>NC_044318.1:2996959-3296959 GCF_007474595.2 Lynx canadensis | reverse complement strand
GCACCCTTAAGACAACAGAGAGAGCACTGCCCTGGAGGGCTTCCTGGACCCTGATCCCCGGGGCCCACCCGCCAGGCTGCTCCAGAAAACCAGCCCACCCTTATCTTATCTCTTGCAGATTCTCCAGTAACAGCATTGGTGATAAAGGTGCCGAGGCCCTGGCTAAGGCCCTGAAGGTGAACCAGGGCCTGGAGAGCCTGGAGTGAGTCTGCCTGACCACACTCAGGAGTGGCCGTGGGCAGTGGGTGACATCCCTGGGGGGGTGACAGATGGGTCTAGGCGTCCCATCTAGAAGGTGGGCAGGTCCCGGAAGAGGGCTGTCAGTCAGGGCCACCACCCGGCCGGGATCCAGCCAACCGCCAACCCTGGGCACACTGTGATCTCGGTCTCTCTCCACGCCTACCTCACTGTTCCGCCCCACCCACCAGCTCCATTTCCCTGGACAGCAGAGGTTGGTGTTGGTTCTGGAGTTTCCAGAGTCACAAGCACCAAGTCCCCCTAGGCTGGCACTGGCGACTAAAGAGGGTTGCAGCTGCAGCAGCCTTGGTGGGGGCTGGGGGAGCTCAGCGCTGCTCCCACCCTGGCTGCAGACACAACGCAAACCCCTTCTCTGGGCCATTTGGAGCCACTCAAATCAAGGCAGAGTCTAAACTTTGGGGGCTGGTCACACTAGAGCCACCTGCCCTGACCTAGCAGGGTCTGGAACAGGTGGGGGATGGGGACAGGAAGGAGGGATGATGAGAAGAACACCCAGGGTCCCCCAACTCTGTTGAGCCCTACACCTTCAGTCCCCAAGCTGGAACAGTGGCTCCCTGGGGGTCCGGGACAACCGTCCCAAGCGCTGCCCCGTCCTGTTTGCAGCCTGCAGAGCAATTCCATCAGTGACGCAGGTGTGGCGGCGCTGATGGGGGCCCTCTGCACCAACCAGACCCTCATCAGCCTCAAGTAAGTCCCGCCTTCCCTCTCCGGCCGGGGTGTCCCTTTGGTCAAGGGGTCTGAAGGGCCTTTGGGACTTGGGAGGAAAGGCTGGGGCTGGGAAGGCCACTCCTCCCTCTGTGGGTCCGTTAGGAAGACATCTGTGGTTGGGCAGCTGGGTCCCGGAGCCTGTGGCATCCCACCCGCTCTGGAGGGCAGGGGACAGCAGGGGACAGCCGGGGTCCTCAGCTGGCCGGTTCTGCTGCTCCCTCTGCTACACGAGCTTGTGAGGCAGCCGAGCATGCTCGCCTGCCCCCGTCCCCTCACCTGAGGGCCCATCAACCGATCCGCTCCCTCCTGGGTGGCCCCACTGTCGGCAGTCCCACAGGGAGATGCTTGGCCGGCCGGGGAGCCCTGCCTGTCGGAGGCCCTTCGCACCCGATCGCTCAGGACGCCCAGGTCACCCCTGAGGTTCCTTGGGTTTGAGAAGCCTGAGTGCCAGAGGTCGTGTCCCCCAAGTCCCCACGTATCTGGTCAGCAGTTCAGGGTCTTCTCTCTCCCCAGCCTGCGAGAAAACTCCATCAGCTCAGAGGGAGCCCGGGACCTGGCTCAAGCTCTCTGCAGCAACAGCACCCTGAAAAATCTGGAGTACGTGAGTCGGGGGTGGGGTGTGCTTCCTACGGCCCCTTCAGGCCCAGGGTGACAGGGGGCTGCAGACCCTCGTCGCCTTGTCATTTTACAGGCTGGAGGGGGACCCGGTTGGGGAGGGGAACCAGGAGACCTGGCCTCTGGGGGCAGCCCCTCCACTCTCATGTGATAAGTAACCTGCAGATGAGGTTCGTGGGGACGCTGCCTGCCCCCGTGCCCCACTCCCCGTGGTGACGTGAGGGGGGCCAGATCTTCAGGGCGGCGCAGTACAGGGATCAGGAGTGAGTCCTCCAGGGGGGATGATCTGTCCCGGGACCCTGTCCCTGTGGCTGTCAGGAAGGCACGTGCTTGGCACACACCAGCGCTCAATCAACACGAGCTAGGTGGGTCCTCGGGGAGGAGGGGGCCTGGATTCCCAGGTGAGCAAGGACGGGGGCTCCACGCCAGCAGGCTCCTGCTTACTCGCCGCTGATCCCTTCCTCCCAGCCTGACAGCCAACCTCCTCCACGACCAGGGCGCCCAGGCCATCGCGCTGGCAGTGAGAGAAAACCGGGCCCTCACATCCCTCCAGTGAGTCTACGGTGCCCCCCACCCCTCCCTGTCCCCTCTGCAACGCTGCGGGGCCATCATACCCACTGGCATCGGGCTCCCCCACAACACGGACTCGGGGGCTTCCAGTAGGCTGCGCCCTGCCCCCCTCCAGCACCCCCCCCCCCACTCCCTGGGGCTGATCCACTGAGAGGCCAAAGGTGGGAGGTGGGCGCCCACCTCACGCCTCCAAGTGCCACAAGCCTCATGCAGGGGCCATTTGGAGTCTTCATTTGAGCCCGTCCCTGTGCCCACCCCTAACCAGAGAGTGCTGACTGACCCCTTGGGACTAGACCCGAGGCGGGGTGCAGGAGTTGTGTCCACCAGTGGCCAGGACCCCGTCCTACAAGCACTCCTTCCCTGCCGTCAGACTCTCGTGGGAGGAGTCCCCTCTTTCTGCACCTTCCAGAGCCTCCCGGGCTCTGCTCTGGCCCACGCGGTCACACGTGTCTGTGTCTGCCCAGCCTGCAGTGGAACTTCATCCAGGCCGGTGCGGCCAAGGCCCTGGGACAAGCACTACAACTCAACCGGAGCCTGACCGGCCTCGAGTGAGTGGGGCCTCGGCAGGGGCGGCGGGAAGGGCAGGGCGGCAAGGAAATCTGAAATCTCGGGGTCCACCAGGCACAAGGCTTGGCTCGTGCCAAAGGCCCTCAGCACACAGCCTCCTCTGCCCTAAGGCCAGCGGGCATGTTTCTGTTCTTAGCTGTTTTGTTGTTTTTTAAACGGCTTTGTTGATATGTAATCCCCCTACCACAAAAATCTACCCAGATAAAGCGTACAATTCGCTGGCTTCTAGTATATTCACAGAGTTGTGCGACCATCCCCACAATTGTAGACCATTTCCCTTAAACAAACCTTAAACAAACCCCCACACTCATCAGCGGTCACCCCCCATTGCCCCCGTGCCCCAGCCCCTGGAAACCACACGTCTGCTTTCTGTCTCTACGGAGTTACCTGTACTGGACACTTCACGTACGTGGGACTGAACAGCGTGTGACCTCTTGCCACCAAGGTCTTTCGTTCGGTATCAGGTTTCCAAGGTTCACCCAGGTTGCAGCAGGAATCAGGGCTTCATTCCTTTCTGTGGCTGAATCCTATTCCGCTGTGCAGATTGACATGCCATTTATCCCCTCATCTGTCGAGGAACATCTGGGTGGTTTGGACAGTTTGGCTCTCGTAACGCTGCTGTGAACGTTCGTGTACAAGCTTCTGCCTGGACATACGCTTTCATTTCTCTTGGGCACATGAGCGAGTGGAGCCGCGGAGTTGAATGGGAACCCTGTCTCTAACCCTCTGAGTCTCGCCTGCTTTGGACCAGGCCCATGGCTTCTCCCTTGGCATTCAGGATAGCCCATTTCTGGCTGGTTCTTCTGTCTCACTGACATCCTGGGGCTCCTCAGGGATCTGTTCTAGGCCATCTTGTCTCGAACGAGCTCTCTATTCCAGAAGCTGTCCTCTCGCACACTCCTGGACTTCAAAGTCCCGGTGCCCCCGCGTCTAGACCCCTCTCTCCTGAGCCGCAGACCCACGTAATCACTGCCCACGCTGACTCCCCACGAGTCTGTTCTCAGCTCTGCCTCACGAACGGGCCCGGCCAACCCGGCCTGCAAGCTAGAAACATCGTCTCTGTTCTCGCTTCCCACTTGCGACTCTCCTCCCAAGGCCCGTCTCCCTCTACCCTCGCGGCCACCGTCAGGCCACCAGCTCCACTCACCCTGCGTCCCCGTAGCAGCCTCCACATCCAGTCCATCCGCTCACACTGCTGGCCAAACATCTTTCCAAAATGTGTATCTGTCCCCGTCCTGAGATGCTTCAATGGCTGCCCAGTGCCTGCAGAGTGAAACCCACCCCTCGGTGTGGCTTCTAACAAAGGCCCCAAAGGCCTGCTTCCGACATTTCACACGCCAGCCACTTCATGCCATTTCTTTGGGTTCCGTGGATGTGCCAGGCCCCCTCCCCCAACTCTCATCCTGCAGGTTTCAGTTCAGACCTATTTCTCCCGGTGGCCTCCGTGACCACACGGGGGCAGGAGACCCCACGGGCTCCTCCGTCCCCCCAGCACGTGGCCCACGGTGCCGGCTCGTTCAGTCACAACTGCCCACCTGAGACAGGATCAGGCCAGGGCACCACACGCACTAACACGTCTGCTAAAATCGCGAATGCAAACTGCTCCCTTCAACACCCCAATGCCCACCCGACGTAAACTCTCCATCATTTACTGCGCTAGGAACTGACTTTACTCCAATGTGGAAGGGAAGGAAAAAAAAAAAAGAAAAAAGATGTAAAACCCTGATGAGCAAGAATGGTCAGGGACTAAGGGCTTCGACTGAATTCTCTGGCTGGCACGCCCATTTTTTTGTCCTCACCCTTAAGCGTATTTCCACGCATCCCTTTTCTTGTTTGCTTCTGATGATCCAGGTTCATAGAGACCCCAGAGCCCTCTGCATGTTAATTAGGAGGCCGCGGGGTCGGTTATCCCCTCGGCAACCCTGGGAGTCTAGTCTGCGGTGTGCGTGGTCTGAATGAAAACTAGAAGGTCCAAGTTCAGGACGTCATGCTGGAGTGCCACTAGCCCCGTGCCCTGTGAGCCCGGGGGTCACGCTCTGTGTTCAGTTTGCAGGAGAACGCCATCGGGGACGAGGGCGCCTCCGCACTGGCCAGCGCACTAAAGGCCAACACGGCCCTCACCGCTCTCTAGTAAGTGTTGACGTGCACGGCCGCCCAGGCATCCGGCCCTGAGCCCTGCTTTCATACCAAACATCAGTGTTGCTTCCCAGCCAAGAAGGTGTTAAATTTTCCTAATGTTAGCAATTGGGACAAAGTAAGAAGCAGGGGTTCAGGGAGTGTTTTTCCTCAAACCCTCCAGGGAACCTCCTCTCCTTCCCGTACCCGTAGCATCCCGATCTCTGTCCTCGGCATCAGGGGAAGCCGGAGGCGCGGCGCTCTCTAGACGGATCACGGGCCAACAGTTTTCAGCGCTATGTTGTCACTTGCAGCCCTCAGTCCAGGGGTGGAGAAGGAAGGACAAGGATGCACAGAAGCTGGGCCAGGCGGGGTGCAGGCCGGAGCGCCCCAGCCTGTCCGCACTGACCCCATCTCTTCTGCATAGTCTGCAGGTGGCCTCCATTGGTGCCCGGGGGGCCCAGGCGCTAGGGGATGCCCTGGCTGTGAACAGGACCTTGGAGATTCTCGAGTGAGTATTCCAGTCTCTGGTTGCTGTCTCTTACCCAAACGAACCAAGCTGTTGATTCAAAATGAAGATACAGAAGGGAAAAAATGTCAATTTACATGGAAAGTCACAAACCACTTAAATATCGTCACTGAGATGAAGCTTTCCCCAGCTTCCCCGCTGCCACCTCACACCTCTTCCCTGGGAGTCACCGCTGTGGCTCCTGCTCTCCTCGGTCTTGCCCGGGCTGCGCACATCCTGAGGTCCTCTGTAGGGGTCCTTGGCCACTGACCTTGGTCTAGGAGTAGATCCAAACCCCGGGCGGGGGCAGGGGCGACTTAAGCTCAGTGGGGGTCTCAGGCATGTCCCAGTCATTCCTGCTCTTGTGGTCCTGTGACGCTGAGCATGTGGGGACCGCTGGAGGAAGTGTCTCCTCTCTCACCTCAGCCCCACTCTCCTTCCCTTGGGATGGAGGGCGAGGGCTCCAACGAACCACCCAGGTTGGGCCAGCTTCACCCCTCCTGGTGCGTCCTGCTCCCCAGAGCCGATCTCTGTTTTGGGCCGGGGAGTCAGGAAGGAGGAACCGCCCCCCGTGGTTGCTGCGTCCCTGCTGCCTCTACCCAGTGGCCCGTGCTCGTCTGAGGAGGTACTGTTTACACCCCACAACTGTCACTGTGCTTTAGGCTTCGTATCTTTCCTGACAGCTTAAGAGGAAACGCCATCGGGGTGGCCGGAGCCAAAGCCCTGGCAAATGCTCTGAAGGTCAACTCAAGTCTCCGAAGACTCAAGTGAGTGGTTGCAGAGACCTACCTCCGCCCTGGCACAGCAGACTTCTCTGCTGGAACCTCCCCACGTAATGAGACGCTCTTGACTTCCTCTGTAAGCCGCTTCCCTCTGACTAGAAATAGCACTAGAGTCCACGTTGCAGATGAGTTTGTTCATTCTATCTAGCTTATGTCAGAGGTAAGCCATTCAATGCCTGCGTTTTTGGTCTTCCATCCTCCATGGCGCTCGGACGGGACCACCTGGCTACCGGTAGACACTGGTCTCAGGGGTAAAGGCCACCTTGCTCTTGCTGGGGCACCTGTGATCGATGCGGCGCTGCTTCCCGGCGCGTGTTCTGTCCCGAATGGCTCACGATGGTGTCTGCATCTTTTCTCTGCCTAGTCTTCAAGAGAATTCCTTGGGGATGGATGGGGCGATATGCGTTGCCACGGCACTCTCTGGGAACCATGGCCTCCAGCACATCAAGTGAGTGGGGCTCGGCCCTTCCCTGCCATTCTGGCCCCCGCCCCCCCCCCCCCCGCAGGCTCACGGCTCCCAGGTCAGGCCCTGCCTTCAGCCCAATTCCTGGAGCTGGCAGACTCCCAGGTCTCTCAGCGGCTCTGCGGGGCAGCCCGGTATAAGAGGGAGCCATTCTGGGCCTTCCCCATAGGAGGGATCCTGGAAGCTTGGTCTTGCCTGGAGTTCTGCATTTCGTGTAGTGACTGTCTGCTCTTTACTAAAGGGACTTGCAGGCCTCTGGCCCTTGAGCCCCTCTCTCAAGCCGGGTCCGAATCCTTCTCTTCCAGCCTCCAGGGAAATCACATTGGGGAGTCTGGCGCCAGGATGATCTCGGAGGCTATCAAGACCAACGCTCCTTCGTGCACTGTTGAAATGTGAGCGCAAACGTGCCTGGTGGATCAGGCGAGAGAACACAGAAGCAACTGGAAGCTTTTGAACAAAAACTCCCCGTCCAAGGCCCGTCCCTGTGGTCTGGGAACGATGCTGACCTGCACAAAAGCTGGTCTCCTGCAAGAAGCAGGAGGGATGCTGCCAAAGGGGTTGGGAGCACCTCTCCCGGCCCGGGTTTCGACCAGGCAGGGGTGACGCAGATTCCCTGCTGTGGCACAGAGGAGGGAAGGTGTCTGCCACGGGACGCAGGGACATAGGCCTTAAAACCCAGGCGGTGAGAAGCGGGCGTGAGCTTCTTCATACCCCGAGGTCTTCACGCGCCCCTTTTGTTTTCATTGTCTTTTTCCACTGGTTAAAATCATCCCCTCACTCTAAAGTGAGCTGTCACCTTCAAGCCTATGCAGAGTATCCGTTTGGCACGGGTGACAGAAGGGACCTTCCTTTTCTCAAGAAGAACAGAAGGTTTTAGGAGTATGATCCTCAGAGATACACGGAAAAACTGTGAGAATTGTTTTGAAGAGAAATTAAGGCTTTGAGTTATAAAATTCCGGACACAGAGACTAAGCTCTCCAAGGTTTTTGCCGTCTTTGATCCGTTACCAAATCTCTCAAAGGCAAGGATTACGTCCGACACACGTTATGTGGGGTCTGGCACACTGGTCGTCAATAGCGTGTTACATGTTGACGCCTCAATGTTATTCTACAGCCGGCTTCCCAGACCGCTGCTGCGCCTGCAGCGTCCCCATGAAGGCGACATCAGGCTTCCCAGACCCCTGCTGTGCCTCTCGTGTCCCCATGCAGGCGAGCAAGCTGAGTTCCATGTGGCACAAATTCCCTCAGGGGTTGGTTGGTCTGTGATGAAAGGAAAAAGTTCCCAAGTGGACACCACAGTTCTCACCAACTAAAAAACCAAGGAAAATGCTTATCAAGATTTTACAGTTTGAACACGAATCGATGTTGTTCTCAATGTTCCCTTAAAAATGAGTATTCGGGCAAGAATCCTCAACGTACGCTAAAACCATGGGTGACAGCCTATCGAGGAAGAAGCTATCCACCCCAAAGGGATACTTACAAAGGAGAATTATCAAAATATCACCCCACATGGGGCATTTACAAAGGGGAAAAAGATATCTTTAAAGATGGAAAATTTGGCAAATGCTTTCTTAACAACGTGGTCAAACTTACCATCAGCACGAATGGGAGAAATTGCCATCACGTGCTCCTGATGGGAGGTGCTGACGACACATCGCCGATGCAGTATTCTCACCAAAAATATGGATTTGACTCTAATCGGGAAGGAGCAGTCAGACAAAATCCAAATCGAGAGGCATTCTGCAAAAAACAATAGCCTGACCTCTTCAAAAATATCAATGTCATGAAAAATACAAAAGGCCGGGGACTGTCTTAAATTGTAGATTAAACAGACATGACAACTTAACGCAGGATCTCTGACTGGATCCTCGACTGCAGAGAAACAATCAGCTGTAAAGAAAAGTATTTGGAAATGGGAGACATTTGAATATGGGTCTTGGGTAGTATTTATTTGGATTACTGGGTTTTGAAAGTTATTTTTGCTACATATAGAACTTCAGAATGGTTTTTGGCCCTTAGTACTCTCAAGGTGTGGCCATGCTGTCTTCCGGTTTGCGCAGCTTCTGGCTGAGTGGAGAACTCGACAGAAAAAAAGATGTGGTAGCCAAATGCCGGAGAAAGCCGTGCCCTGCAGGAACCTAGCCACCAAAGAAACCTCAGGGGCCAAAGCAGCGGAGAAAAATCGTGCTCTCCAGGGACTCCGGGAGCAAGCCACCTCCCTAGCAGCCTACTGACAAGGCTCTATATGTCGCCAGCCAGCAAAGGAGAGAGATTTACAAGGAATAGCTCTGTTATCACAGAGCAGACCAAACGGTGAACTGGAGCGAGGCAACAAACCCATAAACAGCACGGTGGGACTTGTCTTTTTCTTTTTCATTTTGAACAGTTTCTACTGCTGTGTCTTCAGGGTCAGTATGTGCTCTTCTGTGGCGCCTCATCTGCTCTCAATCCCAATTTTTGTTTTTGTTTCTTTAATCTTCCCAAGTTTGAGATTTTCTTTAGGCCTTATCTCTTCTTAATATGCTCCTGCCTCCCTCTGCCATCTCAATATAGGGAGTACAGTTAAATGTCTGAATGTCCTTTCCTACTAATTCTGTCATCTGTCATTTGAGTATGGGGGGGGGGAGTATGGGGGGGGCATTCCTTGGTCTCTTTCTAGATTCTTATTATGCCTGGTAAGTTTTGATTGGACACCAGACACGGGGAATTTTATCTTGTTTCGTACAGACTATTTTTAAAAAAAAATTTTTTTTTCAACGTTTTTATTTATTTTTGGGACAGAGAGAGACAGAGCATGAACGGGGGAGGGGCAGAGAGAGAGGGAGACACAGAATCGGAAACAGCCTCCAGACTCCGAGCCATCAGCCCAGAGCCTGACGCGGGGCTCGAACTCACGGACCGCGAGATGGTGACCTGGCTGAAGTCGGACGCTTAACCGACTGCGCCACCCAGGCGCCCCATCGTACAGACTATTTTTATATGCCTTCCGATTCTTGAGCTTAATTCTGGAACACATTACTTAGAAACAGCTGCATCCTGGGGCGCCTGGGTGACTCAGTCAGTTAAGTGTCCAACTCTTGATTTCGGCTCAGGTCGTGATCTCACGGTTGGTGGGATGGAGCCCTGGGTCAGGCTCTGTGCTGATGGCAGGGAGCCTGCTTGGGATTCTCTCTCTCTCTCTCTCTCTCTCTCTCTCTCTCTCCCTCCCTCCCTCCCTCCCTCCCTCCCTCCCTCTCCCTCTCTGCTCCTCCCCTCCTCACACTCTCTCTCAAAATAAATAAATAAACAACGGAAACCAATTTGACAATAAACTTCATATATTGAAAATAAATAAATAAATAAACATAAAAAAAGGAAGAAAGAAAGAAACAGCTGGATCCTTTCAAAGCTTCCTGCTTTCAGCTTTGTTGGCCAGGACCAGCCACCCTTAAGTTCAGGGCCACTGTGGCCCAACTTGTGAGGCAATGTCTCAGTATTCTGGGTGCTCTACCTGATGCCCAAGTCAGAAAACTGTTCTGGAGCCTTATCTACAACGGATGCTCTAGACATCCAGGTGTAAAAGATCGTGCAATCCATCTCAGCCTTCGCACTCCTAACGGGAGCATCAGCCCAAGTGCGCCTGATGTTTCCAATACACAATATGGATTTAAGCAGGACTCCTAACGAAGACTTTGCTTCATCAGTTATGCACACTCTCTCTTATAGAGTCAACCCTTCCCATTCCACAAACCAGTTCCCTCCAGCTAAAAAAACCCCTCGTTTTCCTCTCAAAACACAACACAAAGCTTCCTCTGCCCCCCCAAAATGTTCTTGGCCACACTCTTCTCCCCTGGCTGGGCCCTCTCTTTTCACGTGGGACCCCCCCCCTTGCAGAACATTCATCAACATTCCCCGTGTTGGCTTCGCATTCTGACCTCTCTTCGACCCATCGCGTGCCGACTGCTCCCGGCTGAGGTCGCCACAGATTTCCTAAGTGCCAATGTGGCCCGTTGTGACTCCGGCCCGTTGAGGAGGAGGATTTAGCTTGCTCACCCCTCCCTTCTGTGGAAATTCTCCCTGCCTTGGCTTCCCTCACACAACCTTCCAGCCCTCCTACCTTCTCGTCACTCTTCTTCAACAGTCTTTGGAAAATAAAACATATTTCCCCCGAATTATTAAGGCAAAATACAGTCACTTTAGAACATTTAGCAAATACCTTCCCAGTCTCTCTTCCTGGCTCCTTGTGGCCTTTGCCTCCGAGACACAGCATTTCTCAGGCTTCCAACCTAGGCTCTCTTCCCACCCCACGTGTTCTCCCCCGAGCAATCTGAGGAAAATGATCTTCAAACCCCAGTCTCCAGCCCTTACCCTTTTCCTGTCTGTAGATTTACCTTTTCCGAAATTCATTTCATCAAAACAACACAATACACGTAGTTTAAAAAGCCAAAAATGACCAGGCTTATAACGGAAAACAGCAGCCTTCTGTCTTGTTCCTCCCCTTCCTGTACATTCCCACTCCCAAAACTACATACCCTACATACACTGTTTCTTGCTTTATCATCTTCGAGGTTATCTAGTGACCTCTACATGGGAAATGGCACTTGGATGTACGTCAGCTTATATTCCCACTCTGTTTCTCCTTCTTTCCGACGGAGTTAGAGCATGGTTTTTGTTTACATCGTCAGTGTCCGTCTTTTAACTTTATTACCATTGATCACTCCTGCGCCATTTTCTCCTATTGACTTTATCGTTCTTAGAATGAACGGTGCATCTTTTTTAAAAACTCCATTTTCTGTGTCACTATGGCTTAATTCTTTCCGATTCGCCCAAGAGAAGTGTACAATCAGAATACCGTTTCACAGACACACTGGTTTTTCCATCAGTTTCGTTTTCCCCTCACGACATCCCTGCTTGAGCTCTCCCTCCTCCTCTTCCACTCACATCCTCATTGCAAGGACTTTTGTTCCGCGCAGTTTGAGTTCTCTTGCAATTCAACCAGTCCCGGATTCCAGCACCTCGGAGTCTCCCGGGCCGGTCTAACCACTGTGATACTTATGTGGTGTGTTGCTAACTTCAGCCAAACCCACTTCCTTTCAGACATTCGGCACGACACGATGTTACAGTTTAAAATGCGAATGAAAGAGCGCTCGCAGGTATTCTGCCTGGCCCAGCCGAAACAGCAAGTTCTTCAGACCTCCCAGTGTGAGAAGTCCTTGGACTTGGTTCTTGATGGCTACCACCAAAAAAAATTAACTACTTAAAAACTTCCTTGACATTGTCAGTCAATACACATCTGGAAAGCATTTTAAGAGGTCCTTTAGTTACACGGCTAAAAACAAAGAACTATTGGCAATGATCTAAATGAGGGTTTTTCATTGACCTAATCAGACAATCTTCTTTGGGGCCCGAGTCTGTTCTGACGCTTGGCCCAAAACAAAAGACACGAGGTCATCAAGCTCTTGTACATATCTGACTCCTGGATCTGTTACAGTGACAGACACACACTGGTAACTACGATCAGGTACTTGAAGCTCCTTTGCTGACAGAAGCTGCCCAAGGAAGGAAGTGCCACTCCATGGGGAGACTGTGCAATAGCTAACCAAGGGATGAGGGACCACGAAGGAAGAGGTGAAATAATAAACCGCACACGGCACTGGAGCCTCTATTGGAGGAGGGGTTACCTGCAGCTTGGGTCAGGCTCCCCTGTTAATGCCCATGAGAAGAAAGAATCACGTAAGGAAGGGGCGCCTGGGGGCTCAGTCGGTTAAGGGTCTGTCTCTTGATTTTGGCTCAGGTCATGATCTCACGCTTCATGAGTTCTAGCCCTGTGCTGGGCTCTGAGGTGACAGCGCAGAGACTGCTTGGGATTCTCTCCCTCCCTCTCTCTCTCTGCCCCTCCCCGGCTTGTTCTTTCTCTCTCAAAAATAAATACATACACATTTTTTAAAAAAAGAAGAAAGCATCACAAAAGGAAAAGAGAAATACATTTTTTGGTTTTTTGTTTTTTGTTTTTTGTTTTTTTTTCCAAAAGATAAGTCAGGTCAGAGTCAGGGAAACCAAAATGAGAACATCCAGGACGATGCAGTGGAAGGCAGGGCTCTGCGGGGGTTAGCACAGCGCCCACACACCCCATTCCCTGTGAGTGCGTCATTTCAAAGAGGGCACATCTCCATCACTGCCGAATTAACCGAATGCCGTTTTAAAACAGGAGTAATCTCTTGGGAATGCAAGCTGGTGCAGCCACCGTGGAAAACAGTATGGAGGTTCCTCAAAAAACTAAAAATAGAACTACCCTACGACCCAGCAGTGGCACTACCAGGTATTTACGCAAGGGATACAGATAGGCTGTTTCGAAGGGGCATACGCACCCCATTGTTTACAGCAGCACTATCAACAACAGCCAAATGATGGAAAGAGCCCAAATGTCCATCGATGGATGAATGGATAAAGAAAATGTGGTATATATATACAATGGAGTATTACTGGGGAATCAAAAAGAATGAAATCTTGCCATTTCCAACTATGTGGATGGAACTGGAGGGTATTACGCTAAGCGAAATTAGACAGAGAAAGACAAATATCATAGGACTTCACTCATATGAGGACTTTAAGAGACAAAACAGATGAACATAAGGGAAGGGAAACAAAAATAATATAAAAACAGGGATGGGGACAAAACAGAAGAGACTCAGAAATATGGAGAACAAATGGAGGGTTGCTGGAGGGGCTGTGGGAGGGGGGATGGGCTAAATGGGGAAAGGGCATCAAGGAATCTACTCCTGAAATCATTGTTGCACTATATGCTAATGTGGATGTAAATTTAAAAAATAAAACTTAAAAAAAAAAAAAAAAAAAAGGAGTAATCTCCGGCACAGGAGTTGGGAAAAGATAGAGTAAACAGCAAAGATGATAGAAATAATCATCACATTATCTCCTAAAAGTTGACATGTACACAGTAACCTGTGAACTTTTCTTAAATAACTATTTTACATTATAGGTGAATATAAACAACGTAATTATAGTTTCAAGTAAAACTCATTTAATAATATAAAAATACGGTATTAAATACATTTGTTAAGAGTTAAGTAACTTCAGAAGTCTTCTGCGTTCATTACGGAAAAATCTGTGAGAGCTGCTCTGCGTTTCCATATCAGAAATACGACACAACTCCACCTGTCACTTCTCACTTCACATCAGCGACATTATCCTAGTGCTACTCATCCTAATGCAATCCTGGTTAAGTTTTTTAGTCAGAAACAGCTTTCCTTTAACTAGCTTTCCTAGGAAGGGATGTCAACCTTCTGAGAGAAAATGAAGTACTTCTATTCTGGAGCGTCCCTCTGTTGCCTGGATTCGAAGGAAAGTGGGTTTTCATCTAACTTAGCTAACTTTCATTCAGGAAATTTTAGTAAAATACATTTAAAGCTTGGTATTGCAAACATGCAGAAGAAAATAGGACCATACAACGAAATAAAAGCTAGAATTAAAAGCCGAAGTACAGTAAATGTTCTAAATTGTACAGGTCAAGAGGAGTCAGGTGCCTCCCCACCCTCTCCCCGCCCAGCCAATTCCTAAACTGAGTCCTGTGCCCAGCCCGGGTCTATCCCCCCCACCCCCGACTCTTGGCGGAAACGCTTGACAACAACTGCCAAGATGAACAGCGTTGGCCCTTATTTCTCCTCGGGTTTTCGTCCTGTGGAGGTGCATCTCTTAGAACACAGGCGTTTCCCAAGTTCGCTGAAGCTCTGTGGAGCAACCCGGAGGAGGCTAAAGACCGAGGTGTTGCTTCATTAACAAGTCCAGCTGGTTTAGTGCGTGAAATCGGTTTCCCTCCTAACCTTCTAACTTCCCGTTTACCTACAGATCTGAGGGATTTAATCTGTCCGGTCTCTTGGCACAAAGGTCAGAAGTCATTGTCGCTCTCATCCAGGGGCTCAGGTTTCCGGACCCTTCGACTGGGCTTCGCTGGCGAGACAGCAACGCTCTCGTCTTCCAAATCGTCGTCTTCTTCATCGCCCTCCATGTCAATCTCACTGTCCTCCGAGTCCTCCTACAGGAAGACGGCAAACACAGCTGACGGCCCGTCTCTTTCTGACAGCTTGTCAGCAGAGGCCCCTTTCCACCAGTAGTTCAGTTAACTAGCAACACCCACATGTGAAGGAAGAGCTCGGCAGAGAAGCAGTGGGTCACGGGGCATGAGAAGGGACCTTTGTTGGCTCAAAGACCAACATAAACGGATCATCTAAGCAGTGATCCTCAGATACGAGCATGCAGTCTACACCCGGTGCTGCAGGGGCCGGCTTTCCCACTGAGGTCTCAGAAACACCACCGGATGCCGCTCTGCTCCGGGGGCCCAGAGACCCACCAGTGGATAACAAGGACCGAGGGGCTTGGAGATTAGGAAGGGGGTTTATTTTGGCTTTTACCAGACTGGGGGTGGAAAGCCACCCGGGAATTGGACAAAATAAAAGGAACACTGTGTCCCTCGCCTAGATCTGGGGTGACCAGCTCAGGCGGGCTTTAAAGCTGCAAGTGCTGGGGCACCTGGGGGGCTCGTTCAGTTAAGCTTCTGCCTCTGGACTTCAGTTCAGGTCACGATCCCATGATTCGAATGTTTGAGCCTGCCATCGGGCTCTGCGCTCACAGCACAGAACCTGCTTGGGATTCTCCCTTTCTCTTTCTCTCTGCCCTTCCCTCACTAGCGCTCTCACATGCGCTTTCTCTCCCTCTCTCTCTCTCCCTCTCTCTCTCTCTCTCTCTCTCTCTCAAAATAAATAAACTTAGAACCCAAAACTGTAAGTCATGCGTCCCAGGTAAACCAAGATGGCTCGAGCCAGACCACTCCCACCAGCATACATTCATGCTGCAATTTCCTTCTTAAAAACACAAAACAACAACCCTCAACTTAATCCCATCTTCCTTGCCAGCTACTCTGCCCTGTTCCTCTGCACCCCCCTCCCCTGGCAACAGTGAAACTCCTTGAAGGAGTTCTGAACCCACCACCCCATTGGCTCTCCTCTCACTGTGTCCTCAACATACTCGGCAGGCTTCACCTGCCAATCCCCCGACTGCTCTTGAAACAGAGGAATTCAAATCCAACGGGCGCAGCTCCGGCATCGGGGGTGACCTCCAGGCTGCGCCTTGTTGCTTGAAAGCCACCCTGTGCTGCAGGGCGCCCTTCTCTCAGGTGCTCACCCCACTGCACTCCTGCATCTTCCAATCTCACGCGCCCCTACACCCTCCGTCTCTCTGACTCTATGACGCGGCTCAGCTCAGAGCCCTGCGGCTCCCTCCTCTCCTCTTTCTACTCTCTCCCCTCACACAATCACATGGATCCTTGCAGCCCGAACACGGCCTAATATGATGGCTTCCCAAACTCAACTCCAGCCCAGGCCTGACCCTTGAACTCCAGACTTGAATTCCAACTGGCCGTTCGACCCCAGCACGTGGATGGCTGGCAGGCACTGCATGCGTAGCATGTCCCAACCCCAACTCCTGCGCTGCTCCCCAAGCCCCACCCACCACGGGACATGCCAAGGCTACCTGTGCCGTCAGCCAGTACGCCACAAGCTGCGGCGTCCCTCATTTCTCGTCCTCTCACACCCCGTGTCTAGTTAACACAACTTCACGGATCATACCACGGAAACATCCAGGATCCGACGACTTCTTAACACCTTCGCTGCTACCACCCTAGGCTGAGCCGCCAGCCCCTCCGGCTCCCGCAAGTGCCTCCTGACTAGGGTCTCTTCAATGCCGGTCGGCTCTGGCACAGCCGGGCTCGCGGTCCCCGGCCCCTTCCCACGGCACTCAGAGAAAACCCCGGGTCCTCACCAGGTCCTGCAAAGCTCTGGCGGCCCCCGCTCCCCGTCCTGCCGCTCCTATCTGCCATCCACTCCGTCCCAGTCGCACCACCGTGTCTACACCGCCAAAGCAGAAGCCACATTCCCTGTGTTCTGGATGCCCTTCCCTGCACCACGTCCTTCCTTCCCACGTCCCTCCTTCCGTTCAGGCCTCTGCCAGATGGCATCCGATCACAGAGACATTCCCCGACCGATCAAAAGACACCAACCTCCTCCCTCAACCCTGTCATTCTGTTCCCTGAACTGCTCTCTTTTCTTCTTGCCACCATGACCCGACGTATTCCCTTGGTTACTGCCGGAACGTGAGCTTCCTAGAGGCGGGGACGCATTCCCCACCATCTGTAACACCTGCACGTAACAGGCACTCTGCAAGTGTCTGTCGTGCGGACGAGTGCGCACACGAAGGACAAGCCCGTGCGCCTGGGCCAGGCGCGGAGGCGGCCGCCCTGAAACCAACAAGCGACAACAGGCGCAGAGGACGTGTGAGCTGTCACTCGGGCATTTGTTCTGAGACGAGAGAGCTACGCTCCTGAGCAAGCAGTATCATAAGACAAGGGAGCCGACGGTGCCTTCCAGGCCTCCCCAGCCCCCACGCCAGACTTCCTGTTCGTGCCTCGAATGGGTAAGACGGGTGGGCAGAAGCTATTTGAGCACCCAGCCCGACTCTGTTAAACACGTTTGAGGTGGTTTCTCTGCTTCTCGAAGACTACCTTCTGCGATTCCAAGGCCCCACCTTCTCTGCGCATCTTGCCCAGCAAACCCTCTCCCCTGTGGATTTCGGTAACAATACACAACGTTGGCACTAAATAGAGGGATCTTTTGTACAAGAATGTCAACTCCTGCTCTGTCCCTGTGCAGCCACTAGAGCCATACTCCAGACACAGGTGGCACACGACCTGATAAGGAGGTCTGTGCTCTGTCAGCCCAGTCACCCCTTGTTTCTGGGGCCTCACAGGCTTGCCAGGGACTGCCACCAAGGCAGGCCCGGGGCAATGGACGGTGCAGCCCCACCTGTGGGGCCCTGGCAAGGACCGGGTTCCCCATCCCGGTTCGTTTCCCCGTCAGTATTAAGTCAGTGACACTCAAGGCACCGGCAGCCTGATGTCCCAGCCTCTTGCCCAGCCTCTCTGAGGCCCTGGTCTCAGGACAGCCTCCTTTTCTGTTCCCTCCCCAGAATGGAACTGAAGAGAGGGCTGGTCTTGACCCCGGGACCTCAGCAGGTTCCATTCTTTTCTAGGTTACAGTTCAAGGGCCTAACGACCTTTCTTGTCTCGTGGCTCGCACTCACCCCTCCTCCTCAGCATAGGGAAGTTCTCCGATCTCTGTGGGACCCGGATGGCGTGGCTTTCACCCAGGAGACAGAGCCATCACTGGGAGGGAAGGCTCTGCTGGCCCTGAACAGGCCAACACAGACACACACACACAGACACACACACACACAGATGAGGTGTAGGCCCTGAGCAGGCCAACACACACACACCACACACACACACACACACACACACACACACACACACACACACGAGGTGCAGCCCGGAGCAGGCTCACACACACACACACACACACACACACACACACACACACACAGATGAGGTGTAGGCCCTGAGCAGGCTCACACATCCACACACACACACGAGATGCGCCCCTGAGGAGGCTAACACACAACACACACACACACACACACACACACACACACACACACAGATGAGGTGTAGGTCCTGAGCAGGCCAACACACACACCACACACACACACACACACACACGAGGTGCAGCCCAGAGCAGGCTCTCACACACACACACACACACACACACACACAGGTGAGGTGTAGGCCCTGAGCAGGCTCACACATACACACACACACACAAGATGCGCCCCTGAGGAGGCTAACACACAACACACACACACACACACACACACACACACACACACACACACACAGATGAGGTGAAAAGAAAACCAACCTGCTTCTTGGAGCTGGAAGTCCTGCACTGACCTAAGAGAGCTGGTGCTGCTTCCGTCTTTGGAAAGCGAGAATGGAAAGAACAGGGAGAAGGAAAAAAAGCGGGGGTGGGAGGGAAAGCACATTCATTGGAAAAGAAAAGAGCCATCAACACATCAACAAGCAGAGGACAGTCCAGCTCCTGGGGGGCCCAGCTCTGTCGTACGCCCAGCAGCGGGCTAGGCTGAGGCGCACGGCTCATCTACAAAGCCAGCCCCGGAGCAGGAAGAACAGAACAGCTAAGGGGAGCTCATCAGGACTCACGTCGTCATCGGAGTCTCCACCCTGCATTGTGCCCACGATGAGTTTGCTAGGTCTTCCTGAGGAGAACCAAAGCATGAAGAAATTAGGAAAACCTCATTTAAAAAAAAAAAAAAAAAAAGGCGGGGCGCCTGGGTGGCTCAGTCGGTTGGGCATCCGACTTCGGCTCAGGTCATGATCTCGCGGTCAGTGAGTTTGAGCCCCGCATCGGGCTCTGGGCTGACCGCTCAGAGCCTGGAGTCTGTTTCAAATTCTGTGTCTCCCTCTCTCTTTGACCCTCCCCTGCTCATGCTCTGTCTCTCTCTGTCTCAAAAATAAATAAATGTTTAAAAAAAAAAGGCAAGAAATGGTTTTCAAGATTTGCTTTCCTTTAGAAAATTGGGGAAAACAAGAATCACGCTAAAAAACTTACTTAGGTAGCATCCAAGTAATCAAAACTATAATAAACCACAAGAGATTTTCTAGATTTCCACTTTGAAAAAAAGGAAAAGGGCAATAAAATATAATCATTAACTCAGAAGTCAGAAAAATATATATGCATCCTGTAAATGTTGTAAGAAAAATCAGTGAATCCCACTATGAGTAACAGATAGCTGTGCTATCCGTTGGAAAAACAAAGTCTTCCTCCAGGGACCAACGTATTTGAATCTATGAGCTTCAAAGAGAAAAAACTAAGTATCACACTTAGTTCATCTTTCAAACCTGCGTGCCCCCCACCGACTCCGTTATTTCAGGGATTCTCCTCTCTCCTCTGGAAGTCAGGGTTGCTGACAGGGGACTTCTGCCAACGCTCAGGAGCCGTCCTGCACGGGGCAGAAGCGGACAGCTGCATCACACCCGGAGGCTGACAAAGGAACAGCCGTGACCCCAGGTCAAGGCCTCGGGGCAAGGGCAGCGAGGGCAGCCCAGAGAGGAGCTCACTCGGGACAGGCCTGGGGTGACCACCAAGAGCTATTTAAGGAAACTTTCCCTCACTCAGATCAAATGCAAGTCTTGTGTTGTCCAAAGCCCTTATTTATAATTTTTAGAAATGGACTTTGTGACTTGACTCCTGCAGGCTGAATGGTCAGCAGAATTCAGGAGCCCCCAGTGCCTCTATGAGATTCTCCTGAGCCAAACATCTACCTTTCCAGAGCCTCAGCTCCCATCTACAGAATGGGAGTCATAACCTCTAACCTCTATTTGTATCATAAAGCTGTTAAAAATAAAAGGAAAAGACATCAGAGCATCTAAGTAACTTATGTAAAAAGGAAAATGTAATAAAGAACAGCCGAACCTAGAATAAGGGCAGTGAGCAGGAAGAGTTAGTATCAAATGAAGATAATTCACTTCTTAAATATGTTGTGTATATAAAAACGCAAACCGCTCCCAAAATTAACAAATGGTAGATAAATGTTTTTAAAAGCAAGTATAGGGGCGCCTGGGTGGCTCAGTCGGTTGAGCATCCGACTTCGGCTCAGGTCATGATCTCGCTGTCCGTGAGTTCGAGCCCCGCGTCGGGCTCTGTGCTGACGGCTCAGAGCCTGGAGCCTGCTTCGGATTCTGTGTCTCCCTCTCTCTCTGACCCTCCCCCATTCATGCTCTGTCTCTCTCTGTCTCAAAAATAAATAAACATTAAAAAAAAATTTTTAAAGGCAAGTATAGGGCAATGTAGTAATATCTATCAAAATAAAAATTTACATAACCTTTGACCTAAGAATTCCCCCTTGAATGGTACAAACACTGAAGATAAACAGAAGGATGTATCTACGAGGAAAAGAAAAATAAAATAAATATCTTTCAATATGGGAATGCCTGAATAAACCCCAGGTATGATCACACTGTGGAATACTATGCAGCTGTCAAAAAGAACGAAGCAGAATTGTATTTTCCTGACACGGGAGGAGTTCTAATATATTTCATCATAATGTTTTTAAAAAGCAAGTTGCAGGAGGTGCCCGAGTGGCTCAGTCAGTTGGGTGTCCAACTTTGGCTCAGGTCAGGATTTCACCATTCACGAGTCCGGGACGCGCGGTGGGCTCTGTGCTGACAGCTTGGAGCCTGGAGCCTATTTCAGACTCTCGGTCTCCCTAGCTCTCTGCCCCTCCCCCCCCCCCAAAATAAACATTAAAAAACAAAAAGCAAGCGGCAAAACTATGCACAGAGTCTGGCCCCATTTAGGTTAAAAAATGTCTCAGGTGATCTTTGTGTCTAAGTTTCACTGTATGTGTGTGCTTGCCTCTGTGTGAAAAGGCAATGTGGAAGGACCACCCCCCCAAGCCACTGACCGGGACCCCTTTAGGATGGAAAGTGGGACCTCAAGAAGATCCCAGGGGAGCACCCACACTTGTCCAGATATTTTATTGCTCTTTAGCAGTGAGAAAGCAGAAACTACTAGGTTTTTTACAGGCAGAGATGGTTGTGTGAGTCCCTTCTCTGTGCATAATTCTCTGATTACACGGGATGCAAGTGCACTGAGAACAGTTTGGACCCAAAAAAGGACAGAACACAGCTCAGTGGCAGAAGCAGTGTGTTCCCATGGCCTCTGTGACCAGGACACAAAGAACAATCAGCTATTTTTGAGACCACAGGTAAGAGTATTAGCAGCAAAGGTGACCACACAGAGGACTTTAAGAGTTGAATCCTGATAGACAACAGAGCAGGATAAACCCTGGAGCAGGGGCCACCCAGAGTGTTCCATGACAGGGCACGGGAGGTGGGGACAAGAGAAAGAAGTCGTGCTACCTTGCATGAGCACCTCCATGGCCGTCCGCGGCTTGGACAGCCGTCTCTCCTCCAATTCACTGTCAGATTCGTCTTCCTCCTGGATGTCAACGTCCGAGTCGTCATGACCTGGGAGCAACACAAGTAGGCAAAACAAAAGGGCGGCTCCATCATTACCTCTGAAACAGCTTGTATCCAAAAGGCTCTTGTGCAAAACCATTTGCACTTCTCAGCCTTCCTTCTGCTGCATTAGATTTTATGAGACTCTTAGGATTGGCCTGTAGATACTTAGAAGGGTTAATGCAAACAAGGATATACTGGGTTAGTTTTTTAACTTTTTTTTTTTTTTTTTTTTTCAACGTTTATTTATTTTTGGGACAGAGAGAGACAGAGCATGAATGGGGGAGGGGCAGAGAGAGGGAGACACAGAATCAGAAACAGGCTCCAGGCTCTGAGCCATCAGCCCAGAGCCTGACGCGGGGCTCGAACTCACGGACCGCGAGATCGCGACCTGGCTGAAGTCGGACGCTTAACCGACTGCGCCACCCAGGCGCCCCTATACTGGGTTAGTTTTTTAAACAATTTTCCAAAGCAAGACAAAACTGGGTCAGAACACTATTCTGGTAGGTGAACTACAATTTGAATCACCAGCTGTCAAGGTATAGCTGGAAGTTCTTGGTTAATTGGGGGCAAAGTCCATTCTCTGTTCAGGATTAGGTGGCGTTACCACAACTCGAGCTCTTTGTGGGTAACAGAGATGAGGAGACAGAGGTGAGGTGAGGGATTGCATCAAAACGGGCCTGCAGGCGACGAGGAGAGCAGGCCAGGAAAGGCTGGCCTGGGAAAGACGGTGACCTAGTGAGTGGCTGTAAGAACTCGTGCTCACGATCTCCTTTCCTGGAGAAAATTCCCTTACAGAGATACACAAAGAGAGGGCGTTCTCACATTGTGAGATGTGCGACAGCCTTACACATTAATTTCTTACACGTTAATTTCTTAAATACTCTTCCAGAGTCTTGTGTGGGTTAGACATTTCCTAATGGGAACTTACAGGAGGAGAGTTTCCACAGTGGAGAGAAAAAGCTTTCACTGCCCAGCTGACTCCCTGTGACTGGGGAGAGACAATGGTTTTGGAAGTAAAGAATAGGAGGAGTTTGCAGTCGCTGTGCTGACCAGTGAGTCAGAGGTCAGTTTGGAAGTACAGTAATTGTCTGTCTACGGAAAGGCTTTGCTCAGCCCCTGCTCTAAGTGGGTGAGTGGGTGGCTGCGTCTGCCTGGGCACCAAGGGAAAGTTCTCTGCTTTCTTCGCCGTGGAGAGAAGAGCTGTGCTCTCCAGCATGGAGGGTAAGCTGGGAACCAGGGATGTGTTAGTAATAGATAGCATCCTGCAAGGACTTCAACACAATCTGTCTGAGAACCGCCACCGTACAAAAAGCCTATACAGAGAATATAATTAAAAACTAACACAAATGAATCACTACAAAACGCAATTACTATTCTTCTGAGTTCACTTTTTATGGACATTTTATTATGACATTGTATCATTACCCCTTGCAATATAAATCAA
This sequence comes from Lynx canadensis, assembly GCF_007474595.2. NCBI lineage: Eukaryota > Metazoa > Chordata > Mammalia > Carnivora > Felidae > Lynx > Lynx canadensis. The sequence continues at coordinate 3,274,004 of NC_044318.1, read as the reverse complement.
ATGATATCATGAATTTTAAAATAATAATAATACATGTTTCTCAGGCTCAATAGGATTTCTTCTGACAAGTTCAAGCCAATACACTAAATTAGTGCATGCGGACATGGAAATCACCCAGTTATCAGTGACACGTTCAAGTTAGGATAGCAGACAAGAGTGCCCATAAAATTCAGAGAGGAAAGAACAGTCTTTCCAACAAATGGTGCTGGGACAACCAAAGAGCCACACGCACAACGAGTTGGACTCCTACCTCACACCATATGCAAAGACTAATTCAAAATGGATAACAGTTAAAACTGTAAAAGTCTTCCAAGAAAATATAGGGATAAATCCTGGTGACCTTAAATTAGGCAGTGGTTTCTGAGATATGACACAAAAATGCAAACAACAGAAGAAAAATTAACAGTGTGGACTTCATTAAAAGTTTGTGCAGCGGGGCGCCTGGGTGGCGCAGTCGGTTAAGCGTCCGACTTCAGCCAGGTCACGATCTCGCGGTCCGTGAGTTCGAGCCCCGCGTCGGGCTCTGGGCTGATGGCTCAGAGCCTGGAGCCTGTTTCCGATTCTGTGTCTCCCTCTCTCTCTGCCCCTCCCCCGTTCATGCTCTGTCTCTCTCTGTCCCAAAAATAAATAAACGTTGAAAAAAGTTTGTGCAGCAAAAGCCAGCACTAATGAAAAGACGGCCCAGAGAATGAGAGAAAAATATCTGCAAATCAAAATTTGCATAAGGATCTAGTATCCAGAATATACAAATAACTCTCACAATCCAATAATAAAAAAACAACCCAATTTAAAAACGTCCAAAGGACTTGAACAGACATCTCTCCAAAGATTGGTACGAATGGCCAACGAGCCAGGAAAAGATGCTGCACTTCATTAGCCATCACAGGAACTTACATCAAAGCACAGCGAGACACTACTTCATACCCACGTAAGCTACAGGCAGTTTCTTTTCAGGTTTCTCTTTTTATTTATTATTATCTTTTAGATGTTTATTTTTGAGAGAGAGAGAAAGGGGGTGCACGCAAGTGGGGGAGGGGGAAAGAGAGAGGGAGACAGGAGGTGAAGCAGGCTCCATGCTGACAGCAGCAAGCCCGACGTGGGGCTTGAACTCATGAACTGCAAGATCACGACCCGAGCAGAAGATGGATGTTCAACCGGCCGAGCCCCCCAGACGCCCCCAAGTTTCTCCTTCTACATCAGCACAGTCCAACAGAAACACAATGCCGGCTGACGGATCTAATTTAAAATGGTCTAGTGACTACATTAAAGTAGAAACAAGTCAATTAATTCCAGTAATGTCTTACTTAACCCAATGTATCCAAAATACCATTTCAACAGGTAAACAACGTAAAGTATGAGTAATGAGTAATTTAACTTTTCATCCATACTAAGTCTTCAAAATATTTTCCACCAACGGCACTCCTCAATTTGGATGAGCCACACTCGAAGTGCTCAAGAGTCACACATGGCTTGTGGCTACGAACTGGATGTCACCATTCTGGCCTCGGCTCCCTGAGCGCCTTATCTGTCACCGTGCCCCCAGTGCTGGTACAAGGCCTGACACACAGTAGGCATGCAGCAAGTAAGTGTTGAACGCAAGAACATGCGCTCTCCACTATATCATAAAAACTAAATCCCAGCAAGGTTACTAAAGTGCTTTCTAGAAATTTGTGGGTCATTTTATGAAATCAGAGGACTCTACGTTCCTTACACTCCAGTGCTGAATCCTGTAGAGAGCACAGTTATAAATTTACCACGAACAGTGAGGTTTAAAAGGACGGTGGGAAGATGAGGGCTGTCCTTACTGTGACCACAGGGCATGTGAACAAAGTACTTGGCCTTTTTCGTCTCTGAGGTCCCCAGGGCAAGGACCTGTCTCTAATCACTCAGACTTGCTCTCTCTTACTCCAGGCCCTTACTCCAAACCCACAAAGCCAATTTGGTGACATCACCTCCTGCGTAACAGAGAAGACAGGAGCCATCAGATGGGAGCCCTTCAGCACACGACCCATCTTCCAGCCTGAGCTTGAGTCCTGCACGCCCACACGTTTCCTCACTCGGCAAAACTCATCCTCTCACTGAGCTCTGGTTCTCACCCTTTCTTACAGACCCCCAGGACTTTCCTCATCCGGTACCTCCTTCCTCTCCAAGTTACACTTTTCAGCCTTTGCATAAATAGCATCTCCCAAGGAGGCCTACGTTGACCCCCAATTTAAAATACAATTCCAGGGCATCTGGGGGGCTCAGTCAGTTGAGCGTACAACTCTTGATTTTGGCTCAGGTCATGATCCCACAGTTTGTGAGTTTGAGCCCCGCATTGGGCTCTGTGCTAATAGTGGACAGTCTGCTTGGGATTCTCTCTCTCTCTCTCTCTCTCTCTGCCCCCACCCCACTCATGCTCTCTCTCTCAAAAAAAAAAAAAAAAAGAACTTAAAAAGAGTAAACGCGGGCTGCCTGGGTAGCTCGGTCAAAGTGTCCGACTTTGGCTCAGGTCACTTTGGCTCACGGCTCATGAGTTCAAGCCCCACATCGGGCTCTGTGCTGACAGCTCAGAGCCTAGAGCCTGCTTCAGATTCTGTGTCTCCCTCTCTCTGTCCATCCCCCACTCGCACACTGCCCCCTTCTCTCTCAAATATAAATAAATATTTAAAAATTTTTAAAAAAAGGTAAACACAATTCCACACACCCTCACCATCTCCCTCTCTGCTCTACTTTACCCCGAAAGGCATTTTTCACTTTCCACGCACAGTTTGCTCATTGTTTGTCTCCTCTCACTGGCAAGCAGCTTAGTTAAAGCAATGATTGCTTTTTTTGTTTTCCTAAATTTTTTTTAATGTTTTTATTTACTTTTGAGAACGAGAGAGAGTGTGCACAAGCGGGAGAGGGGCAGAGAGACAGGGAGACATAGAATCAGAAGCAGGCTCCGAGCTGTCAGCACAGAGCCTGACACAGGGCTTGAACTCCTGAACTGGGACATCATGACCTGAGCCGAAGTCGGACGCTTAACCGACTAAGCCACCGAGGTCCCCAGAATCCCTGTCTCTTGTCCACTAAGGAACCTTCTTCGCACCCAGAATAGATACTCAACAATGGTTTACTGTACCGAATCAGCTGTCTGCACGGTGGTATAAACAAGATGAGCTCTTTCAGCTCCTGGATTTTGCTCATTCTTACCCTTCATTTGCGTCCGTGTCCTATTTGCCTTTTCTATTCAGAGAAGTCTTTCAGAAAAGTGTCCTTTTATCTAACTCCCCGCTGATCCCAACCCTCTGGCCAATGTTCCCGCATACACAGAAAAGCAAAGAAAGAACATCTTAACAACTTTAGGACGGTTCTTCTCATTTTCCTCACTTCTTTGCCCTCAAGCTAATTAAGTGCTTTCCTTCATTAATTTGGTTTAAACGGGACATTATTTTTCCAAAAAAAGCAAAGTCACAGATGCTCCTAAGAATATTTGTCCTTCAAGAGATCCCACACCTGTGGATCACAAAATTAAAGCGTGAGTTCAGAAGAATAAAGACCAATGACAAAGGTCTTACGGTTGGCCCAGGCACACAGCAGGGTGCAGCCAACCAACCAGGGCTCTTACTTGTGCTGGGCCTCCTGGGAGGGGATAAACTCCATGCAGGCTTATCACTTAGGGCTGCCTCGGGCTCTCCGGCCTGACCTGGAACCACAAAGGTGAGGGGGGCTGCTCTGGCTAGAGAGGCCCCTGGAATTTCCTAAACTTGCCTCTAAAGGATTTCCCAGCACTCCCTATTCTCCTTCCAGAGTTTCCTGAAATTTAGGAGAGAGAGGCAGAGAACAAGTACAAAAGGAGAGAGGCCCAGAGACAGAGAGGGAGGGAACGTGTCCCAAGTCCCACACACGGCATCCTCAAGCATGAGAGAATAAAATACTTCATCATAAAAAAGAGAGCAATAAGCAAGAGGAGGAGGAACTGAGACAAAGCCATTGATTCGGCATTAAGACCATGTGCTGAGGCCGCCCAGACACCTCGGTGAAGTTCGTGGAGGAAACGTGCTAAGCAGTCACGGAGAACACTCCTCCCCAGCACGCAGCTCTCACATACGGGTAGCCCCCACTTGCCCCCAGGTGACGGCCTCACTGCACAATCCTGGATTACTGGGGACACAGGACGGGTGTGTATGGGAGGGGACTAACTCTAAGCAAGTGCCCCACTAACATGCACTGCATTAATGACACCTGCTTTCTATCGGTCCTAAAATAAGGAACCTAAAGACCTCCGAGACCACATTTTCTTTTATAGTTACATATTATACGTAATTCAAACTGTATCATTTAAACAGGGAAAAACAGTATTTTAGTTGATAAGAAAATCAAACGTGCTTTGAATGCTGTGTAATTTGAACCAGTCTCTTGAGCTCGAGTGAATTAAAATGGTACTTGATAGAGAAGTTTTGAGAAAATCGCCTTTTGAAAATAAATTAAATACACGCATACATTTGTCAAGGCTAAAAACGCTGGTCCAGAAGAAACAGCCCGGTCTACCCATGTGGTCTTACCTTCAGTCTTGAGCAGACGCTTTTCTTCTTCCTTCAGCTTGTTCTGCATCAGACGCAGAGTGTTCTCAGCTTCCTATGGAACAGCGAGAACAAGATTCAGAAGAGATCACCCTTTGGTGGACTGTTTTATCATTCTCTACCACGTGGATAAGCAGGGCCGAGTCTGTGACGCAAAAGCAGCAAAGACGTAAAGCACACGGAGACAGTGAACGCTGCCTGAGAACCAGGGCCGTGGTCCCAAGGCCTCCTCTCTCCAGGATCAGCCAGCAGCCCAGCCAGGGGAGGCCGCCTGAAGTGGCACCGCGGGCCCTCGAAGCCCTGAAAAAAACCGAACCAGACAGGGAAATGCCCGTGTGTCTGTGTGGGACGTCGACACGGGGCAGACGCATCGGGAATGGGATAGTACGGGCCTCCTGCTCTCAGAAAATAAAGCATGAATTTTATTGTTTTTCTGCTCTGTGCTATTCCAGCCCCAGAAGATGCTAAATGGTGAAACTGATCTGGGTGACAAGAGAAAAGAAATAAAAACTAGTCTAAGTCCTAGGGGGATAAAAGCTAATACCTCAGCTAGGTGACAAAATGTGGCCCTGATTACGGTCAAAAGAGAGAATGGGGGAGGACAGTGGCTTTTAAAACTTTGGTGTCATTCTACACATCAAGAAACAAGCACTGTTTGAGGCACGAGCTACCTTCAGGGCGCAGGAGTTATGAACACACCGAGCAGGTGTGAGCAGAGGAAGGAATGCTCGTCCCCGGGCCACGTCTTCGGCACGACCTCCACACCTGGGGGCGGCCCCGCGTGACACCACAGAATGCTCACTTTACGTTCACGGCCCTTTTCTGCTCTTCCCCAGACACTGTCCTCACCACGGGCCTGTCCTGCACCCTTGCTGCTCCGTGACCTGCCCCTGCCATACAGCAGTGGTGGCAACCGGCTCCGTGTCAAGATAAAGGTGTCCCCAGGAAAGCATCAGCCACCCCCCGCCGGCCGTCCTGTACAACCAAACAGCTCCACCTCATTCAAACACCCAGCTTTTAAGAAGGTGGCATAACCTTTATGCCGAAAGCTGCCAAGGACAGCGTGAGAGAGGGAGGTTACAGACCAGTTTCAGCATGAACACGGATTCCAAGGGACCATTCTGGGGTTAAGCAGAAATATCCCCAAGAGATAGTAGCAATTCAAAACACGAGAGTAACTTGGTCCATTTCTCCTTTGCTCTGAAATCCGTATTTACCAGCTCATGCTAGGACCTGAACCACTCTTTCCTAAATGGCCTGGAACAATGGGATGAGAGGAACCCGGACGACCGCTTGCTCTGGGTCACACACACTTCCCACAATAATCAATAAACTGCGTTTCCTCTTTATAAAGCAGTATCTGATAAACTACTTTCAATTAAGCAGGGCCTGAAAATCTTTCAGTGACCTGACCAAGCAAATTTTTAGAAATCTACCCAAGGCCAGTCACCTACTCCATGGAACTCAGTGCAAATTAAAATGCACTTAAGAATTATTAAGAATTCAGATGAAGTCAAGCTTTCGCTTTTTGCAGATGACATGATATTATACATGGAAAATCCGATAGACTCCACCAAAAGTCTGCTAGAACTGATACATGAATTCAGCAAAGTTGCAGGATACAAAATCAATGTACAGAAATCAGTTGCATTCTTATACACTAACAACGAAGCAACAGAAAGACAAATAAAGAAACTGATCCCATTCACAATTGCACCAAGAAGCATAAAATACCTAGGAATAAATCTAACCAAAGATGTAAAGGATCTGTATGCTGAAAACTATAGAAAGCTTATGAAGGTAATTGAAGAAGATTTAACGAAATGGAAAGACATTCCCTGCTCATGGATTGGAAAAATAAATATTGTCAAAATGTCAATACTACCCAAAGCTATCTACACATTCAATGCAATCCCAATCAAAATTGCACCAGCATTCTTCTCGAAACTAGAACAAGCAATCCTAAAATTCATATGGAACCACAAAAGGCCCCGAATAGCCAAAGCAATTTTGAAGAAGAAGACCAAAGCAGGAGGCATCACAATCCCAGACTTTAGCCTCTACTACAAAGCTGTAATCATCAAGACAGCATGGTATTGGCACAAAAACAGACACACAGACCAATGGAATAGAATAGAAACCCCAGAACTAGACCCACAAACGTATGGCCAACTCATCTTTGACAAAGCAGGAAAGAACATCCAATGGAAAAAAGACAGCCTCTTTAACAAATGGTGCTGGGAGAACTGGACAGCAACATGCAGAAGGTTGAAACTAGACCACTTTCTCACACCATTGACAAAAATAAACTCAAAATGGATAAAGGACCTAAATGTGAGACAGGAAACCATCAAAACCTTAGAGGAGAAAGCAGGAAAAGACCTCTCTGACCTCAGCCGTAGCAATCTCTTACTCGACACATCCCCAAAGGCAAGGGAATTAAAAGCAAAAGTGAATTACTGGGACCTTATGAAGATAAAAAGCTTCTGCACAGCAAAGGAAACAACCAACAAAACTAAAAGGCAACCAACGGAATGGGAAAAGATATTTGCAAATGACATATCGGACAAAGGGCTAGTATCTAAAATCTATAAAGAGCTCACCAAACTCCACACCCGAAAAACAAATAACCCAGTGAAGAAATGGGCAGAAAACATGAATAGACACTTCTCTAAAGAAGACATCCAGATGGCCAACAGGCACATGAAAAGATGTTCAGCGTCGCTCCTTATCAGGGAAATACAAATCAAAACCACACTGAGATATCACCTCACGCCAGTCAGAGTGGCCAAAATGAACAAATCAGGAGACTATAGATGCTGGCGAGGATGTGGAGAAACGGGAACCCTCTTGCACTGTTGGTGGGAATGCAAATTGGTGCAGCCGCTCTGGAAAGCAGTGTGGAGGTTCCTCAGAAAATTAAAAATAGACCTACCCTATGACCCAGCAATAGCACTGCTAGGAATTTATCCAAGGGATACAGGAGTACTGATGCATAGGGGCACTTGTACCCCAATGTTCACAGCAGCACTGTCAACAATAGCCAAATGATGGAAAGAGCCTAAATGTCCATCAACTGATGAATGGATAAAGAAATTGTGGTTTATATATACAATGGAATACTACGTGGCAATGAGAAAAAATGAAATATGGCCTTTTGTAGCAACGTGGATGGAAATGGAGAGTGTTATGCTAAGTGAAATAAGCCATACAGAGAAAGACAGATACCATATGGTTTCACTCTTATGTGGATCCTGAGAAACTTAACAGGAACCCATGGGGGAGGGGAAGGGAAAAAAAAAAAAAAAAAAAAAGAGGTTAGAGTGGGAGAGAGCCAAAGCATAAGAGACTGTTAAAAACTGAGAACAGGGGGGGCGCCTGGGTGGCGCAGTCGGTTAAGCGTCCGACTTCAGCCAGGTCACGATCTCGCGGTCCGTGAGTTCGAGCCCCGCGTCGGGCTCTGGGCTGATGGCTCAGAGCCTGGAGCCTGTTTCCGATGCTGTGTCTCCCTCTCTCTCTGACCCTCCCCCGTTCATGCTCTGTCTCTCTCTGTCCCAAAAATAAATAAACGTTGAAAAAAAAAAAAAAAAACAAAAAACAAAAAACTGAGAACAGGGGCGCCTGGGTGGTGCAGTCGGTTAAGCGTCCGACTTCAGCCAGGTCACGATCTCGCGGTCCGGGAGTTCGAGCCCCGCGTCAGGCTCTGGGCTGATGGCTCGGAGCCTGGAGCCTGTTTCCGATTCTGTGTCTCCCTCTCTCTCTGCCCCTCCCCCGTTCATGCTCTGTCTCTCTCTGTCCCAAAATAAATAAAAAAACGTTGAAAAAAAAATTTAAAAAAAAAAACAAAAAAAAAAACTGAGAACAAACTGAGGGTTGATGGGGGGTGGGAGGGAGGGGAGGGTGGGTGATGGGTATTGAGGAGGGCACCTTTTGGGATGAGCACTGGGTGTTGTATGCAAACCAATTTGTCAATAAATTTCATATATATAAAAAAAATAAAAATAAAAATAAAAAAAATTAAAAAAAAAAGAATTATTAAGAATTCAGGGGCGCCTGGGTGGCTCAGTCGGTTGGGCGTCCGACTTCGGCTCAGGTCACGATCTCACGGTTTGTGAGTCCGAGCCCCGCGTTGGGCTCTGTGCTGACAGCTCAGAGCCTGGAGCCTCATTTGAATTTTGTGTCTCCTCCTCTCTCTGACCCTCCCATGCTCACGCTCTGTCTCTCTCAATAATAAATAAACATTAAAAGTAAATAAATACATAAAAAATTATTAAGAATTCCAAACCAGTGACGGCACAGCATTAAAGCAAGCACAGGCCCTCCTAAGCTAAGTCTTGTGCGATTGCGCAGGTCACGTGGCAGCCCTGTCTGCCGCCCTAACGGACCAAACCCATCAGAGATCCGACCAGCCTGGAGTCCAGGCCACACCACCAGCAAAAGAGAAGAGCTGCGTGAGCGATCCGCAGACTTGATCAGGGAGAAGGACCATCCAGGGAATGTGTTCCCCCACGACAACATTTACAAACCGACATGCCACCAAGTACAGAATCCCACGCCAGAAGGAACGGTCTGTAGAGAGGAGCGGGCTAAGCGCTCACCTCAAACCTCTCTTGCTCCATCCTATGATGGTCTTCAAGCTGCTGTTCCAGATAAGCCAGATTTCGAAATTTCTCCAGATAAATGTCATACTGCTTCTGCAACTCCTCCTCGATCTTCTCATATTCATCCATAAAGGCCGGCCTACAACAACCAAGTGAAATAAAAAGTGAAAGATTCATCAAAAGACAGTTGAGATTAGTATGCTGAGCCCCAGGCCCCAGCATGGTCTGCTGTGGAAAGCCTTCATGGAGAAGTGTCTTCATCTGGAAGCTGCTTAAAGCTCATTTGCCTTTCCTCCTCCCTCCCCTCAAAAGCAACAGCTTAGTTTGTTTGTTGATCAAAAGCTCTTTGTAAAAACTTGAAAATAATCTTCAAAGTATGAAGAATAAGGTAAAGATTACTCATAATCCTATCACCAGGTACAAGCACTGAATATTTGATAAACATCCTTCCAGACTTTTCTGTGCATAGATATATATACAGAGAGAGAAATGTATTTTTTCTTTGTTTTGCGAGAGAAAGAGAGAAAGGTGGGTGAGGGGCAGCCAGCAGGTTCCATGCTCAGTGCAGAGCCTGAGACGGGGCTCAATCCCACAACCCTGGGATCATGACCTGAGCAGAAATCAAGAGCCGGACACTTAACCAACTAAGCCACTCAGGCGTCGCAGAAATGCATTTTTATTATTTATTTATAAATCTTTTTTTTTAATGTTTATTTATTTTTGAATGAGAGAGAGAGAGAGAGAGAAAGAGCATGAGCAGGGGAGAGGCAGAGAGAGAGGGAGACACAGAATCTGAAACGGGCTTCAGGCTCTGAGCTGTCAGCACAGAGCAGAGCTCGAACCAAGAACTGTGAGATCATGACCTGAGCCGAAGTCGGACGCTTAACCGACTGAGCCACCCAGGTGCCCCTCTCTTGTTTTAAAAATATACAGAGAGGGGTGCCTGGGTAGCTCAGTCAGTTAAGCTTTCGACTTCAGCTCAGGTCATGATCTCGTGGCTCATGAGTTCAAGCCCCGCATCAGGATCCTTGCTGGCAGTGTGGAGCCTGCTTTGGATTCTGGTTCTCTCCTCTCTCTCTGCCCCGGACCTGCTCACACTCTCTCTCAAAAAACAAAACAAAACAAAACAAAAACATAAATTAAAAAGTAAGAGATTATCTTTGGGACTAGAGCAAAAACAAACTTTTCTATTAAAAGGATATGAGAAATCTAACCAAAGAGGTGAAAAATCCATACATTGAAAACTATCCAAAGCTTATGAAAGAAATTGAAGAAGGCACACACAAAAAAAGGAAAAAGATTCCATGCTCCTGGATAGGAAGAACAAATATTGTTAAAATGTCAATAGTATCCAAAAGCAATCTACATATTCAATGCAATCCCTATCAAAATACCACCAGCATTCTTCACAGAGCTAGAACAAAAAATCCTAAAATATGTATGGAACCAGAAAAGACCCCAAATAGCCAAAGCTTTCTTGAAAAAGAAAACCAAAGCAGGACACAATCCCGGACTTCAAACTGTATAACAAAGCTGTCATCATCAAGACAGTATGGTACTGGCACAAGAACAAACACTCAGATCAATGGAACTGAACAGAGAACCCAGAAATGGACCCACAAACATATGGCCAACTAATCTTTGACAAAGAAGGAAAGAATATCCAATGGAATAGACAGTCTCTTCAGCAAGTGGTGCTGGGAAAACTGGACAGCGACATGCAGAAGAATGAACCTGGACCACTTTCTTACACCAGACACAAAAATAACCTCAAAATGGATGAAAGACCTAAATGTAAGACAGGAAGCCACCAAAATCCTCGAGGAGAAAGCAGGTAAAAACCTCTTTGACCTTGGCTGTAGCAACTTCTCACTCAACATGTGTCCAGAGGCAAGGGAAACAAAAGCAAAAATAAACTACTGGGACCTCATCAAAATAAAAAGCTTCTGCACAGTGAAGGAAACAATCAGCAAAACTAAAAGGCAACCGGCAGAATGGGAGAAGATATTTGCAAACGCTATATCAGATGAAGGGTTATATGCAAAATCTATAAAGAACTTATCAAACTCAACACCCAAAAAACAAATAATCCAGTGAAGAAATGGGCAAAAGACATAAACAGACACTTCTCCAAAGAAGACATCCAGATGGCCAACCGACAGATGAAAAAATGCTCAACATCGCTCATCATCAGGGAAATACAAATCAAAACCACAGTGCGATACCACCTCACACCTGTCAGAATTAACATTAACAACTCAGGCAACAACAGATGTTGGCGAGGATGCAGAGAAAGAGGATCTCTTTTGCAATGTTGGTGGGAATGCAAGTTGGTGTAGCCACTCTGGAAAGCAGTATGGAGGTTCCTCAAAAAATTAAAAATAGAACCACCCTATGACCCAGCAATTGCACTACTAGGTATTTATCTAAGGGATACAGGTGTGCTGTTTCGAAAGGGCACATGCACCCCAATGTTTATGGCAGCAATGTTGACAATAGCCAAAGTATGGAAAGAGCCCAAATGTCTATTGATGGATGAATGGATAAAGATGATGTGGTGTGTATATATATACACATACACACACACACACACACACACACACACACACACACTGGAGTATTACTCAGCAATCAAAAAGAATGAAATCTTGGGGTGCCTGGGTGGCTCAGTCAGCTGAGCATCTGACTTTGGCTCAGGTCATGATCTTGTGGTCTGTGAATTTGAGTCCCACATCGGGCTCTGTGCTGACAGCTCACAGCCTGGAGCCTGCTTCGGATTCTGTGTCCCCCTCTCTCTGCCCCTCCCCCACTTGTGCTCTGTCTCTCTCAAAAATATATAAATAAATGTAAAAAAAATTTTTTAAATAAAATCTTGCCATTTGCAACTACATGGATGGAACTAGAGGGTATTATGCTAAGCAAAATTAGTCACAGAAAGAAAAATATCATACGACTTCACTCATATAAGGATATTAAGATACAAAACAGATGAACATAAGGGAAGGAAAGCAAAAATAATATAAAAACAGGGAGGGGGACAAAATATAAGAGACTTAAATATGGAGAACAAACAGAGGGTTACTGGAGGGGGTGTGGGAGGGGGGAGGGGCTAAATGGGGGAGGGGCACTAAGGAATCTACTCCTGAAATCACTGTTGCGCTATATGCTAAGTAATTTGGACGTAAATTAAACAAAATTAAGAAAATTAAAAATCTATGTGGGAAAAAAAGGGTACGAGACTTAACAAAAATGAATTTATGCTTGAAAGGCAGAATTTTTTAACGAGACAAACATATTAGGTGGGCCACATTCCAGAGGTGGAAGGACGTGGTCTTGCCCATGGCTGGGAGGAAGCCTGCAGTGCTCCCTGGGTTACCCCAGGCGCTGCCTTCCCTCAGGTCTCAGGACAGCAGCCAGACTGTGGCCCAGTCACCAGTATCTCAAAACGGCAAGACATTCAAACAGGTGCAGGAGCTACACGGAGGAAGAAGCAAAGAGAGAAAAATGAAGGGACGACGGAAAGGGAGAAAAAGTAGTGGCACGGGAGAGAAAATGACAAAGAGACACAGCAAGCAAAGGAGGGTACAAAATGAGAGAGAGAGAGAGAAAGAGAAAGAGTGCCCACAGGCTCCAAGAAAACGTGAGAAACACACTTGGAAGGCTCCAACGACCTAGAAGGCGTTTGGCGCCCCCATTATCATCCATATTCCCTGGAAAAGAGGTTTTCGGTGATGGAAAGCCAAGAGAAAGATGAATTACCGGTGAAGAATGATAAAGGTCTAAAATCTACTCACACTGAGAAAGGGGAGCGTGCTTCTGTTACCCCTCATTTACGGCAAGGCCCAGATCTCAGGAGACGAGCCTCGCACAACATTCACCATGTGGACTCACTCACTCGGCCCTGCATTCCGAGAAGCTGTAGAAGCCTGAGGGGAGGCTCCGGGTACAGTGAAAGCAGGGGGAGCACGAGCTGCACAGAGCGCTCGTTACCGTGAGCGTCGCCCGTACACCGGGAAGCCGAGACAGTCCCACAGGAGGCCGTCCCCGCTGCCCGTGTGCCGCTCGCTCACTCTGCTGGAACTTTCAAAGACGACAGTCTACTCATCCTTCAGGTGTTCGTATCTACCTGACACTCTGCAGAGTCTGGAGTCGCTTCCGATTTCTTTCCAGTTCTAATTTCCTCTTCTCAATTTTGGCTTCTAAATTAGCTTCGTCAGAGGCCACGTTATTGAGCAGGTCTTTAGTCTTCTGAACCTGTGCCTACAGTGAACAGGAAGTGAATGAGGCGGGTGCCAACAAGGAACACCAACCCGACTCTCGGCAAGGAGGGACTTCGCGACTCGGCGGGCACCGAGACACAGGCTACGGGAAAGCAGAGTCAGCGAACAGGGCAAACCCGCCCCTGGCCATCACTCAGTTAACCAACTCGTTGCAGAGGGAACACCACACAGGCCCAGAAAAAAATGACCGTCCTTTTTCCACGAGAAGAGGTGGTTTCTTGCCAGGGAAACAAATGAAGACGGAAAAATCAGCGTCCTGGGCAGAGGGGAGAGGCTCCCAAGGCCTCCTGCGCAGCTCACTTGTTTAGACTGGTCACCCAGCTACTGCTCTGAGTTGGTAGTCTGCCTCTGTTTACACCGGTCAGGTTACTCCCCTGCTTACAAACATCTGACTCACAAAACGTGTGCACACGCAAGCATGGCTTTATTTAGAAGGCGACAGAAAGAAACCTTAGGGGGTCCCAGCCCTAATCCTGCCTGCTGGGACCGAGACAGAAGGCACCTCTTCTCTCCCCGGCAAGTAAACCTCGACTACAGACTAAAACAGAGAAACTACCGCGTGAAGGCAGTGTGAAAGCGGCCCCCTCAGCGGACCTGGCCTTCGGGCCGGAGCGTGGGTAGCAGGGCCTGGGAAAGAAGGCGAAGGGAAAGAGAGAGATCACGGACAAACCGCAGGCCTCCCTGTTGTCTCACGCCAGTCTGGGAAGCCGGCCGGGCCGGGCCTGGGCTCCGAGCTGCCATCGGCCGCAGCAGGAATGGTGTCCGGGAGCGTGGGGCTGCCTCCCAAGTTCTGACGTCCCAACTCTGCCTGTCCCCGACGCCTGAGGCGGGCTTCTGCCCACCAGGACCCCACACACATGTCCTCACCCACGAAGGCCTCGTGTCTGCTCACCTGCAAGTCTATGACACGCTGTGGGGTCCACAAAGAAACCCTCTAAGGAGCGTGGACACTCCGTGACTGTCAAAGACTATATATCTTTGGAAGCAACCACCTCTATTGTTTATTTATGGTTTCATTTTTTTCTACTAAGTACACTCATCATTTCCAAGGTGCTTTCATGAAAATAATCGTATCACTATCCGTTTGCTGCAAGTGCTTTAAAAATCCCAAAAGAGATCTAAACTCACTCACAAGAAGACAAGGGGAGTTTCTAAACAAAAAACTCAAGTTGATGGCAACTATTTCTCTGACTCAAAGTCAGATTAAGCCTAGTGCATTTATCTGACTTCAAGAATAAAAACAACTTGGGGCCCCTGGGTGGCTCAACGGTTGAGCATCCAACTTCAGCTGAGGTCATGATCTCGCAGTTCATGAGTTCCAGCCCCACATCGGGCTCTGTGCTGACAGCTCAGAGCCTGGAGCCTGCTTCGGAGTCTGTGTCTCGCTCTCTCTCTCTGCCTCTCCCCCACTTGCATTCTGTGTGAGTGTCTCTCAAAAATAAATAAACTTAAAAAAAGAATAAAAACAATTTTTTAGGGGCGCCTGGGTGGCTCAGTCGGTTGCACATCCAGCTTCAGCTCAGGTCATGATCTCACGGTTTGTGAGTTCGAGCCCCGCGTCAGGCTCCGTGCTGACAGCTCAGAGCCTGGAGCCTGCTTCTGATTCTGTGTCTCCCTCTCTCTCTGCTCCTCCCCCACTCGTGCTGTCTCTCTCTCTCAAAAATAAATAAACATTAAAAAAAATAAAACAAAACAATTTTTTTAAAGGTATGCACTCCTCAAATAAGAAACACCAGTGTGATAAATACAATTTCCCCTAGCCTGAAATAAATGGCCTATAAATAAATAATAACCCCTTTTAAGTATCCACGCTGTTGTTTTGGTTTTGCTTTTAGAATTATCAAATATCATGGATACTTTGCAACACTTAACAGACACCTGAAAAGGTGTTCACCAACTATGTCGCATACCTGAAGCTAATGTAGCACTGTGTGCCAACCACACTTCAATTAAAGAAAGGAAATAATAAATAACACATACAAGCATGCAAGCGTGCATAGAGGGTTCTCCGGGAAATGAACTGGGCCCTCATTTGGCTACTGTACTCCTAATACATACGTAGTGCTAAAGGCACATTCATGCCATGTTAACTCCATCCAGCCAGAACACGGACAAGCAGTTAACTTTTCAACTGAGAAGCCATCACAACTTACCAACAGCTGGTGTAGAACACGAAGCATTTTCTCCTGGCCTAGGTCAGACACGGTTGCCGACTTGAGGCCCCATCACCGCTAAATACTTGACTCTGTATTGTGCATGAATGAGGTTCTCTCCTCCTCAATCACTGGCTCGTGAAATGGACACGGATGCACTACCACCATCCAGTCCTCAGACCCTCTCAGGTCTCCCCACTTGTCCCCATGAAGTCCTTAACACCAGGCGAAAGTCACCCTTGGCGTCCCGTCAGCACACCTCCTCGGGCTTTCCTGGACTTCCGCGTACTTTCCGCTGGTGAAGAGTACGAGCCAAGTAACCTGCAGAATGCCCTTCAATGTGCCTTTGTCTGATCAGCTTCCGAACACGCAGCTTCAGCAGGAAAGCACAGATATGACCGTACCTGGTGCATATTTCCGGGGGCAGAATTCTGATTTGTTCCATTACCTGTGATGTTCACTTTGACCACTGGATTAAGGGGGTGTCTGCCAGGATTCTCATGGGAAGTTACTCTTTTGTCCTCTGTAATTAGTAAGTACTTTTGTGGGGAGCCTTTTTTTTTCTTTTTTAAGTAATCTCTACACCCAGTGTGGAGCTCGAACTCACAATCCCAAGATGAAGAATCACTCCCTCTTCTGACTGAACCAGCCAGGAGCCCCTGTGGGGAGCTACTTTGAAACTATGTCAGATACTTTCTCTTCATCAGCTTTCAATATTTTTTATATCAGTGAGAACTCGTGGTCTCCCATTTCATTCAATGCTCTATAAGCCATTACTATAATTTATTCTGAAGCTTAAACTGTCCCTAGTTTAACCAGGGGAAGCCCACTCAAGCTGCTCCTGTGTCCCCCCGACAGACCCCTTTCATTCTTCGGGCACTTCCTTCCTTGCTGGCCCAAAAGGATCTTGTGCCTTCCTGTCCCAGCTCTGGACTCAGACATTTCTCCTCAAGAGCCTGGTTCCTTTTAGTGGAGAATGGCATTTAGAAGCCTAGATGTGGGTGCCAAGCGTGCTCAGAGGTAAGAAAGATAGGAATGTGGACGTGGGTGTGCATGTGTACGTATATAAATATGACATAAACTTACGTGCACAGACATACACGCAGGGAGCTGGCTACCTACCTAACTAGCCAGTGAAAACCATGCATTTAACCAATAGCTCCAACTTCAGGGTTCATTCTCATTTTCTTCTCTTTCTCCTCCACTAACTCTCTTTTCCAAGAGTGAGAACCTAGGCATTCATCACCTTTAATATAGTTACCTACTTATCCATCTGTCTATATGCACTCAACCTCCCATCTCGGCTGCTCTGCCCTTCTTACCTGCTGAGGCTGCACCCTGGTGCTGGGTTCAGGGAGTATTACTGTTTTAGGACAAGGATATTATAAAAACCTACCAATCTTAGAATTGACAGCTCTCAGCAAATTCTTGTTTTATGCTACTCCTGCTTTACATAAGCCTCCCCTGCCTGTGTGTACTGAATAAAATGAATCGCTGATAACACAGGAATACCTACTATGGGCCAGACTGTGTCTGACACACTGTTACAACGAATACACAGAAGGACCCCATGTGGCAGACACTGCCTTTCTCCCTGTTTTACAGACGAGGAGAGTGAAACACAAGGAGGTTAAGCAACTTGCCTAAGATCACAAAGCGGGATTGAAACCCAAAGTCATCGGAGTCGAGAGTCTCCCTCACTACTACCCTCCAAATGAATGCCTGAGATGAGATGAGCACATAATTGACGGCGGGTGAGCAGTTAACGGTGGCGGCCATTCTATTCGTTACGGCGCCATTTAAAAATCTCCGTGCCTAGGTTCCCACACCAAAAAAAAAAAAAAAAAAAAAAAAGGAAAATCTAAAAATCATTTAAATGCCCAACTGTGATGAATTAAATGATTAAATAAAGTGTGAAGAGTCCATAAGAGAGAGCATTACTTATGAAAAGTATTGAAGAATTTAAGTGAATTATGAAATTATTAAAACTGACAAATTTTGAAGGAGAAATTTTTCATATTTATAACAAGGGGGAAAATAATAAAAGTAAGCAACCTACGTATCCTAGAATGTCCTCTGCATTTTTCACTTCCCCACTTTCATATCCCTTCTCTGTCAACAGGACTAGGGTTGCTCTGTCTTAAGAAGGCAGGGACTGGGGCGCCTGGGTGGCGCAGTCGGTTAAGCGTCCGACTTCAGCCAGGTCACGATCTCGCGGTCCGTGAGTTCGAGCCCCGCGTCAGGCTCTGGGCTGATGGCTCGGAGCCTGGAGCCTGTTTCCGATTCTGTGTCTCCCTCTCTCTCTGCCCCTCCCCCGTTCATGCTCTGTCTCTCTCTGTCCCAAAAATAAATAAACGTTGAAAAAAAAAAATTAAAAAAAAAAAAGAAGGCAGGGACTAAATCAATTATTTTCAAGTCCCAGGCACAAAAACTTTAAATAAAAGCAAACAAGCTTACCAGAATGTCTTTTATTGCAATTCTCATCACTTTTTCAGTCTCATTTATTTCTAGAGGTCTGGCAATTGCTTCTGTTCTCAGTTCCTGTGAGAAACAATGAAATGAAGTTCCTTTTTAGAAGAGGAATTCTCAAAACCAATTCCTAGATGTGGATACAGCTTATGGACTAGTGCTCTAAAGTCCCATTACATTGTGGACCTCTGATGCAAAACCCCTTCTTCTAGCAATTCCTCCAAATGTTCTTCTAACCCTAATGCCAACCTGGCCTCCCTCCAGCTCCCTGGGCCTTCCTCAGTTACAGGCCCCACGTCCCCACAACGCCACAGACAAAACTGAGCCCACCTCTATCATCTTTACTCCCAAGTTTGCTTCTTTACCTATATTCATTCGTGGGAACCCCAAACAAGTGCAGCTCAACCTGCCGTCTGAACCCCCTGCCAGCCTCTAGGATCTTTCCTATGATTAATTCCCTCTAAGTTGCCTGTCACCGACATCTGCAGCCAACAAGAGGAGTCACCTTGGTCCTGCCCCCTAGCATTAACCACTAATCACGGGAGGCATCTGTGCCTATCATACCAGTACCAGGAACTTCTCTGAGCCGTGGGATTTTAACATGGATGCAGTTCTGAGGTTTCTGCAGCACGTTCCCAAACTGTCTTGGGCTTCCTTCATTCCACAGCGCCTCTCATCTCCCCCACTGTGGAAAACTACAGACGGCAGGGACCATGACCTATTCAAGGACACAGAGCATGGTGCCTTGCCCGTGACTGATACTAGTCCTCGGTGAGTACATGAAAAACAAATACTGGACAGGGGATCCTCCTCAGACCACGACTGTATACAGAATTTGAGAAGTTCCATATTCATGGCTCCCATGGCAACAGTCCGGCCACTGATTATTTCAATTCATTAGAGGATGGTGCTGAAAGAGTCCCCAGTGGAATTCCGGTTCAAGTCTCACAATGAAGCCACAGCTCTGTGGCAATTAGCAAGTGACCAGCTCTCGTCTCTAGGTGTCTTAGAATCATGTGTAGACACACGTGCCCTCCTGCACTATAAAGAGAAAACACAGGTACCTGAGGGGCTCGGTCGGTTAAGCATCTATCTGACTTCGGCTCGGGTCATGATCTCACAGTCCGTGAGTTCGAGCCCTGCATGAGGCTCTGTGCTGATGGCTCGGAGCCTGGAGCCCGCTTCGGATCCTGTGTCTCCCGCTCTCTCTGCCCCTCCCCCACTCACGCTGTCTCTGTCTCTCTCATTCTCTCAAGGGTAGATGTTAAAAATTAAAAAGTAAATAAATAAAATAAAATAAATAAAAAATAGAAAACAAAGAACCCAGAAAGCCTAGAGCTGCCTTGTTAACTGAATGAGCTATTAGACGGGAGCGGCCGTTGTGTTCTGCCAACTGCCCTTCACCGGGCGGCCACCACCAGGTTACCGAATCGAGAGCAGGGACGGTGAGCTGGTACCCAAGTCCCCTGCTTCCAGACCACTCCTGGCGCAGAGATGAAAAGCAAGAGAAAAAACACTATCATACTTCATCAGTGATGCCAGAACATAGACCAGGAAGTGAGAGGCCACGGCTGACATACCAGACCAGAACGAGATGAATTAACCGCATTGAACTTAAAAACGTGAGATGTGAGCACGTGTGCTTCCAACGACATACGTCTTTACACGTAAGAGTTAAACAGCATCCATTTCTTCTTCAACCAGTGGCTCCCAAACTCTGCCGCACATTGGAATCACCCGGAGATCTTTAAAAGCTGGATGCCTGGCTCTTAGCCCCAGACATTCTGACTCACTGGTTTGGGGGACAACGTGGACATCAGGTGATTTAAAAGGACTATAGGAGCTCTGGAAGGGTTTTAGGAAGCACGCTCTTAAACAGCTCCTTACATGTAGTGGATGAAGCATTCTCCTTGATGGGCGCTGGCTGAAACAAGCATTGCAAATGAATTTTAACCATAACATCCACTTCAGCTGAGTGGTTGGGACTGCCTAGGTCATGGGCTCCCCAAACCTGCTGCACATCAGAATCATCCAGAGACTTCTAACTTCCAATGCCTACGTCATACTCCAAACCAATGACATCAGAACAGAAGCTGGTATCCACGCACACGTGATTCTACCGGGAAGCAAGGTTTGGGAACCATGGGCTCAGAAGAGCACTATATAGACAAGAATGCTGAGTTCCCCTGGATAAAGCACCACGATCAGCAAAGGCTGCTATGGGCACAAGGAGGAAAGTTCCAGCAACATGCTACATAACTGCTATTTGTGAACTAGAAGCCACAGCTATTAAAAACAGACCAGTGGCCCTAGAAGCAAGAATGGCAGCTAACGCTGTGTATTACTTCCCAGCACGGGATCTCATTTAAGCAGGTACATTTATATGTATGTATATATGTATGTGTGTGTGTGTGTGTGTGTGTGTGTGTGTAGATATACACGTATATATACACACTTAACGTTTACTCATTTTTGAGAGACAGAGAGAGAGAGCGCAAGCAAGGGTGGGGCAGAGAGAGAGGGAGACACAGAATCCGAAGCAGGCTCCAGGCTCTGAGCTGTCAGCACACAGCCTGACGCGGGGCTCAAAC
Organism: Lynx canadensis; assembly: GCF_007474595.2. Taxonomy (NCBI): domain Eukaryota; kingdom Metazoa; phylum Chordata; class Mammalia; order Carnivora; family Felidae; genus Lynx; species Lynx canadensis. Next base: position 3,253,366 of record NC_044318.1, on the reverse strand, counting down.
TCATGAACCGCGAGATCATGACCCGAGCCAAAGTCGGACACTCAACCAACTGAGCCACCCAGGAGCCCCAGTCAGGTATGGTTTAATGGAATCAGAAGGACCGGGAAAAGCAGAACTGGAAAGGAAACGCTGAAAAATGCTTCGTTGAGGAAGTATTCAAGCATCTGAATACTGCTTACCCTCAGCTCCACCTCCTTGCCCAGCAGGTCATACAGAGAGGCCCCTCTGGATGTGATCTCAGAAGCAAGCTGCCTGGCTGCTTTCAAGTCTGCAATCTGGAAGGAAAAATATCAAAAACAGAAACCTCGGTGACAGGTTTTTAACAGACATTCAGAATAACCATTGATTATTCTGTTTGTTTATTATTTGATTATTTGTTAACATCGATTCCTGCCTCCCATCAGGATACCTGACTGACTACTGAACATGTTTTGCACGGGACACATTACATCCCGCGGAGGCGCACTCCCAGGACACGTGGGGCTCTCTGAAAATCCAAATGCCAAGTCAAATGTATTCCTCAACCAGGAAGTGTAGGAGGGTGAAAGGGACATGCTTCCTATTCCGACTCGGTCCCAACAGGGGACCCCGAAGGTAGCAGGGTGACCACAGGAGGGACAACCGCAGAGGCACACGTCCTACCGCAGAACCCTGGTGCCCCGTGTTCATCGCTCCCACCCCCCGAGCCCCCGCCTCTGGACGGGCCGCACAGGGCCGCTAAGGCCCACGTGACGTAACGCGCCCACAGCCCCGCAGCAGCGCCCGGTTCCCTCAAGGGTGGCAGCTGCTGCCGTGAAGATGACGACCCGTGGTCTGAGCACAAGCTTCTTTCTTAGGGTTCACAGGTCACCCCCTCTTCCTTGCATCTGCTACGTTTTCCAAAGAGCCCCAATGCTTCCTTGCTCTGCTCCCTCTGGCTCTCTTGCAATTACATGTCACCCCCTCTTATTCCCAGACCACCAGCAACAAGGCTCCCTCTTCATTCGCAGCTGAGGACTCTCTTCCCGCTTCTGCTTCCTCCAGCCCCAGCTGCACCCGCCGCACGGCAGCAAAGATCTGGTTTTCTCCGCGGGAGTCTCACCTCCCCCACTTCCGGGCCTGGAGTACATCAGAGTCTGGTCCCCCAAAGTCCTTCTAGTCACACTCCCTCCTGAGTTCTAGCCCTAACGCCATCTATGACCTGAGGCCCCGACACCTCACACTGAACGTGTTCCAGACCAAACGCCACACCTTTCCCACCAAGCCCGCTCCTTCCATGCTCCCCTCCGTTTGGGAAACCGGCAATCGGTCGGTTCCGGTGCTGAGACCAAAGACTTTAGAGCTAGGATGTCTGATACCGCACGGACTTGCCACATGTGGCCATTTTCAATGTTAAATTGTTTAAAATTAAATAAAATTTAGAAAAGAAAAAAATGAATAAAGAAGTAAATTAAAAAATTTAGAACCCACCCGGCTGTGCTAGCTACGCATGGCTAGTGGCTGCCGTACCGTGCGGTGCGGATAAAGAACCCATCCATCATCACAGACAGTTCTACCGGACAGTGTGGCTGTAGGATCTTCCTTGCACTGTCTGTTTTCTCTCAACTCATATCCAAGCCCCCAAGATCTACGTTCAAAGAAGGTTCTAACTTCCGGTCACTTCTTTCCACGGAGGCGTCTCACCCCTGGTTAAAAACCTAGGTGTGGTTTCTCTGGCCTGACCACGGGCAACCGCCAAGGTTTTCCCTGGCGGGCCCCATGGGGAGAGCTGCGCCCACCGCGCACCAGAAGAGACTCCTCGCTGCAGGCTCTGAAGGGAGTGGCAGTCAAGGACTCCGGCCCCCTGACCCACCGGCTCCTACAAAATATCCGCCTTCCTAGCCCCAGGGCCTCCCCTCCCAGGTCTCCCATCCGCGGGCTCGGGCTGAGGTCCTCTCTGGTGCCTCCCAGGCTTCCCTGTTAGGGAGCTGGGGAGAAAACCCAAGGACACTCTCCCCAAAGACCCAGCACCCACCACTCTGCCACTCCTGGTCCTCCCCCACCTCAGGGTGAAAACTGCTGGAGCCTTTTGTTCAGAGCTCCCTCAGGACACAACCCTCGACTGGTGCGCCCTCTCCTGGGAGAAAAAGGAATGGCGTCAGGGTGGGGGGGGGGGGGGACACTTCCTCTGCTTTTAGCCCCTTGCCCAAACCATGACAGTAAGTGACTCAGGACTTAACTTCCACCTCTGACTTGCTGCTTGAACCAAGACTCCGATGCCTGGCAACTCAGCTCCCTCCTACCTCAGCTGAGCTCCTGACGTCACCCGCTTGGTTCAAAGTCACTGTCATCTCTTGCTTTGTAACAGGTCCACCTCCACCCTCACCTCCCCCCTCAGTCTGGTGAGAACCCCAGCGGCCAGAGTGATGCTCTTAACACAGAATTTCAAATCCCTTCCCGTCCTCCTGCTGAAGATGGCACCTCTCCCATCTCCCTACTGAAGACACCTGCCCCGGCCCTCCCGCCCCTGCCCTGCTTTACAGTTCCCCACACATCGGCCACCTGTGACCTGACATTCCTTCTGCTGTGTGGTTTAGTCTGACGCCCCTAACTGAGCCACAGGAAGAGCGGGCTTCCGTCCTCGATGTTCATGCCCGCATCCCCTGCGCCTGAACTGTGCCTGGCATATAGCGGGCTTTCGATAAGGAGCTGGATTAATTTACCGCGGCTTCTGTTTGTATCCAAGTGCCGACGAGTGCAAAACTGAAAAACTGCTCTCAGTTAAGGCGTAAGGAAAGAAGTGGCGCCGGGAGTATGTGACAGGGTCCATTTCAGACTCTAAGAAATAAATATCCCGTCCCTCACCAGGAGCCTTTCATGGTCCTCACCTTTGAGCCGAGATCAAACTTGAATTTGCTGACGTCCTCTTCTCCTATCTTCGAGCCCTCCAGCCCTTTGGTCTTCATGGCGTTATAAAGGACAGAGGTGATCTTGAGAAGTTCTTTCACTGCATACCCATCTGCCTGATAAAGCTTCTTGGTATTGAGTTTTATATGTGCCTTGGTGGCCTATTTTCAGACAAAAGAAGGGTAACAGTTTAAGGCCCTTTCCACGAAAAATCTAAATCAAATCCTATGTAGGTAATTTGAAAATCTCTCTTCAGTAACCTGACTGTATTAAGGGTCAAACTTTCAAGCGGCTCAAGCACTGCAAGCGGGTGTGTAAACGGACATCATCTGGATGGAGAGCAATTTGGTAAGGGACAAGAAAATTACAAATGCACATTATCTTCGCCCGAGCAATTCCAATCCTAAGGACTTATGCTAGAGACGCAGTCATGAAGAAAATGGTATGTACAGGTTATTCACGACAGCGCTGTTTCAGAGAGCCAAAGTTACAAACGTCTGAATGCCTATCTGTATATAAACCACATAAATCATGGTATACCCAAAAAAGCACTACTACTCAGCTATAAGAAAGAATGAGGAAGCTGTATTTGTATTTGGAAAGTTCTCCAAAATGTACCATTCAGAAAGCAAGATCCCAAACACCATGTGTGTAAAGGAAGGGCAAAGAATGTATATTGTATTTGCTTACCTATGCATAAAGAAACTCTGGAAGACGCGACTGGGGACGGAACTGGGTCAACGGGCAGGCAGGATAAAAAGCCATTCTACTGTTTCACATTTTTAAAAAATGTTGAACCACGACATCTATTACCCATTCAAAACTAACGAAATAGAATTCTTAACAAACAATGAATTAAAAACAGAACCCCAAAACTCTGTGCTGGTGAAACGGCTACCAGAAACCTGCTAACGGGAGGCGGTCAGAAACCCGCAAGCGGCCCTAACGAGGACTCCTCTCCAGTGGGGTTAGTGTTCTCACTCTGTCACAAAGCTGGGAACTAACCATGAACTGGGCAATTGCCTTAATGAAGAAAACTCGGTCTTGTTCAGTCTCCACATCTGAAGGGATGTCAGTGTGAGGTTCATACCTTTCACAGAAAGAAAAGACACAAGTTAATCAAGTGGAAAGTTAACACAAGAGAAAGCAGGCAGCTGAGGGGATCTGTGACAATTAGCTCTTGGAGTCCCCAGCTAAGGGGGCAAGGTTAAGAGAGACCTCAAAAGCAGCATAAAATGCTAAACACTCAAGGGAGTGAGTCCTCACCTAAGAACAGATTTATGGGATTCCAAAAATCAAGTCTGGGGCTCAGCATACAAACTTAAATCTGTCTCAGACCTGAAAGTGTAATTAACATAATCAGAACTATTACTCTAGCCGACAGCCCTTGACATAGGGCTAACGCGTGAGATTGGGAAGCGCCGAGTTACAGGTGCCACTGACGACCCGCCAGGGGTCAGAAGTCAGCAGTCTCTTTCTAGGCAGCCTGCACGCTAAGAAGGGTTTTTACACTTTTCAAGGATTATCTATCACAAACAAAACACGTGTAAGAATTTGCAACAAAGATCTTATGTAGCCTGTGACAGCTAAAATAGTCACAATCCCCTTAGAAAAGTCTGCCAACCCTGAATCGTGGTAGATTTCTCACACAAAATGAAATTTAAATCTTGGTAATTTCTACTCCAGTACTCATCAGAGTGTGTGGAGAGACCATCACTCCCTGTGAAGTGAGAGCATGAAGATGCGCTTGGACCTGAGCGCAGTGCATGCTTCCGACTAAGAAATCTTTTACCACTGCCTGGTATATTCCCTTCTCCCATGGCGTTCTTGGTACTCCACTGATTTTTTTTTTTTAACATTTATTTATTTTTGAGAGACAGACAACAAGCAGGGGAGGGGTAGAGAGAGGTAGACACAGAATTGGAAGCAGGTTCCAGGCTCTGAGGTCTCAGCACAGAGCCCTATGTGGGGCCTGAACCCACGAACCATGAGATCATGACCTGAGCTGAAGTCAGACACTTAAACGACTGAGCCACACAGGCGCCGCTATACTCCACTGATTTTTAACAGGTGACAAAGGAGTCTGTCAAACTCACAATTTATTGAATTCTTGGGGCGCCCGGGTGGCTCAGTTGGTTAAGTGTCCAACTTCGGCTCAGGTCATGATCTCACAGTTCGTGGGTTTGAGCCCCGCACTGGGCTCCACGCAGACAGCCAACCTGGAGCCTGCTTTGTATTCTGTCTGTCTCTCTCCCTCTCTTTCTCTCTCAAAAATAAATAAACGTTAAAAAAATTTTTTTTAATTTATTGAATTCTTCCTTTTGCTTTACAAAGGTATCCTATTCTTGGTAGCTATGGAATATGGTATTCATTCTTAGACCTCAATAAAAGTTCTAACCGTTTCACCAGCCAAAGAAGCACTTCAGACACAAGTCCAAAATTTGGTGTGCGGAAATTTTCCATAGAGATATGTCGAGGGTATCCCAAGGCTCTCATCATCTCTGTGAAATCTGTCCAAAGGTAAAACAATTCAGTCAGTTCCCCATCAAAGACCAACCACTTATTAACTTCGACATTTCCCTTGCTTTCCCTGGTTATTCCCAACATATTGACAGTTTGGGGGACTATTTATCAACTCTCTAAGAGGGAAAGTAAAAAGGAGATGAAAGTTGAAATACCTCCTCTGCTTCCTGAAAAACATTTAAGTTCAACGGGAGGGCAAAGTAAAAGCTTTACATTATAACAGAGTTTAGGGACCGGCTGCGAATCTGTCTTTGATAGGTCATTTCTCTTGGATATCTTTCTCTGTACTATTCAAAATGAGAATTACTTGTGGGGCAGGGTTCCCTCCCTAAGGAGAGAAAAAAAAAACCAAAACCTCAAGGCAACCTGGCTATACACGTACCACACGTACGTGACGACATCCGTCACGACCTTGTAACAGGAGACCCCTAGTTCAGACTACGTGTTTGTGTCTTACCATATATGGGAGACAAAGAAGTAAAAAATAGATTTAAAAAACTACACCACGAGGCACTGGGGGCTCAGTTCTTCGGGTACGAACCCAACTGAGCAGTGCCGGCAAGAATAAAGTTGCTTCCCGGAAAGGAAAGCCTCAGTGTCACGACTCTGCCCGAGGATCCCGCTACACCTGGCTTTATACAAGGTCATAAGCAAAAAATACATTACATGTGAACAGTGGTTATGTTTAGAGGTGATGGTGGTCAGGGAGAAGTTCACCTGAGTTATTGTGGAGTTGTCTTTTTTATCTTTGTTTAGTGAGCATATAGGACTGAGGTCCTATATAACCCAAATTTTAAAGGTTAATTGCATATTTAAAGAAATCTTAAAGAGACTGGTGGAACTATACAGCAATACTTAGATTTTTTTTTTATACACCAGAACAAGAAACACTACTAATACTTTTCGAAACCGGAGGTGGTGGTCACTAAGCTTTGAGCAGAATGAGCAAATGAACAAAACAAACGTTTTTTGCGTTTCCACTACGTGCCAAGGTCTATATTCGGTGCGCTTCTGGCTACAGAATGCCTGTCCTCGCCCTTCCTGAAGGTTCGAAATATCTCAGCGACATTCACAAATAAACTTCCTGGGCACCGGAGGTTAGGTTGGATGTCAGCAGGCAACAGAAGAGAAGGTACGAGCAAAGGAAAGAGCAAAGGCACAGAGGGCCTCTGTCACTGTTTCCTGGGAAATGTGAACAGAGCGGGGGTAAATAATGTGGCAGTCTTCCCACCACACAGCCAGGAACTGCCTAAATCCGTCCTCCTATTGAGTTGTCAGGTTCGGTTAATTCCGCAAAATGGGGACAATTTGAGACTCTTACCATAAACTGCACACACGTTTGGCATTCACTAAGGGCAAAATGTTCAGAAATTCCCTTCTTATACCTTCCCCCGCAACACAACTCCATTGAGCGTCCCCTAGCAGAACGCTGGCCTCGGCCTCTAACTGTGGGGGGGCAGAAACTCTACAACGCACAGTCCCCCCAGACCCCGCAAATCCCAGAAGTCGTAATTCACACCATGGTACTACCAGGGGTGTCAATAAAACGCGATGCCTCCAGTCACAACTGAAAGGAGTAATCGTTAACGGTGACATTTCCAGCAATTCGGTTGGAAAACTGGCAGTAAAGACTCACCCCAAACCACCACATTGGCAATCACCGGCTCCACCCACGCAGGTGGAGCCAGTCTGCTCAACCGCTTCAGATTCAGAAAATGACGGTGCATAAAAGGCAAGAGAATTCGATTCACGCAGTGCCAAGTCCGGATCGTTGGTTCCACCCAGTTCTAGCTGCGTGACCTAAAGCAAGCAACTTTACCTCTCTGTGGCTCAAAGTATTTCATCCCGATTACACTACCTACACCTCACTGCCAAAGCGAGGACTAAAATACCGTATTGAATGTGAAACGCCTGGTGTGTAACAGGTGCTCCAAAGAATTAGTAACGAATTCTCTTATCCGGATTCCACTTTCCCACCCTTCCAGCAAAGGCGTCTGGGCTCCCTTCTCCTCGCCAGCTTTGTTAGGAAGCACGCAGGCTTTGGAAGTTAGACAACCTGAATTTAAACTCCAGCGCCAGCTCTCACTGCCTGTGTCCTCTGACCGAGTTACCTGACCTGGCTGCCCGTTTCCTCCTCTCTAAATACAGGAGCACAGAGTAGCTCCGAGGAGTAAATGAAACGATGCACACGCACAACAGGAACTACCTGGCGGATCGTAAAAATTCGGTATCAGCCGCAACTATTATCAATCACCAGTCAGTCCCCTCCTCGGTTTTCTGAGCTCTTAAGCTAACCCCACTCAAAAACGTCTCATCGTCTTCCAATACGGCAGCGAGCAGCCCCGTGTGGCAATACAAGTCCTATGAAATTAGATACAATTAACCCCGGCTCCTCAGCCGCACTAGTCGCACGCGGCCGCGGGCACACACACAACCCCCCGCCATCGCAGAGTCAAAGCTAGGGCGCCCAGCCTGGAAGGGGGTGGGGGGCGGCAGCGGGCAGGGGCACCCCTGAGCCGCACAGGCTCGAGAGGGGGTTCTGGCCGTGCAAGCCTCGGACCGAGGACCCGCAGGTGACAGCGGGCAGGTATGCCTTACTGCGGAGGTCGCGGAAAGACATGGCGCTCTGATCCCCAGCAGCCTGGAGTCTGGGTCGCTCGCCCTCAGCGCTCACGGGTTTCTATGGCAACACACCCAGCCCTCAACGGCGCGCGGCCTGGGCCAAACAAGACTGGGCCGGAAGGGGCCCGGTCGCGCGCGTGCGCATGCGCAAGCGAGAGGGCGCTGGGCCGGGTGCGTCCGGCGACGCCGAGGGATTCCGGTCGCGGCTAGGGGCTGCGAGTGTGCAGCATTTGCGTACCCTTCACACACGTTGCAAACAAACATGTGGCCCTGGCGGACACATTCTGATCACCTACTACGTGCCTGACACTGTGCTAGGCGCTCTACGTACTGCTTCACATTTCTTCCTCAACTCCCCTAGACAGAATGTACGGTAGTGTTACGAAGCCGGGTCTCCCTCCTGGGTCCCGTGCCCAGCACATTTCTCTCTGCTATGGGTAAACTTGCTGGCTTCACCGGCGACCGAAGGCCCAGAGGAGCGGCAACAGCATGAAGGGGCGGGCCCGGGATGTAGCTGAGCGAAAACCCAGGCTGACCACCAGGCGGCGACAGGCGGCTCTGGCGCGACCGCGCCTGCGCAGCTGGCTCGGGCTTCACAACAGGCCGGAAATCGGCCCCGGTCCTTGCAGGCCGGGGATTGTCCTGGCAACCGTGGCTTTTGGGGCGTGGGTGTGGGCGTGAGCCCGTGGAGGGAGTGTGGGGCTGCTAGGTGAGGGATGCGCGTGACACGTGGCCTGGCCGCTGGGAGATCCCGTGGGAGTCCTCCCTGCCTGGCTGCCAAGGTGGGAGGCAGGCGACCGAGAGGGGCTGGGGGCGTGAATGAAGTGTGCCGAGTCCGGAAGGGCGGGCCAGGAGGAGGTAGTGCCACCCTCTGGCCACCCTCCTCCCTGTTGGTGTGGGCTAAGGAACCGACGCACAAAGGCTCGGACCTGAAAGAGAGGGACCTGAAAGAGAGTCGCGAAATAGAGCCCACACACCTGGTCGCGCTTCCGTGGAGAGTTTTGTTTTTCCCTAAACGTAAAGCTTAAAATCTATAGTTTTCTAGAAGAAAACTTAGGGGAAACGTGTTGTGACTGTGTTGAGCAAGATCTCTTAGATACACCAGAAGTATGAGCCCTTTAAAAAAAAAAAAGTTTAGAAAAAAATACATTGGACTGCAGCAAAATTTAAAACTGCTCTTCAAGACACTTTTAAGAAAATGAAAAGATAGCCCACAGTCTAGAAAAAAATATCCACGAAACACACGCGATAGGAAGATTTGTATCCAGAATACATAATGAACTCTCAAAATCAGTAAGGAAGCACATCAGTTAGAAAGCAGACAAAAAGGGGGCGCCTGGGTGGCTCAGTCTGTTGAGCCTCCGATTTAGGCTCAGGTCATGACACGTGGTTGAGGAGTTCAAAAACCCTGACAGTGCCACGCTTTCAAACAATGTGGAGCAACTTGAACTTTTGTATATTACTGCTGAGCATCTAAAACAGTGCAGCCACTTTGCAAAACCGGTAATTTTTTAATAAAATTAAATATATATTTAACATATGGCTGGGGCGCCTGGGTGGCTCAGTCGGTTAGGCCGCCAACTTTGGCTCAGGTCGTGATCTCACGGTCTGTGAGTTTGAGCCCCGCGATGGACTCTATGCTGACAGCGCAGAGCCTGGAGCCCGCTTCCAGTTCTGTGTCTCCCTCTCTGTGCCCCTCCCCTGCACATGCTCTGTCTCTGTCTCAAAGATAAATATTTAAAAAAAACAAAAAACAAAACATATGGCTGAGCAATCCTTCTCCTAAGTATTTGCCCAAGAGAAACAAAAACTTAGGTTCACACAAAAACCTGTACACAAACATTGATCCCAAAACTTGAAAGCATTCAAACGGACATCCCTCAATTTATGAATGGATAAATTGTGATACATCCATATAATGGATTACCACTCAGCTGTAAAAAAAGAAACGAACTGCTGATATATATAGGAGGACAATGCTGAAACTCCAATGCCTTATGCTAACTGGAAGAAGCCGGACTCAAAAGGCTACGTAGTGTATGATTCCATTTACATGACAGTCTGGATAAGAAGACAAATCAATAGTTGCCAGGAGAAGGTAGGTGCAAAAGAATATTTGGAGGGTGATGGAACTGTTCTATATCTTTTTTTTTTTTAATTTTTAACGTTTATTTATTTTTAAGACAGAGAGAGACAGAGCATGAATGGGGGAGGGTCAGAGAGAGGGAGACACAGAATCTGAAACAGGCTCCAGACGGGGCGCCTGGGTGGCGCAGTCGGTTAAGCGTCCGACTTCAGCCAGGTCACGATCTCACGGTCCGTGAGTTCGAGCCCCGCATCAGGCTCTGGGCTGATGGCTCAGAGCCTGGAGCCTGCTTCCGATTCTGTGTCTCCCTCTCTCTCTGCCCCTTCCCCGTTCATGCTCTGTCTCTCTCTGTCCCAAAAATAAATAAACGTTGAAACAGGCTCCAGGCTCTGAGCTGTCAGCACAGAGCCTGATGCGGGACTCGAACTCACGGACCACGAGATCATGACCTGAGCCAAAGTCAGCCGCTTAACCGACTGAGCCACCCAGGCGCCCATGAACTGTTCTATATCTTGATGGTGGTGCTAACTATATGACAGTAGGTGTTTATAAAAACTTACAGAACTATGCACAAAAAAAGGTCAGTTTTACCATATCTAAAATTGTATCTCAGTAAGCATGACTAAAATCAAAAAAGCTTTAAAAAAGCAAAACTAGAGTGCCTGAGTGGCCCAGTTAGTTAAGTGTCCGACTCGATTTCAGCTCAGGTCATGATCTCACGATTTGTAAGAACCTGCTTGGGATTCTCTCTCTCCTTCTCTCTCTGCCCCTCCCCCACTCTCGAAATAAAGAAATAACCTATTGTCAATTCTTTGGGGTATATACCTAGGAGCGGAATTACTGGGTTGTATGGCAATTCTATGTTTAACTTGTAGAGGAACTGCTAAACTGTTTTCCCACAGTGGTTGCACCATTTTACATCCCCACCAGCAGTGTAAGAAGGTTCTAACTTCTCCAACATTTTCATTAATATTGTCATTTTTTTTCTTATAGCCATCCTCATGGGTATAAAGTAGTATCTCACGATCATTTAAATTTGTAATTCCCTAATGACTAATGATGTTCAACATCTTTTCATGTGCTTACTAACCATTTGTGTATCTTCTTCGGGAAAAATGTCTATTCAAGTTCTTCATCCTTTTTCAGATTAGGTTTTTGTTGAGTTTTTAAGAGTTCTTTATATATTCTGGATACTGTGCTTATCAGATATATAATTTATAAGGTTATCCCATTCTGTAGTCTTTTCACTTCTTGATAGTGTCTTTTGTAGCACACAAATTTTCAATTTTGACGAGGTCCAATTTATCTATTTTTTCTTTTGTTGCTTGTGCTTTTGTTATTATATCTAAGAAACCACTGCCAAATCCAGGGTCGTGAAGTTTACCCCTGTGTTTTCTTTAAATAGTTTTACAGTTTTAGCTCCTACAGGTAGGTCTTCATTGTATTTTGAGGTAATGTTTGTAAATGATGTGAGGTAGGGGTCCAACTCCATTCTTTGCCATCTGGCTGTCCAGTTGTCCCAGCACCATTGTTGAAGAGACTATTTTTCTCCTATTGAATAATCCTGGCACCCTTGTTGAAAATCAATTGACCAGAGATGCATAGGTTTATTTCTGGACTCTCTTTTCTATTCTATTGGTTAGGACGTCTATCCTTATGCCAGTTCCACACTCTGGGTTACTGTAGGATTATAGTAAGTGTTGCAAACAGCGGTAAGGAATCTTCAAACTTTTTCTTTTTTGGAGAGTGTTGCTGTCTCAACCAGGTTAAAACTTCAGTCCATGAACAAGGATACACACACACACACACACACACGTGTGTGTGTGTGTGTATGTTTCCCTTTTTTTCTAGCACTTTTGTAGTTTTCAGTATGTCTTCCACCTCCTTGGTTAAATTTATTCCTGTTTTATTCTTTTTCTTTGCTACTATGTAAAAATACAATTAATTTTTGTGTGTTGATCTTCTGTCCTGCAACTAATGAGCTGAATTTTTTATCTCTAATGGTTTTATCCAAATAGGTTTTGTTTTTACATGTGACTTCATGTTTTCCCTATATGAGAACAGGTATCTGTGTATGAGAAGTTTAACTTTTGAAGAAACTGTCTCCCAAAGCAGTCATATCACTTTACATGCCCCCCAGCAGTGCACAGAGCCCCAGTTCCTCCACATCCGTCCTTACGCTCGGTACGACCCACATGATACCCCATCATCAACTTACAGGGCAATGGACGGTTAGAAAAATTAAGTGACTTGCGCAGCCACCCCAAACCACCTTCTCAGCAGGCTCAAAGCACTCGCTCAGATCTCACCAAGTCTGTGCCCTTAGAGCCTCATTTCCCACCCACGGATGAGCAAACTGACACCCCAAGAGGTCACTGAGGGAGTGACTCTCCGGCCTTCAAGACCTGAGTCTGTTTTGTGTGGCCTGTCCCAAGCCAGAAGATCAGGGACCTCCTCTAGGATTCCACCCCCTTCCCTTGCCCTCCACCCATCCTTCCCCTACCCCGGGGCATCATGCTCTCCCAAACTTGGGGGTCCGGGAAGGCTGGGAGTGTTCCGTTTGACATCACAGAGCCGGTTGCCACGGGAGACGTGCAGACACAGGCAGGGGAGAGCTGAGCCCTGCTGCACAGGAGGCCCAGCAGCTCCTCCCCCACCACGCTGGCCCTCCATGGAAGCCTTGGTCTGTGCGTTCTCTGAGCTGCGCATAAGAGAAGGTGCCAGGCTGCAGGGAGGAGTGGCAGGAGGAGAGATGCCCTCCTGTCCCGACCTGGGCCCAAAGCCACCGGAGTGGCCTCAGGGACATGCATGCTTGGGAGAGGGGAATGGCCAATGGTCTAGGCTGTGTGATCCCACAGTGGGCCTGGATCCCACACTGTGCAATTTCTATACTGACACCGGAATGCTCTTTCTAGGCTAGGGGGGCAAAAATGGGTGGCAGAAAGGGCTTGAAAATCCTGAAAAAAATCTTTGTGCCACGGTCTCGGGCTTCTCCGACCTCCCTGTCGGATGGGAAAGGGAAGAGGAGTAACATGTTGGGTGAGGGTTGGCGGGAGGCAGGGGACTGAGCCTGTTACGCGAGCCGGCCTTAAAGCACGTGACTGTGTTCTCCCCTCGTGGCTGCCGCGGCCTGCGAGCCACCACCCTCCTGCTCTTCCCTCTGCAGATGCAGTGAGCTGGGCCCGAGGACATCCCAGCCACCCCGACACGCCACCCAACATCTACGAGGGGGGCCTGGGGGCCCAGCAGCAGTGCCCCGGTGCCCAGGGAAGCAAGCCCAAGAACTTCCGGCTGCGCCACCTCCGGGGCCTGGGTCTCTACCTGCCGAGCCACATGCAGCCCGCCGGCCAGGGTGAGAGCCACTGGCTGGGCCAGCTCATGGCCAGGGGCTGCCTCCCACCGCCCGAGGGTATGGCCTGGCCCCTAGACCTGCCACACGGGACTTTGGGCCCAGGGGACAGCCACCGCTCAGTTCTTCTGGAAACTCAAGTGCCCGGGGACAGCCTGGAAAATCCAGGTGAGGCAGGGCTGGGGACAGGAGGATAAGACCCAGAGAAGGGTTTGTTGGGGACTCAGATGGACCCAGATGGGCCCTTCTTCACTCCCAAGGTTCCTGGGTTCCTATCCCAGCTTTGCCTTCAATGAGGGACCTTGGACAACTTCACCCCCACCACCCCACCCCCAGCTTCAGTTTGCCCATTTGTAAAATGAGGGGGCTGAGTTAGACAAGGGTCCTTCTGGCTTGAACCATCCATTTCCTTCTTTCTCCTCCCTTCCTTAGGGCTCTCTTTATGGAGAACTGCTCCTCCTTTCCTGTTCTGAAGAATGCCAGGTTCGGGGTGGGGGGTGCGGTGGTCATAGGATGGGCTAGCAACCTCCCTTCAGTCCCTCCGAGTGATTCCTCTCCGTCCACTTTCTTCAGCTTCCAGTTCCAGCGTGGACCCGGCCAAGGGTGCCGCCTCCCAGCCTGGTCCGCCAGAAGGCTTGGGGCTCAGGCCGAAGAGGTCCTGGGGGGCCTCAGAGGAGTCCACATGTCCCTTGTGCAAGAGAACCCGCTCTGGGGCTCTGGAGAGACCATAGGGATCTGATGGCAGGACTGGCTGTCCCAGCTCGGGACGGGAGAGGAAAGGATGGCTCAGGAGAGGGAGGCAGGTCCAGAGAGGAAGGGCTCAGCCCCCACCAGGAGTCACCCCACAGAGACACCCCAGCAGCTGCCCAGCACCAGAGCCTGGGCCTCAGGAAAACACAAGTGGGGGGGGGGGGAGGAGGGAGGAGGAGGTCCCGTGGGAGGAACAGAAAAAAAATAGAAGCCCTTGAAGCCTGCTCCAACTCAGGTCAGCCACCTGTACCTGGGAGGCCAGGTTGATCGGAGACTTGGGCTCCCAAGAGGCTGGGAAGCCCACAGGTCTAATTTTAATAAAAGCCAAGGCCTGCACCTTCTTGTCCCTGGGTCGGTCTGTGGGGAGGTCAATGCACAGAGTCTCTCAGAGAAGCTGCCAGCTACACTGAGAGCAAAGTTCTGGGTTGATGCCAGGGAGGATCCAAGGTGCTCCCACCCTTGGTTGAGGAGCGAACACCTTCTTCTGGGTGAGACTCCCAGAAGGTTTCCCGGATGGGCAAGGTCTCGACAGACCTAAACGCGAGGCGTGGGATTCTGGCCGAGGCAGCAGAGTACAAACGCAAGCAGGCCATGTGTAGGGAGCGTGCCAGGAAGAGAGCAAGTTCCCAACCTGGGCAGAGATGCTGGCCTGAACCCCACGCTGCCGCTCACCCAGGCCTTGGTTGAGTTCACTGCTCTGTGGGGACCCCCGGCCGTCCTGTCCCTCCAGGCAGGATGGGCACAGCCCTTCTCCATGCTGGGCTGGACTCCGGGCACCTCAGCTTGGACTCCTCTGTACCAACGTGTGTCAGCATCAGCTCTGTTGACATTGGGGCCGGATCTTTGTCGCAGCAGCCATCCCTGCATCGTAGGATGTCTAGCAGCCTCCACCCATTGGATTCCCATAGGACTCTCCTCCCAATGTGTCAACCAAGTGTCTCCAGTGTCCAGTGTCCCCTGAGGGAGACAGAATCACTCTGGTTGAGACCCTCTGCTCTACATCACTAGAACTCAGCCCAGTAGGGACAGGATGGGAGGACCTGGGTTCATCTCAATGCCCCCGGTGTGGCTGACTTCCAGTCCTGGCAACCCTGCTCGGGCTAGGGCTGAGCTCGTCCCACCATGGGCTCCTGGGTGATGACCCAGGACCAGACCACATGTGATGATGTCAAGGACACTATGGATATCTGGGTTCCTTTCAGATGCAGGTAAATAATCCCTCAGAGCCCCTCCCTGCCCCTGTACCCCGGTCCCACCCTTGGACATTTTGTAGGCCCCTGGTCAGCAGATTCTGGGGACTCAGGTCCCTGGGTGGATGTGGACTTGGGCAGTGGGAGCCTGAGGTGGCAGCAGCCAGACAGCAGCCCCAGGAGGACTGAAGAGAGTAGGTGTTTGAATCCTCCAGCTGGACTGCGACAAGGACACGGCCGCCTAGCGGATCTACCAGATGAGCCACTGGGCAGTGACAAAAAAGGCGGCTCCCTGCTGCCCCAGAAGGCCAAGGCCAGGTGGACTGCTGAAGACAGATGTTAGGGAGACTGTCCTGAGCACTGGGCAGAAGTGAGACCTTGCCAGAATCCACAGTATATGGTCCTCGGAGGCAGGGCCCCAATCCCTGCACTTTTGGATGAAGCTGTTGGGCTCAGGGAGGAGCACAGGCTGCCCCGGGGTCCAGATCTTGGGATGTGGTCAGTGGCCACCGTGGCCTCTGATGCACGTGTCCTGGTATTCTCGCTCGTGTAGTCCCCACCTGGAATTGGGACTGGCTCTGGGTCTTGCTTCACCAGCAGAATGTGGCAGAAGGGACGTGGTGTCACTTGTGGCCTGAAGGAGGCCTGGCAGCTTCTGGTGTGTGCCCCGGAGGAGCCCCCCATATGATGGGTAACGAAGTCAGCCCGGGGGAGGCCACGTGGAGGGAACCGCGGCCACAGGCACGGCCAAGCTCTGGGCCTCCTGGAGCGGGTCCCTTGGCCCCAGTCGAGCCGCCCCACTTGAGGTCACGGAGACCAGACAACCTGCAGTCCCAGCTCTTCCCTGGGAGAGACATTTGCTGCAATGACAAGCTGGCTCCAAAGAAAAGTCACTTAGCTCACCTCTAAACGGCTCTTGCCTAAACCTCCCAAGGTTTTCTTGAAAAACACACCGAATAGGCCAAAAACAGCGAAGCCACAGTCCTAGCGTCCTGGGGACTCGGAGTTGATGTGAAGGCACATCCCAAACAAGTCGACACTCGTGGAAACGTGCACCGAGCGCCCTGGGGCGCCCCCACCCCATTCCCTGAACAGCTAGGAGGCACCCAACTGGGCCGCCAGGAGTCCCTTTCGGCCCTTTGGACACGCGGTGTCCTCGACACCTGATGTGGGAAGGACAGCCTGGGAAGGCACAGCTGTTCTTAGGGAAAGGCTCGACCAGAACCCCCACCCCCCAAGGAACAGTGATACTTAGCCACACAACTGGGCAGGGACCCCAGGGAGTCACCTCCTTACTGCTGAAGCTGACCCATCAGAGGAAAGCAGCCGGACCCGCTGGCACAAATGACCCAGATGTGACCTACCAGCAGCAGGTGCTGCTCAGAGCTCCCCGTGGGAGCATCGACCCCCGTCCCCATCCCAGAGGCTCCCGCCCACCCAGCTCTGCAGGCGCCGCAGGCCCTGGCCCCAAGGGACGGCCGTCTGGACGATGCCCGACCCTTGGGGAGCAGTGCACATGCGCTCTGGAGAGTCCACACCTGGGCTGGGCTCCAGGGCCACCGTTCACTTGCTGTGCAGCCCCGCAGTACTTCCCAGGCCCTGAACCACTCTTCCTCATCTGTCTAGTGGAGTGACAAACATGATCCCCTACCCCGGGGTGTCCAGAAGCCCCAAGGAGAGGCTGGTGGAAGCACCCGGTCCTGGACTTGGCCCATTAGGGACGGGGACACGCTGGCACCCTGCCGCAGGCTGCCACGGTGGGGTGTCCCGGCCCAAGGCTCCCACCAGGCTCCTGTGGCGGGGGCACCGGCCCAGAGTCCCCACCTGACAACTGTGTCGAGTCACCTGCGGAACCTTCTCTAAGCCAGGACAGTGCCTCCCGAGAGGACCGGGCCCCAGCTCAAGGCCAAGAGCCGCTCAGAGACCCCGGAACAACAGGCAGCTGCTGAGGACCTTCTGACTGTGCTGAAGCCAGCTGTGCCGCTCAGCTCTAGAACCTCTGCCACAGGACCACATTCTCTGGCAGATTACACAAAACAAGTGGC
Source organism: Lynx canadensis (assembly GCF_007474595.2). Taxonomy (NCBI): domain Eukaryota; kingdom Metazoa; phylum Chordata; class Mammalia; order Carnivora; family Felidae; genus Lynx; species Lynx canadensis. The sequence continues at coordinate 3,235,936 of NC_044318.1, read as the reverse complement.
CCTTTCAGCTGGGAGCCATCCTTGGGACAGGGCAGTGCACACCCAGTCTCTGAGCTGTGCTCAGCCACGGGAGCTGAGACCACAGAGGTAGGGCCAAAAGTGCAGCAGGCCGACACTGGAGAAACAGGATGTGACCAATTAAAGTCTGTTTATTTGTTTGTAATGAGACAAAACACTACAATCTGTTCAACACTGGGCTGGACACTGCAGTGATTGGGGGCAGGGAGGGAGGGGGCAGGGCAAGGCCTCTGAGCTCAATTATGAAAGTCCAAGGCAAAACCTTCCAGAAGACTCTGCCCTTACCCCTCGGGGCAGAAATAAAAATCATACAATCACCGTTGGTTCAGATTAGAGAGGACACTAAACTGGGCCTCAGCATGAAGCTAAGGTCAGTGCACAGGCGGGGGAGTCTCACCCCGAGAGGCACCACCAGTCACGAGGTGGGGGAGGGGGGAGAGCGTGTCTCCTGCCTACGGCTTCTCCTCGTCTCGAGGATCCCTCTCTCCTACCTCATGATGGAGGTGGTCCCAGACTGTGCAGTTCTGAGGGAAGGAAGCGTGACTGCCCCGGAGGCCCCCCAGGCCTGGCTGTTCCTCCTTCTCCTCTCAGGCCGGCGCGCTGCGGCCACGCCGGGGCCTGGCCCTGCTACCACCCTCTCCTCTGGAGAGAGCTTTGGGGAGCAAGCAGCTTAGGGGAATGGGGGTGAGAGTGACGCCAGAAGCAAGTGATGTTTGCGCGCACCTCCTGGCGCCGAGAGCCTCTCCTGTCGCTGCCCCCAGGGGCTGAGGGACCACAAGGCACACGACAACCCCCAGCCCCGAAGGCCAGGTCCCTTTCGACAGACATCCTTTCGGAGCTGCAGCTGGTGGACTTGGGGGACTGGGGAGAAGACCCCCAGGAACCTCCCTGGCACCTGTCCTCAGCCCAGCTCCCCGGGGCAGCCCCGTGCCCTCTGCGACAGTATGAAGCCCCCCGCGGGATGCTGCAGAGGGCCTGACCTCCCAGCTGAACAGTGGGGAATTGTCGCGTTATCTGACCTCTTCGTGTCAGGGTCCGAGCCCCAGAGCTCTGTGCCTGGGGGAAAAGCCTCCCTGGCCCCGCCCACCGTGAGCCAGCCCTCCATGGACAGGCAGGGGCTGCTCCCCGTACCCCGGATTTCTGGGAGCCAGTGTTGGACAAGGGTCTGGCACTCCCTTTATCTCACACCCTCGTTGTTCTGAGGCTCCTCTGTCTTCAGGGTCAAGTCTGTCCACAACACTTGGGTTCCTGCCGTCCATTAGTTCATTCCGGCTCTGGAGGAAGGAACTGGAAGGAATGGGCATCGGAGGGGAAGGGAGCAGTGGAAGGAACAGACCACAATGGATGCTGCCGCACCTCACCTGGCCAGCGGGGCCGGTGCACGCTCATGGGGGCAGGACCAGGACACAGGCAGAGGCGGCGGTTTCCACAGGTTACCAGAAAAGAAAGGAGGACTGGAAAAGCCTGTGGAAAAGACGAGGGGAGCTGGGGTGAAGGGCTCCAGGGAAACGCCCTGCTCAAGCCTGCACTGCCCCGGCCTGGGGCTCCCAGCTGCCCTTGGTCCCTGCACAGATCAGGGCACCGATGAGGATTCAGCCTAGGTGGCCACGGCCCATGTGAATTGGCCCAAACCACCCAACTGCCCTGGGCTGTGTCCCGTGGAAAGGGGTGGGTCTTGGGAGTCCCCATGACTCCTGCTCTGTGTCGGAGAGGCCAGCTCTCCTTAGCACGCATGGCACTCAGGAGTGGCCGTGTATGAGCAGAGCCCCGGTCACGAGGCCCCGCCACCAGCTGCTGTTAGCGCGGGCCTGGAAGCACGGCCATGACACTGAAACACTGGATGCTCCTCAGAAGGGGAGCTGAGTGGTTGGGGAGGGGTAGGAGGGGCCTGATCTGGTACCTTTTTAATTATTGGAACCACATGAACACATTCTCTTCTTGTAATCGGAGCTCAGAAGTGAAAACACAGAAGTCCTGGCCAAGGGCTCAAGGACCCTGCTTTCCTTCCTGAAGTTTCTGAAAGTCAGTCAGACTACTTCAGCTCTTGCCACTACTCCCCAACATCCCTGCGCAGCAGGCGCCCATTCAGGCCCCTTCTGTTTTTGGTGCGGAAAGAGCCACGGGCTTAATGTCCTGGCACCGCCATCCCCCCATCCCCCGGGTTCTGCTCCCGTCCCCCGCCCCACGTGCTCCAGCTTACCCATCCGAGACCAGGCATGCCCACGACGCTCTGCTCCGAGCCCGCGTAGCAACCGGGCCTGCAGCTGGGCAGGCCGACGGGCCCGGCGAGCGGCCACCAGCTCTGTTGCAGAGGGACGGAAGTCGGACGGCCAGGAAGGCGGGTTCCTGCGGGGTGCCGGAGGGTGGGGCCTGGCGGATGCCGCCCAGCCGGCGTCACATGGTCCGGCTATACTCGGGCCACCCTTGGTGGAGATGCTGGACCACGGCAGGAAGCTGCAGAGCAGGCTGTGGGCCTGGCGGTAGAGCCTGTGCGGGATGGAGCAGGGGCTGAGGTTCGCTAGAGCGGAGCCCAGGTGCTGAATGTAGTCCGTGCTGGCTCCGTTAAGGAAGATCGACTCGCCCCGTGTGCCCACGCACCCCTGGCGGCACGGTCAGCAGGCCCACGCGGTAGGCCGCAGGGCTGCATGCAGACCCGCCATTCAGGAAGGAGGCCAAAAGCCCGCTAGCCTCTGTAGGGTGCTGGAAAGCCTCGTGAGCCGGAGGGGCTCCACCGTGCAAAAGAAATAAAGGGTGGCACTGGGTCGGAGAGCACCTCCTGGTTGAGCAGAGCTCAGGCACGTGGAAAGGGGACGGGGGCGCCAGGGGGAGAGTTCTGGCAGAGAGTAAGTGTCCCAACTTGACCCGTACTCAGGCATCGGACGGGAGAGCCCTGGGACAAGGAGGGGGTCACGGTGCCGACCTCCCGGACAACTGGACAAGAGGCCCACGTGCACATGCACGGGGGAGCCTGCAGGCCTGCAGGCCAGGCTTCTCCCTCCTGTTTACGTCCCCGTAAAACGGATAAACCCTAGCCTCGCTCGCTTCATCGGCTTCTGCTGCTCACCCTCACACAGAGCATTCTGGAGCCACAGTCCTGAACTATTAGGAAGCCTCCTGGCCTCCCAACTGCCCATTCTGCCCAGAGAGGGCGAAAGAGGAGGGAGCGGCGTTGGGGGGTGAGGGGTGACACAGCTCTGGGCGACACGCCTCAGGAAAGGGAGGTCCTGAACCCCAGGGCTGCAAACAGCCAGCAATTCTTTTCACCTTGTTTGTTTCCTCCCCTGACTGACGGCACACGGGCCGGGCCCCCTGACGGCAGGGGACCCACTGTTGTGTTGACAGCTGCGTGCATCTCCTGGGCACCTGGAAAAGGAGGCTCCTAATCGGTATCTGTTGCAAGCATGGATCGTTGGACCAAGGGGGTTAAAACCCACACCTCGTGATGGGTGAAGTCTGAGAAACACTTGAGTACGACCAGATCTACCCACAGCACGTCCCGTGAGCTTGGCCTCCTGAGTCATGGGAAGGCAACGGCGGCTCCATCTGGTGCATGGGCCCTGGCCCTGCGAGCCGCCCTTGTGGCTAGGAAGCCATATCCCTCACCCCTGAGAAGTAAAGGATATAGGATTGTCCAGGGAGGGTGGCCACCATTGATGTAGAGGACATAGGTGAAGCCATCTTTGAAGGACGCCTCGGATGGAGTAGTATAGGGGATATAGTGATGCTGCTTAAAGTCCTCTGTTTCGTAGAAGTTTATTGCTGTGTTGTTGGTGGTGAGGACGTGCAGGTAGATGGCTTTGCAGTGGTCCTGGGCTGTGGTTGATATGTGATCCTTTAAACTCTCGAGTAAGAGGGAACCTGCAGGAGAAGGGACGACAGTCACGCACGGCAGGGCAGGCAGGGAGCAGGAGGCAGATTGAGGAAGTGAGACTGCCAGAGATCTCTACAGATCTACAGAGATCTCTGCCATGGATCCCAGATGGAACTCCCGCAACCGCTCTGTCAAAGCCCCCAGAATGCACTGCCAGATGGGGCTCGTTAGCTGCAGACCATCAGGCATCCGGAACTTGCAGATGGGGGTCAGGCAGTTCCCTCAGTGGGGCTGGGCCCATGGCGGAGACTCACTAACCTTCCAGACATCACCAAGTGCGAACCTGAGTGGAGGGAAAAGGTAGAACGGACAGGCCTGAGTCACAAAGGGAGACTGCTGCCTGCGGGCTTGGGGCAGAGCAGGGGCTTGGAGCGGCACCTGGGGCACAGCCCCCTGCACATGACGTGCATCTGGTACATGGCAGCTAGGACCGGCTGTCAATCGTTGTTCCTACTCTTAATCAGCAATACCTCATGACCTGACATAACTGTGTGTGTGGTGACAGGTGCCATTCCCCGACGAGGACATCGGGAGTGTTGTGAATCTGATCGTTTGGGGGCGCCTGATGGCTCATTCGGGTTGAGCTTCTGACTGGGCTCAGGTCATGAAGCTCGGTGGTTCCTGTTCCTGAGTTTGAGCCCCCGCATCAGGCTCGGCGCTGACAAGTCGCACAGCTTGCTTGGGATTCGCCTCTCCCTCTCTCTGCTGGCCCACGCCCCAACCCCCGCAACGCTCTGTCCCTCTCTCAAAATAAATAAATACACTTTAAAAAAAAGTCATATTTGGGAATGAAGCCATCACCCAGAACGGCCTTTGGCTGTTTGCAACCGGCAACGGGTGCTAGGGAGCCGGGGTCGAAGGCCAATGGGGTGGAGGAGGTAGGGCCGGGGACCTGCTGGGAGGGTGGGAGGCTGGAAGTCACACGCAGGACAGGGGGAAGAGCGGGACGAGGGACATTTACAGGCACATCACCAGCACATGGGACATGACGTGACACTGGGGCTGGAGCACACGCCAAACACGGTGAGCACGGCTGTGCCTTACCGAATGCCGTGCTGCCCTGAACTCCTTGACAACTTCCAGACTCAGAATGTATGCGACCTGTGTGTCAACAGAGAAGTTGGAGGCTAGAATATCTCCATCCTGAAGAAAAGTCAGAAAGAAAATCAGGTTAACGGCTGAGGGGCCTGGTCCCTGGTGCTGGCACATCCCACGGGCCGACTCTCCCCGCCACAACCCCTGTGGGGGTGCTGGGGTAGGAGGGGACAGAGCAAGATGATGGACAGGGCTCCCACCCCCCCACACCACACAGAGACAAGAGGGCGCGAGGCTTGCGGCGCAAATGGCTAAATTGAGGACACACACAAAAGCTTGCTCCTCTCGGGGACGTGTGGGGGTGGCAGGGACCATAGGGTGTGAGGTTACAGCAGTAACAAGGGAACAACTGCGCGGTGTGGGCACGTACTGGGCACTTGGGACAAGACAGCCGGTGGGTCTGAAAAGGTTTGTCTCAAGGACCTTACACTGGCCCCCAGGTGGTCTCTGAGTAAAGGCGGTGGGGGGCTCGAGTGCCCCCCCCAGCACCCCGTGCGGCCCACACCGGGCAGAGTGACATGGCAGGCCAACCCATGCGTGCTCCTTGGTTCCGGGGATGGCATTTGGGTCCAGGAGTCATGAATCCGGCCACCGTGCAAGACGAACCAGAAGCAAAAAGCCCAGGAGGAAGCTGGGATAGAAAGTCACTCCTAACAGAAACTACCTTTGCCACAATCTAGTCACAAGCAAGATGGGGTCCGCTCGAGTGGGTCGGGTCTGTAAAAGGGAGCTGTCCCTCTTCTACTTTTAAAGAAGTAACCGAAGCTGAACAGACAGAACCAATGCAGGCTGTCAGCGGGTTCCTTCCTGTCCTTGGAGTAAATACGCATGTGGGAAACACAGCTCAGTCGCTAAGATGACCAAAATCAGGCACAATCTTGATCCAACTGACGACGTGCAACAATGTATTTGTGGCTGTGGCCTCGCACTGTGCGTTCAGAGCAGAGCTTGCTGACACGGGGCCCACAGACCCCCCAGTTCTCAGATCGGGGAGGGGTCTGTGAAGCCGGATGAAAGGAAATTCTCCATGTTCCCTAACCTCTATCTGGAACTGACCGTGTCCTTCAACCAACCACGGCAGAGGTGGCAGTTCCGTGACACTGCTGCCAGTACAAGTCACAGATCTTTCCAGAGCCCCTGACAACTCCAGGATTCTCAGGGCATCACTTACACCCGCCCCCACTTTGAAATGACAGTTGTTAGGAGGCCTGCGGTAGGTCCTTCGTTTAACGCGTGGGTAACGGTGCCACGTACACCCCCGAGGCTCATACTCGGTCTGGGCTCCCGGAGAAAGGGCCACAGAGCAGGGCGCGTGCTTCGGTCACAAGCCCCAGCAGGCCCGGCCGGCGACGGGGACCACCAGCTCCTCACCACACATACTCACCTCCTTGTGTATCTTGGTCCTACTTTTTATTTCAGCTACTATCATTCCCACGATGGCGCCCCGGTAGGTGGCGGCGAGGGAAAAGAACTTCTTATTGGAGGTGATATCACGATACCATGAGTCTGGGTACCTGAGGGGGAGGACAAGGTCAGGTGAACACGCTGATGCTGGGCTTCTGGCTGCGGAACCACGGGGGACCCGGGGCCGCTCTGCCCACTGCTCCATGACTGAGAAGGAGCCTGTCTGTCCACCACTCCATCTACACCAAATGGTCTTCTTAAAGCAGGAATCTGTCTAGACGGCACTGGGGATTTCTGACGGGAAAAATGATTTTTCTATCCTCACGTAAGAGATGAGAGGAAAAAAACTCCCAATGACGTTCTCTCCATGAGAGCATGACGTGCAGGGGCAGCTGGAAGAGGTGACCCTCAGACACTTGGGTCATTTCCAAGAATTCTACGAGACCCCTTCAAGACTGGAGGTGTGGGCCAAGTTCACAGCCAAGTGCATCTGGGTCCACTGCACCTCCCAGGTATCGATGGGGACGAGCCCTCAAGGGCAGAGTGTGGCCAGGGTTGCCGGGGGCTGTTCACAAGACTCCCCGCCCAGGGGAGCAGGAAAGAGAACATTTTGTGCAAAGGCCCTGGAGCAGTAATGAAAAGGCAGACTCAGCCACAGCCAGGAGACACAGTCGGGAGGGCTGATGGGGGTGTACGTTCGTTTTTTAACTTGGGACAGACAGCAGGTAACCCTGAGATGCCTTTCTTGAGACCCAGAGCTGGAAAAGGGTGCCCTACCCTCGCGGTGACATAGCAGAGAGGCCACTGACCACCCACTGGCACGTTCGATGGGACCTGAGCATCGCCCACACCCCTCCCCAGGTCCTCCCCGCACCGTCATCTTCTGACCCCAGAGCGCTCGGCTGGTGTGGCAGCCGGGACACGGAGCTGCCACCACCACGCAGCCCATGGGACTGCAGCTCGCTTCACCGTCATTGGAACCTGAGGCCTCGGGCGCAGGAAGCTGTGAGGAGAGGCAGAGGCTCCAGCCCAGCACGGCTCCACCTGGTGCAGGGTCTGACCCACGCAGGGGACCACGGGGTGAAAGGACGGTACCCCCGTGACCCCTGAAGCCGCTGCGACCACACCCCGAGAAGGCTGCCGCTCGCCCTTCCCCTCCCTCCCTGCGCGCGTGGCCGGTGACACAACCCATCAGAGGGCGGGACTCATGGAAATGCAAGATCTAGTCCGTTTTTAATTTTTAAAAGTTGTTTTTTTTTTTTTAAATGATAAATCCTTGCGATGAGAACTGAGGATTTACTGTCGGCACAGCTCCCCGCACAGTGCCCGCTGTGAGTTCACCCCTGGCACTTACCCAGCTCCCAGCCGGGAGCCTGTAAATACGAAGTTGCACCTATCTCTCCCACCGCAACCGCTGCACAACAGTTAGAGGAGCAGGACAGACGGACAGACGAAGCTGCAGCTGCAACCACCTCCTCACAAACCACTGACAACACCCCGTGACGTGCTGTATGACCTCGCAGGCTTTTATCGTGTACAGGTCTTTAAACAGCAGCAGGATGGGCACAGTGCTGTCTCCTACTCTACTTTTCTCATCTGCCAGCTCATTTGAAAAACAAACACAAAAAACCCCTCCTCGACCAACATACCTCTTCTCTTCCACAGGGTTTTCCCCGGCTGAATACTACACTTGCAGGCCCAAGCCCGACGTGTGCAGCGCGAGGCCTCACGTTACACTTAAGCTGCTTCTCCGTTTTCTGAATCGTCACCGGCAGCTGCGCTCAGCAGCTTTTCGGCTAAAGATTCTCCGTAAAGCCCAGGGCGGAACTCTCCCACAAGGGACACGGTGAGGTGGAGGGACCCGATGGCAGGCAGGGCCCGAGGCCTAGCGACAGGCAACGTGACCCCGGGCCGCCACGGCGCTGCCAGGCCGTCCTGGCCTTCGCAGCAAGTCTTCGTGCGCGTCCCCCTGCCCGCTCCCACCCCACCCCGACCCTCTGCAGCGGGGGCGGCCGCACCGCTCGACTTACTCGATGGGGAACCAGTCGCCACACAGATGCTTCACGTGTCTATGTCATCGTGGCAGAGGAGCGCAGGCTGACCTCGCTGAGGGCGCTGGACGGCACCACCTCTGTCATTCACACCTGCAGGGCGGGAGGCAGCGGTCAGGAGGCGGCCCGCACCCCTTCACTGGCCAGCCCCACCTGTCACCTGTGAGGCAGCAAGACAGGAAAACTAGTCTCATCCCCCGTGGGCGGACGTCTCCTCGTAACCGCACCGAGCGTTTCCGTCCCTCACAACAGTCCCAGCACAGGTGCCAGTTGCCCCAGGTTGCAGACTAGGACCCGGAGCGCCCACACCTGCCTGCTTCTCCCCCTGGTTCCTCTTGCCTGTCACCGCCCCCCCCCCCCCCAACCCCAGCCAGCCGTTGCTGAGTCTCCACCACGGAGAGCTCAGGGGCTCACACCCGACTCCCTGCCCCTGGCCCCCTCTGGGGCTGCGTGGCTAGGTTTCCAGGGGAAGTGGCGCTTGCTGGCTGAGCTGTTCCCCACCCCCACCCCACCCCCCCATCCCCCCCGCCCCAGCAGACAAAGACTGAGCAGGAAGAGAGCCCGTGAGACAGGCTGAAGTTCAGATCAGGGGTCATGAGTTGCTAACAACTCTTTTTATTTTTGTATTTTATTTATTTTAAGAAAGTTTTAAGTTTATTTTGAGGGAGAGCTCATGTTCCCGAGCAGGGGAGGGACAGAGAAAGGGAGAAAGAGAATCCCGAGTAGGCTCCACACTATCAGCCAGAGCCCGACGCAGGGATCCATCTCAGGACTTGTGAGATCATAACCTGAACCGAAATCAAGAGTCAGACACTTAACCGACTGAGCCATCGAGGTCACCCAGGTGCCCCTATTTATTTTACAAAGGATCTTCCATTCCTATTAAAAAAAAAAAAAATGTTTTGTAAGTAACCTCCACACCCAATGTGACACTTGAACTCACCACCCTGTGATTAAGACCTGAGCTGAGATCAAGAGTCAGATGCTTAACTGACGGAGCTACCCAGGCGCCTTTAAAAAAAAATTTTTTTTAAGTAATCTCCACACCCAACATGGCCCTTGAACTCACAACCCCGAGATGAAGAGTCACACGTGCTCCACTGACTGAGCCAGCCTGGCGCCTTGCGAACAACCCTTTTAAAAGACCAGGAAAGGGCGCCTGGGTGGCTCAGTCAGTTGAGTGTCCGACTTCAGCTCAGGTCATGATCTTACAGTCCCTGAGTTCGAGCCCCGTGTCGGGCTCTGTGCTGACAGCTCGGAGCCTGGAGCCTGCTTCGGATTGTGTGTCTCCCTCTCTCTGCCCCTCCTCCACTCACACTCTGTCTCACTCTGTCTCTCTCTCTCAAAAATAAATAAAACATTAAAAAATTTTTCTTAAGTCAGGAAAGTATGTTCAGTCCAGGCTGCTGATGGAGCGGCCTCTTTGTGTCAATTAACGAAGGTAGGCAGGAAGGCTGGATTCTGACAAGCGCCTGCATCTCCAGGATTTGCTGACCCCCGGAAAAAGCCTAACCTGCCAACCCAGGTCCAGCAGCCCCACGTGCCCCCAGTGACAGAGCCCGCCCTGTAACCACGAGGTAGAATACACTGACCACTCAGGATTCTGCCCAAAACGCTGGCCTGAACTCAGCACACAGGCTTCAGTTTAACGGCACCACGACAGCCACAAACACGGAATGTGGGCATCTTACAAGGCAAGTGGCCTGGTGTCTTCCAGAGATCATGTTGTGGAAAGAGAGTGTGTGAGGGAGGGAGAGAGAGAGAAGAGATGGGGGGAGGGAGGAGGAAGGAAAGAAAGAAGAAAGAAAGAAAAAGAAGAAGAAAGAAGAAAGAAGAAGAAAGAAAGGGAAGGAACGAATAGACTAAAAAGACAGAACCCACTACCAAATGCAACGTGTAAACCCCCACTGGGAAAAGAGAACAAATCAAAAGTAACCTGGGGAAATATAAACAGGGCTGGAGAGCAGACAGTGTTGTGAAGCTGCTACTGGCTGCCCTGGACATGAAAGGGCGTAACTACGTAGGAAGCCTTGGGAGATGCGCACTGAAATAGGCTGGACAGAGGCATCGTGGGGTGTGAAATGAACTTTAAGTGGTTCGAGAGATTTCCCTACTCAGGCAAACATGGACACGGCTAGTAACCACGGGACCCGGGTGGCAGATAAGAGACAGTGTGGGAACTCACCGCCCACACATTCCATTCCTCGACATGGTCCAACTTTTTCATAATAAATGTTGGGGGATGGGACCCCGGAGAGGACCGTCATTCCCTACTGGCCCCAACTGACTCTAGCAACCGTTCTGTGAGTGTGCACCCAGACAGTCCTGGTGATGCTCAAAGGTCTCAGGGACCCGGAAGTTCAGCCCTCGCCACTCAGCCAGCCCAGTGAGGGCCTGTGACAATGCTTCAAGGTCACCTGCTCCTGTTGCCCTGACATTGTTAGGGCCCGGTTCCCATGAACTTCAGGCGTTCCTGTGTGGGTCTCCAGGAAGGACATGTCCTAATGTGCCAGCTGCCAGGACTGATTTCCACTGCCAGGCTTGACCACTGGGATGGTGGGGACCCGCTCACCCTCTAAACCCTGGACACATAACCCCAGCACGCTCTGCTCAGCAACATGGGCCCCTCTGAAGGCCGGCCATGGACCAGGTGCTGCTAAATAAGCCAAGCGCCAGCCAAGGGCTGGTTGAGGGCAGGAGCCCCTCCGGCTGGGAACGGCAGGGGCTGTGCGGTGGTCTGCAGGGCTGCAGGAGGCAGGGTACTGTGGCCACACTGGGTTCCAACTTTCCAGCACACGCCAAACTCCCAGGGTGGGGACCATGCCACCCGACGTGTCCCTCTCGGAGCACTGGCTCGAGTTGAAATGAGAGGGGACTTGCTCTCTCCTCCTCCCTCCGTGTCTTCAACCAGTGCCTGCACACTAACCGTGTGGGTCTGCAGGGTGGGGACCCTTCCTGTGGCCCTCCCGGCAGCACCGGGTGCCCTGACGCAGGGATCTGAGGGGACGGAATGGGATACCCCCTGGGACAAGAACGGGTTTGTCCCTGCTTGAGGCCTGGTGGACCCCAATAGGTCGTGGGTCAGGCGGCAGTCAAGGTAGCACCTGCACCTTAGAAACTGGCGTTTACCGCAGGAGCCCTGCTGGAGACCTGTCACTCAGAAGGGACAGAGCTGGTCCCTGGATACAAGAGCTTGACGGAGCCCCCAAGAGCTAAGCTGACCCAGAAAAACCCTCCTTCCGGGCAGGGCACAGACAGCCATTTGTGCTGACATAACAAGGGACACGAACCGTCACCACAGTTAACTTGGGAGTCCTGCTGGGACGAGGCAGCCCCATCTGTGGGTCGGCATGTATCTGAGTTCTCAGAACCAAACACAAAACGAAACCCAAGCATGGGGCGCCCGGACTCCTGGCTGGTTCAGCCGGTAAAGCACACTACCCTTGATCTCAGGGTTGTGAGTTCAAGCCCCACACTGGGCATGGCCTACTTAAAACAAAACAACAAAAAAAACCACAAACCAATACAGCAACCAAGCAACAAAAATATCACCAGACTAAGCAAATCTGACCTTCCCACACTGCTTGCTTTTTTTCTTTCTTGGAATGCGCCTTCAGAAACAAAACTCTGTCCAGCCTGATCTCTGGGTCAACAAGAGATCCACTGTTTGTTTGGTTCCTAAACAGTGGGGCTGTTCCAGTGCTCCGCTCGTCCGCTCCAACCCGTCCTCAATGGTATCCAGGATGCGGCCTGTGGCCCAGAACGTTCCAGTGTGACACCAGGAACCTCATGCCTCTCAACTGGCCAGCTACCTCTTGGGAAATGGACCGGTCAACCGAAAGTGTCAAATCCTGAGTTTTATGAGTCATCCCCGTCCAAATATAGACTAGCGGTCACTGGATAGGCTGTGGTTCCCCAGTCATCCCAAGCAAAGGGCTGTTTTGTCCCAAAGAACCTGAGTGTACGGGCTTGAGGGGTCCGCCCACCAACGGCAGGATGGACCCCCGCAGTCAAGTCGGGTACAAACTGCCACTCCCCTGCAGGTTTCTGTACAACCCGCAAGCAAGGGTAACTCTCCCTTGTCCCACAAAATGGATTCGGACATTGAGCCTTGACTTGTCTCTGGCTTGGCCTTAGCCAGCCAGTCTGAGTCACCTCTAAAATAGAGAGGGTGAGGCCCCACAGGGCAGTGCTGACGCTGGAACGAGCCGCTGACGCCAAAGGGCTGGGAGCTGAAGAGGAAGAGCCCATTAATGTGGGCTGCTGGTGACCACCAGCCGCTAACCAGCACCGTCTGGCCGGTCCAGAGACATTCCCTTGAACTTTATTGAACATCGATCCTGGTTCAGGGCTGGAGGCACCAAACCAGTTCAGGCTCACCTGCTGACCCCCCATTCCCCTTAACTGGATTCTGAATCCACGCAGTATACCTGTGACACTTAATTTTTTTTAATGTTTTATGTTTATTTTTGAGAGAGAGAAGGGGGGAGGGGCAGAGAGAGAGAGAGAGAGAGAGAGAGAGACGCAGAAACTTAAGCAGGCTCCCGGCTCCGAGCTGTCAGCACAGAGCCTGACACAGGGCTCGAACCCACAAACCGCGAGATCACGACCTGAGCTGAAGTTGGACACTTAACCAAATGAGCCCCACCCAGGTGCCCCTACCTCTGACATTTCAAAAAAAAAAATTCTCCGGCACACACACAACCACACACACACAGTCTCTAAAACAACAACTGAAGGTGCCATTAACCTTGTAAGGTATAAGATAGTGTTGTACAGAAAATGTCTATATTCATGTTTTAAATTTTTTAAATACTTATTTATTTTTGAGAAAGAAAGAGACAGTACAGTGGGGGAGGGGCAGAGAGAGACACACACACACACAGAATCCGAAGCAGGCTCCAGGCTCTGAGCTGTCAGCACAGAGCCCGACACGGGGCTCGAACTCACGAATTGTGAGATCATGACCTGAACCGAAGTTGGACACTTAACTGACTGAGCCGCCCAGGCCTCCCGAGAATGTCCATATTCTTTAAGAGATGCATACTGGATATGCAGAGGCAAAACGACAGAATATCCTGTAACTTAACTTAGTTGGAGCAAAGTTAGGGTTAGGGCTAAATGTTAGTAACCGTCCAATTGGATGAGAGTACGTGAAGGGACTGTTTGAAAATGTTCCTAATTGAGTAAACGACTTTCCCACAGAGGCGGAGCGTCAGATATAGATGGCAGGTGTGCCAGGCGACGGATTTAAACGCCTCTGGCACCTGGAAAAGCAGCACCACACCCCGAAGCGACGCCCGCCGCCTCTGTGCACCTCCTCCCCCGAAGAGCGACTTCTCTCAAACCAGGGCTGGTTCACTGACCCACACTCTGGATCCCAGGTGAGTGTGGCGGCCGGTCCAGAGAGTTATGGGCTCAGTGAATACTGCTGAGGACCCGAGTTAACCAGCCCTCAAACTCCTCTGATGTTTTAAAGAGCGACAGGACACTCACCATGTAGTCCTAGGACACAGGGCACTGTTTTAGGAGCTGGCTTGAAGCTGCCCAAGATGCTATGCATGTGCCACAGGGTCAGTTCAGGGCAACTCCTTCCCCTTCCGGCCAAGAAAACTGGGAAGTGCAGGCAGGCCCGGCCAAAACCCGGAGCCTCTGAGTCACACAGGTCAACAGCCCCACATCATCCAAGGCCAACGACAAGCCTTGTCCCTCAGTGCAGTCTTTCCAGAGAAGGCTCCTGAGACGAGGGGCACCCCCCTCTCCCTGCTGCAACAATCTCAGGGGAAAATCCTGGTGGACAAACCCCAAACGTCACCAGCTGCCAATCCAAGTGGCCAAACAGGATCTATAAATATCAACACCCCAACAAGGACACAATTCCTCCCCTAAATTGAGCAAAGGAGGAGGGTGAGCGGGAGTCCAGCACGGACTCACCGAAAACAGCCCTAAAGTGGAAGCAACCCAAACATCTGTCAATGGATGACCACATCAATAAAATGTGGTCTGTCCACACACTGGACATTTATACTGACCCCGGCTACGACAGGGATGACACTGAAGACATGATGCCGAGCAGAAGCCAGACACAAAAGCCACCTATCTTAGGATTCTAGTTACAAGAAATGTCTAGAACAGGCAAATCCAGAGAGACGGGAAGTAGAAGTGTGGTTGCAGAGGCTGGCAGCACTGGAGGGTGGCGGCTACGGGGATGCGATTTCTTTCCCGAGCGGTGAAAATGTCCTGAGCCGAACGTGGTGACGGATACACAGCTCTGTGAGCGCACTGTAGACACTGAATGGCACTCTCTCAGCAGGTGGAGTGGACAGCATGTGGATGAGATCTCAATCAAGCTGTTCAAACACAACCGAACTAATCCTGACAGGGAATGCTAGAGTCTTTCTGAAGGCAGTCACGGTAGATTCTGGAGGCCATCAGAAGCTTTCCAGCCTGCAAGTCAAACTGCAGGGACCCACACCAGTGCCCACTGGAGGGGCGAGGGGGACCCAGACCTTGCCACCGTCTGTGCCAGCCCGGTAGGGTGGGGACCCCTGGGAAGACAAAGCTGAAGACCAGGGCCCGGCAGGAGATACAGACCTGCCAGTGCGCCAAGGCCAACCTGGTAGCTTACCCCCGATTTGGGCCGATCCTAATTAGTTCACGCTGGAAGGGAAAAAAGTCGGTCACTGTGCAAGAAGCGATCACAGGAAGCTACTGAGTCTCAGCCAAGAATATCTGCGCTGTCTGTGAGTTTTCACAGGGTAGCAGCTTAAATGCTTTTGAGAAAGGAAACATCACACTCACACCCCATCCCACCCCCCAGTGAGAAATCAACACAAACCACAAATCACCAGATGAATCTAAAAATCAACCTTCAGCTCCAACATTTGGCCTGTGCCAGGAAAGTTCACGTCCTCCTCTTTCCAGGAACAGCTCTCTAGACAGTTCATCTGGTGCTGGATGGGCTCGAGCCAGCCCGAAACGGGGTGCCGTGACTGCCTGCCCTCACTGCCCTTGGCAGAGCCCCAGGGATCTCACTGGCCGCGCCCCACTGTGCTCTTGGTCCCCGGCAAACGTGCTCTGAGCTCCCACGGAAAGGAGGTGCGGGACAGGACGCAGTCAGCACGCTCCCACCAGACCCTCCAGCACAGCGAACGGAATGAGTAGAGCAAGCGGCAGCCAGCAGCCAGCAGCCAGCGATCAGGGTCCGGATGGCCACAGCCAGGAAGCCAGGCCTCAACTTGTCAGGTTGCCTGAGGCTGGGGAGCTGGGAGGCTGGGGGCGGGGCACTTCGTGAGGGGACAGGATGTGGTCTTTCTAGGTGGCGGTGGTGGTTACACACACAGATGTGCGTACATACACACACACTGAAACTCATCAGGTGCATTCTGTCGTGTGTGTACTGAACTTCGATAGAACTGATTTTATTTTAAAATTTTTTTTAATGTTTATTTATTTTTGAGACAGAGACAGAGCATGAGCAGGGAAGGGGCAGAGAGAGAGGGAGACACAGAACGTGAAGCAGGCTCCAAGCTCTGAGCGGTCAGCACAGAGCCCGACGCGGGGCTCGAACTCGCGAACCGTGAGATCATGACGTCCGAAGTCTGACGCTTAACCGACCGAGCCACCCAGGCACCCCCGATAGAACTGATTTTAAAAGTTTTTTTAAAATTTTTTTTTTTTCAACGTTTATTTATTTTTGGGACAGAGAGAGACAGAGCATGAACGGGGGGGGGCAGAGAGAGAGGAGACACAGAATCGGAAACAGGCTCCAGGCTCTGAGCCATCAGCCCAGAGCCCGACGCGGGGCTCGAACTCACGGACCGCGAGATCGTGACCTGGCTGAAGTCGGACGCTTAACCGACTGCGCCACCCAGGCGCCCCTAAAAGTTTTTTAAAAACCCCCTACCGTGAGGCCTGATAGCAAAGGATGACATCCACAATACACGAGCATCTCTCATATCCTGGGATTTGTCAATCTTTCCCTAGTACCCTTGGGACAACAAGGCTCTTGACCAAAGTGGCAGGATCTGTTCCCGGTCTGACTTTCAAGAAAACCACTGGGCTCCAAGATACACACCTATTTGTGGATTCTCATGTCCCTGTTAAAAGTACTTCCATGTTTTCATAAGCCTTCATCTAAAAATAGAAAGTCACTTTCAACTAGGGGAAAATGCAGCATTTATAGTGCCTAGTGTGTCCCAGCCCAACTGACAGCGGGTGGAGAAAAGGACAGGAAGGCAGCGAAAGGGAGAACGCGGCTCACGGTTGTCTGACAGGAAGGAACGGAGTCAGAGGACAAGCGTAGAGATGGCAGCGGTGCATGCGAGATGCTGGGGTGGCAAGTGGATGATTCACAGACAGAGAGCAGGACAGGGAACCCACCTCTGGCGCCTGAAGGAACCCCCACTTATTCTTCCAGAACCTTCCACCATGTGCCAGTCTCCTATTGCTATGGGCTACTCTTAGGGCTTATGGAACAAGGATCCTGGTGATTCACTAGAGAACAGGGGCCCACGGGTGAAGCCAGAGCAGAGGCCCCTGAATCGGGCCTCCATCTAAGCCCTGGGATGCTGGTGGATGTGACACTGAAGCCGCAGACACAAAGGCCACATTTCAGCACGTCTCCCTACAAGACACAGGAACATCTACACTACAACAGCAGGGACCCCTTATACAAGGAACCCAAAGTTCGCTTGGATTGTGAAGCTAAAACATGAAGCTGCGAAGGTCCAGGCTTGTGTGACGATTCTTGCCCAGGTTTCCGGGGTGTGCATTCTGCCCCTGACCTCTGGGGGGCAGGGTGGCTGAGTGGAGCAACTCAGGGAGGGACAGAAACCAGATTCTCCAAGATGCAAATGAAGGGCCTGCCTGCTCACCTGCTCTGTCCTTTCTCGGTCCCTGACCACATCCTCAGGAGGCTGTCTGCAAACCCTGTCCTCCTTCTCTGCTGAAATGACCTCCCTGGTCCCTGTATGAAAGGCCACTTTTCCCTGAGGACTCCCAGGTTGTAGGAGAGGGTGGTGTCTGGACACCTGGGCACTGCCTCTGAGTGCTCAGCCAGAGGGACAGAGTGAAAGTGGAGGAAAGGCCACCAAGATGTCCCAACGTCCGCCGGGGCACTTTCCATCTCCCTTCCACTGCCAAGTGCTGGGAACTCAGAACCTGCGTGCTGAGAACGGACTGTTCCACTTCCCAGAGGGGTTCCAGGCCATCACGAGGTCCACAGGGCACTCCACTCCCGCTCCAGGCAAGGAGGCCGGGACAACCCTATTTCTGGATGCCCCTTCCCTCATGCCCCAATGCCCCAGGTCCACAGGGCTTTGGCCTTCTTCAGAGGCACTGCCTCTTGGTCTCACACAAGCCACATTCAACTTGTAAAAACCACCCCATTCTCTTAATGCTTGGCAGGTACTCTGCCCTCTCCCCTTGCCCTTAGCCGGATATTCGGGCCAGCCATGACCACACTGCACCCATTAGCACTCCTAGAACCTTCCCTTCCTTCTCTTCTTTTACTCCCACTGGTTCAAAAGGGTCCTTCCTCCTTGCCGAGGCTAGACCACCCTCCACTTATGCTCTGGATGCTATGCCCTGTGCTCTCAGACCCTGCAAGGAGGCTGGGGTCACTGTGACCCCAAGACAGCTGTCCTGTATGTGCCTCTGCTTTCTTACCTGCAGCTGGGAAGATGAAATGAGATGGCCCCTTCCCAAGGGCCACCCACATTCCTGTCCCCGGCCCAGCTCCACATCCCCTCCCGCCCCGCCCACCCACCCCCTACTCTGGGGACTGTGTGTACCTGCTCTTGGACAGGCCTTCCCGCCACCAGCTTCCCTTCAACATGACCCGCGCGCCACCTTCCTGCTTTATTCCTGACCGTCTCAGGCTGGCTTCTACCCCAGCACACGCGCACAGGGCACCGGCAGCTCCCCTCTCTTGGAAGCCAGCAGCCTCCTCGAGAATCTCCTCCCTAAACCCTCTAAAGCTCACGACTTCGTCCATCCCTTTTCTGAACCCTCAGTCCGTCACCCACGACGAAGTACCACCATGGTCTTTCCTGGAACTCCAGACGTCTTCTCAAGTGAGGCTGGAGGGAAGATTAGCACAAGCTCGCCCACAGTGCGAGCGTTAGACACAGGGCCCTCAGGAATGTGAAATTCTGCAGACGCCAGGGTTATAGGCTTGAAAAACCCAACAGTAATGAGCTAACCTCTCGCCTTTAGGATGGGTAGGGGGACGGAAACTAAGGCAGGGATGGATTCAGGACCCTGCCTTGCAGCACAGCAGTAAAATGGGCTACAGGGTTCAAAGGAGCCCCAAGGGGCACAGGGAGCACTCTTCACAGCCCAGCTGTTCACACGGGCAGCTGCTCCGGCAGGCTGGGCTCCTCCCAAAACCTCGGTGCAGGAGCAACATGTATAATTTACAAGGGGACGCAAACAGGCACCTGGCGTTCCGGTTCCAAACAGCCGCCCTCTGAGAACCCACTCCTCACGCCGAGGGGAGCCCGCAACTCTCACATACAATTTTCTCCAAACGCAAAGTGATGATACTGGAGGATTCCACTTGTAGGACATTCTAAAACCAGCTAAAGGAATTGATGGTGACAGAAATCAGAAAGTGGATGGGATGGGGGAACTGAGAAGGGGCAGAAGGCAACTAGCTGGGGGGATGGTGATGTTCTGTGCCTCCTTCAACTACGTCAAACCCATGGCTCTGCTTAAGATCTGGGCAGGGGGCGGGGCGCGTGGGTGGCTCAGTCGGTTAAGCATCCGACTTCGGCTCAGGTCACAATCTCAAGGTTCATGAGTTCGAGCCCCACGGGCTGTGTGCTGACAGCTGGGAGCCTAGAGCCTGCCTTGGATTCTGTATCTCCCCCTCTCTCTGCCCCTCCCCTGCTTGCATGCGCACGCTCTCTCTCAAAAATAAATATTAAAAAGAAAAAAAGATCTGGGCAGGGGGCTACACATTAATTATAAGCTAATGGTAAACATTACAGTCAGGTGCCAAGTTCTCAGCCAGGGGCCAGAGAACTTGGGGTACAGGCACTTGACAGCTGGGACCTCCTCCAGATTCTCAAGGATGAGAAAGCAAAGACAAAAGCCTCTGTCAGGTTCAGAGGACCTCTTGCATTTTGGAGCTTTGCTCTTCAGTTTTACTTTGTGCCTCAAGACGACATAGATCTTATTTTGTCTTAAATGTGTTTTTCCATTTTGTTTTCCCTCATGTCCAGATGTGGAGGGCATACGCTCAGACCACCCAAGCCCCCTGGGAAGGCTATGTTGCTCAAGACAGTCGGAGAGAACCCTCTGGCTGTTCCAAGGGCCTGCATCACAGCAGTCGGGCCAGCGAACTTCCACAAAGGTGGCAGACAGGCAGCCGAAGGACTATTTGCCTTTTGTGTCCCTACTTGGTCAGTGCCAAATCCGGAGAACAAAAGCCCAGATCTAGGGTGAGACAACGATGAAGAGGAAGATCAGACAAGACTATGAGCTGGGAGAAAAGGGGACACCGGAACAGGGGGCCAGAGATGTGGAGCCATGAGCAGACCCCCATGGTCACCTCGCGGGAAAGCTCCAGATGTGTTTCATCTTCCCAGAACAGAAAATGAGCGTGGAGATGAGCCTCTGCTGCCAGCTCGGACGTTCTCCAAGACCGAGTTCAAGGCTGGAGACAGCAGGGCCAAAGGATGGCCTGGTAAAGAAGCGCTTTTGCCCCGAGGCTTTTTCAGCTGGGACCGTGGTAAGAGGCCGCCTGACAAGGTGCACCCAGAGTGTAACTCCCAGTTCTGACCCAGGGAGTGGTCAACTAGTTTGGTTTAACAACAAAAACACCTGTAAATACCACATTTGGGGAGAGAGGGGAAATCAAAGGGTAACGTATTTAAGAATGTATTTAACCTACGTTCTTTTTTTTTTTTAAGTTCACTGATTTTTGAGAGAGACAGAGCATGAGCGGGGGGCGGGGGAGAGCGGGGGCAGAGAGAGAGAGAGAGAGAGAGAGAGGGGAAAAAGAATTGCAAGCAGGTTCAGTGCTGTCTGCGCAGAGCCTGACACGGGGCTTGAACTCACAAAACTGAGATCGTAACCTGAGCCAAAATCAAGAGTCAGATGCTTAATGGACTGAGCCACCCAGACGCCCCTAATCTGCATTCTTGACTATCACCCAAGACTGGACCCTGTCTAGGGCTCAAACCCAACCAAGAGTGTTTGTTCCCCGCAGGCCACCAGCAATTCTCAATTCTCAATTCTCGGCACTGCCAGGGGCAGTGGTGACACAGACCCAGGTGGTAGCTATTCACTCTGAAAGGAAAAAGTACTCCAATGGGGGAGTCAGGTATCGGTAACCCTGCCCGCCCCCCCCCACTGCCCCCAGCAAGCCAGGCCTCCCTGCCTTCCTTCAGCATTGCCACCTCTGCTGGGTTTTGTTGTTGTATGGTTTTTAATCTCTGCTTCTCTGGCTTTGAGTCTAGGATCCTCCAGAATCAAAGAGACGTTAATTATGAAAGTGGGTCAAATTTGGTATAAGTTAACACTTGATCATGAGGTTAACTTATTATTTTTTAAAAGTTAATTCGACCTCCTGTCAGCATTTGCCTCTGGAATTATGGCAGACGTCTGTGTTCCACATCACTCATTTCTGCATTACTTGAGCTTTTTTTTTTTTTTTAATGAGCTTGAACTATTTTATTTTCAGAAAAAAACAACTGTCAGATGGTATGTGAAAATCAAAATCATGAATATGCTTTTATTAAAATTATCTCATGGGCTTTTTTTTAATTAGCAACAACTGGGAAGTTTTACAGTGTCTCTTCAAATTATAAGGCGAATGGTTACCCATTTTGCTCCAAAATACTATCTCTTAGTGCCAACTTTTAAACCCTAGATCCTCAAAATAGCAGGGCATTTTGTGCACCAATACCAAGAACAAATGTTCTAAACACAGACTCAAAGTTGTAATGGAGCAGAGAAGGTAGTTGTGGATGAGGATGCCAAACAGAATTATAAACATATTTAAAAAGCACACCTGTAATTATTAAAAAACAATTTTAGTGGCTATATAAAATCCAAATAAAAATTATAAGTTTTAGATGACCATTTTTTAAAAAGGTTAAAAAAGAAAAAAAAAACCATTCCCAGAGCACTGACTGGCTGGCTCAGTCAGTGGAGTGTGCAGCTCTTGATCTCAGGGTCATGAGTTCGAATCCCACGTTGGGCATGGAGCTTACTTAAAATAAAATGAAAATAAAAAAATAAAAACATTCCCCTTTTCTTGAGGGAAGGAAATGCTCTTATAAACCTTTTTGTTTTACTAAGAACACACGTTCACAGTAAAGAAATTCACGTGCCATGTAAAGCACAACTAAGAATCCCCTATATACCCTGTGGTTTCTGGTGTTTCCTACAAGATAATGATTCTCCCCCTCCCCCCAACGGAAAGGGCTTGGCTGGTAAGGGACCAAGGGGCCTTTTGGGGCCCTATGTACACAGGTACATTTATGCCGTGACCATTTATCAAGCAGTGTGCTTTTCTGCAGACACTCATCAACGAAGGTGTTAAAAATGGGAGGCCAGAGGAGAAACCAAGCACTGTAATGTGAAACTAAGAATAGAACCCGCAGGGGCTCTCTGACCAGCAAGCCCTGCCGAAGAGTTCAAAGAAAGTCAGGAGTGGCTCCAAAAAGAAACAAGTCTGAAAGAAGTATCCAACAGCCCTCCCATGAACACAAGAGAAAAGATGTAAATACTGCTGCATTAACATTTTCCAGTTAAGAATTCTTTCGAGTACCTAAAGGACGATTACCCACAGGCTATTTTTATATAAAACTGCTTTCTCTTTGGTTATTTTCAAGATGGGCTCAAATTCCAATATGCTGCTGCCCAAATAGATCACGTTTCAGGAATTCAGGAAATAAAAAAGAGGGACAGGATTTGATTTTTAACAACAGTAACTATTCGACAAGAAACAGAACCGGTAGAATTTCTTTTTGTAACGTGGTTTGTTGCAGATGACAAAATACTTTTCTCTGGTCTTCCTGTGGAAGCAGAGGGAACAAAGACTTCCTCAGACCGTTGTACTGTGTCCCCTTCCACAACCACCTCCTCTGCTTCTCTACAACTGTGAATCTGTGTTTACAAGGTTTATTTCTCGCATCAGTACACAAAATGCCACACTATTCTGAGGCCACGGGGTTAAAAGCTGGCACTAAGAGTCCATTTTGGGGCAAAATGGGTAATCATTCTTACAAGTTGAAGAGACATTTAAAAGTCTCTGCGCTGTCACATTCACAGGTGGCTTCCCCCCCCCCCCCCCACCAGCCACATGGGCCCTGCCGGAGCTGGAAGTCAGTCTCAGGTGAAGACATGAGGAATCTGAGATGCTGACAGGATGCAACCAGGGACTGGTCCCCACTCGCTGTTACTCCTTCTCTACCTGACCATCTATCTCAGCTCCGTGCTGTGGCCACCACGGGTGACTGTGCATGCCGGCCAGCCTTTTCGGCACGCAGGCTCCATTGGGCACCGGTTCGATGGTTGACCTGGACCCCAAACCACTTCATGCAGAAAGCCCTGCCTCCGTGTTCACACTTCCTTCCTATCATTCCACAAGCACTGAGCAGACGCCTTAAGGTTCATACCAGAATGCTAACTACCGTATGCTCACTGGGGTTCCCAATGCATGGGTCTCTCTTTAATCAGCAGTGTGAGATAGCTGGGCTTCAGCTAATCCTGAACTGGCCTGCCAGCCAGCTCCTATCAAAAGTCACGCTAATAAAGGATGAGATTTAGGGAAGGAGGCCCGATCCTGGCATTATCAAAGACACTTACAGACATTTGCTGGGGGGGGGGGGGGGGGAATCAGCATTTAAGCTTAGCCAGAAAGAAGTCCAGCATCACTTTGCAGATTGAAAGCAACGTGCACGGACGTAAGCAAGACCAGCTGTGACACAGAGTCGATCGCCCAAGCTCACTTTCTGGAAACAAGGGATGGACATTGAAAAATCACGAGGGCTTTGTGGCTTCCTTCTAGAAACAGATGTCGAGGGTAGATAGTGGAGGTAAAATGTAAACATGGAGCCACCACTTCAGAGAAGACACTGCCTCGGAGGCAGCCAGCTTTCTATCCAGTAGGAGAACTGTCACCAAGAGCCGAGACCTCTGGCTATCTCAGCACTGCAAAGGCACGTGCCACCCTAAATGCAGAGCTCTGAGGACTCTGAGCTGTGTCCCAGCAGCGGCTGCACCGTCAGCGTTCTGGGTCCCTCTAAACACACCTCAGGGTGCCAGAAACCAAATGCTGTTAATGGTACACTGAGGCTCAGGCAGTCTCAGGCCGAGTCCCCAGGGCAGTGAGAGCATCACCTCGTAGGTATCTTTTATCTCTCAAATCTCTAGCATCCAGGAATTTTTTTTACATCCCAGCCGAAGGCATGCTGTCGCTAAGTAACTTCAGGTCAGATCTGAAGTCTGCGAGTGGGTCTGGTTGACGTAAACAGGTGACAAAGTCACCGCAACTTATACCAGAAGAAGTAAAGCTACAAACAGACCTTTTGAAAACACTTCAGTACTTTTTAAGCAGTGCCTGGTGGCTCAGTCAGTTGAACATCCGACTCTTGATTTCGGCTCAGGTCAGGATCCCAGGGTTGTGGGATCAGGCTCTGTGTCAGGCTCCGTACTGAGTGTGAAGCCTGCTTGGGATTTTCTCTGTCTCTCTGTCCTCTGTCCTGCCCCTCTCCCCGCTCATGTGCTCTCTCTCAAAAAAAATAAACTTAAAACAAAACTCTACACTTTTTATTCTGGCCTGTTAACACTACACCACGCCTAGACTTAGTTTTGTACAATTTTAACAGTCTACATAGAATCCCAGGGTGTCTGCAAGCTCAGGGGGATGGAGTTGTAGCAAACTATGGCCCGACGAGGAGGCCGCTCAGGCACGCTGCGTTTTCAAGGGCCGATCTGCACACTGATTCTAAACAAAAGACCTATGTGCACTGCCATGACTGATCTGTCCATCTGGAAAGATGACCCTTGAGTTTCGCCACCTGTGAATTTCGTCTAGTGTGTAATCCCTTCTCTTCTAAACTTAAAGCAATTCAGAGACTTTCATGAGAGAATAGGTTTTTGCTCCAGCCCCTTTTAGTTCAATGTTGCTCAGAACTCCCCTTCTTCATGCCTCACGGGGCAAACAAATAACTTCTCACTTATCTCTACATCACAAGATGCCACAGGGATTGTGGTATTTCTGTAGATGACCCGGAGTCACACGAACTTTCCTGGATCAGTTAATCATTAACTAGAAGTTTTCTGCCTTCAGCCCTCTGGTGAGACTTCTGCAACCAGCAATGTTCTCTCCAGTTCTGAGGCTCCAATTAACCACCACCTGGGGACACAGGGAGCTACTGTGTGGGGCTGCTATCCTTCCATCAGGACCACTGACTAACAAAATCTTATGGCTCAGGACTTGGCAGAATTTAACAGATCGATGAAGCCGCCAATGCCCACGTTTATTGCAGGGTAACTCCGGGTCCTGGGCTCTGTCACCCGCGGGGCACACAGATACGTGTGTGCTGTCAGTGGTTCAGAGAAGGCTCACAGCCTCCCTCACAATTTTCCCACCGGGCCACATCACAGGGGCTACAGACCCCCACCCTTCCTTGAGAAGTGCCCGATCTGGCGGAGAAGCTCGGAGCTGTCCTACGATCTGCGTGCCGGTCTGTAAACCACCAGAAACGAAAGAAATTGATTTGTCTTAAAAACAAAAGGTACAGCTGAGGACGAAAGAGTCGGGATGAGGAAGACAGAGCCCCAGGCTTTCAAGAGTTCACAGGAGGGCAAACAAGTCAGCAAAAAACTACAATCCGTGCAACAAGTACCAAAGCGAAGGTAGGGCAGGCCAGGCGGCGGCAAACCGTCGAACTGTGAAAAGGCCAGGCCCTTCACCAGGAGGGAGACCCGGCGGGTCTGCCCTCTGGTCCCAGATTTCCCCACGAACTCGTCCAGGGCCCTGGCCCGGAGGCGCCCCGGGAAGGGGTGCTGGGGGCACGCGGGGAAGCGCGCCGGGCACTCTACAGGCCCTCTTTACCCCGGGCCGGCGCGAGCCCCGCGGGCCCCTCGGCACCCCGCGGACACGCCTGGGCACCCAGCGGTTGTGGGCCGCGCGCGCCCCGGCCGTCCCAAGCCCTGCCACCGCCACTCGCGTCCCCCCCTCCCCCAGCCGGCTCCCCACTCCCCCCCCCCCCGGTGCGCGCTTCCCCTTCCTCCCTCACCCCCCCCCGCCGGCGGCCGAGCGCTCCCACCGCAGACCCGAGCCGGGGACCTCACCTCTGGCAGGAGCCGCGGCAGCGGACTCCGTCGTGGGGCTCAGCGCATCCTGGGTCACAGGCAGCCGAAAAGTGAGGCCGCGCGAAGCCCGCAACGAGTTATGTAACCGGCAGGGGCCGCAAGCCCGGACGGAGGCTGCGGCCCGCGGCACTTTCCGCCTCCCGCGCCCGGCCGGCGACGCAGGCCGAAGCCCATTGGCCACCTGCCCCCCGTGGGGGCGCCTCCGCCCGACGCCGCAGCTGCCCGAAGCCGCCGCCGCCATCTTAGAGCTTGCAGCCTTCCCGTTGAGGCCCGGCGGTCCCGCCTTCTCAGGTCGCATACGAGCCGATTCCGACCCGCCGCCTCTGATTGGCTGGAATGCAACGCGGTGGAGTCTCCGCTCCTCGGGACCTTTTAGTGCCGACTGAGCACCCCGCGCGCACATACCCGGCTCCGTAGACCAGGATTGCCCTCTGCCCTGCTAACGCTCCCCTCGGCTGGCTTGGGGCTCGGGCTTTCCGCGTTCGAGCCGGGGAAGCGTGGGTGACGACCCGCCGGCGGGCAGCAGCTTCTTGCCGGCGACACGCCTGCAGCCAGTCCGTCTCTCACAAAGGTTTTGTTGAGAACTGTCGCCGTGCCAATGGGCAGGGGTCGGTCGCACTCAAGGGACCGGAGGCTCTGTGTCACAAGATCGAACTCAAGTTCTATTCCTAGGGAACCGTGCCGAGCAAATCTTACAGTAATTTTAAGTCAGGTATTTATTCTTTGCCTTCAAGTAAAAATGGTCCACATAGCCAAAGATGAAATAAGAAGGATGTGCTTAAAGCCAAAGGCTAAATGATTCACCCTAAAAGAATTCAATTTACATCCAAATGAATAAACGTTATGACGATTAAAAGTCTAAATAAAAGTAACACTATCTTAGAAAAAATTAAAAGCATATTCTTTTAACATTTTGAAAAGCAAAGGTATCTAAAGTTTTAAAGGTAATTGGTATAAATATCAAGATAGTAAACAATGCAATGTAAAACAACAAGGAATAATCCGTTGTCGACATAATATGCGTTAGTCTGGTAGAATCTTGACTTATGTAAAGCAACCTTATATTTCCTTTTTTTAACGTTTATTTATTTTTGAGACAAAGCGCGAGCAGGGGAGAGGCAGAGAGAAAGACACAGAATCTGAGGCTCGAGGCTCTGAGCTGACAGCACAGAGCCTGAGCCGGGCTCAAACTCACAGCCACGAGATCATGAGATCACGACCCGTGCCAAAGTTGGATGCTTAACCCAGGCGCCCCTAAAAACACTCTCTAAACACAATGAGAAAGTAACTATTTTCCTAAGGCTTACTATTTGCCAAACACTGTGCTAAGCTTCTAACACAGGATCTCTTTTATTCTCGGACAAGGATACCACCTATTGCTACAAGGGTTATGCAAGGTAGTTGTCCTCTGAACAAAAACATTCCACCCCCAATTGGTCCCTAATTGGTTTAATGGTTTAAGCTCGGCCCCTTCTCTCCTGGCTCAGTGATTTGGGTAGTGTGGTTATCTGTCTCCTCTAGTTCTGTTTCACCAGGAGCGGTTATCTGTCTGAGAATCCAGTCTGTTCTCCTCCCTTGGGCTGCAAGGCCTCTTCGGGTGTACTGTTTTCTCTTGCCTCCCGCGTGGCTCTTTTCACCCCCTGGCCATGGATCAAGCGGAGAGATTTCTAGAGGCACTACCCTTGAGGAGAGCCAGCTACTGCTGTAGATTAGCCACATTCCAAGCTGCCAAGCACAGGCAGTACTCCAGGGAGTACATGAAGGGAAACCCTCAATTCCTGCTTCCTCTGCTCCAGAACTCTTTTCCAGCCTTGGAGATAGAGGTAATCAGGCTTCTCTGGGCCAGAGTGAGCAGCAAAGTACCATCTACATGGGCTGGCTCTGCCCTCCCCGAGCCCTGGCTTCATCACTCTAATTTTGGAAGTAATACATACTTATTGTTCTATGAATCTCCAAGGTCAAGGTCTCTCCAGAAATCAAGGCATTTAAATTTTCACCTCTCCCCTCTGGTCCCCAGGCTGTCATCTGGCACATAGAGGAACAAAGTTGGGTATTACTCTCTTACACCAATCCTGAGTGATACTACCTACGTAGGGCCTTATTTGCTACTCAAATGGACCAGGGTTGGGGAGGGGGATAGCAGAGGCCGGCGATCAGGTTTCCCCAGCAATACACACACATTCAGGTTATAAACAGTATTACTATTGCAACTAACAACTTTGTACAGAAACATGCACACACTGCAGATTATTCCTTTTCTTTATTATTGTTTTTGTTTAGAGAGAGAGAGAGAGAATGAGCCAGAGAGAGGGGCAGAGAGAGAGAGAGAGAGAGAGAGAGTGAATCCCAAGCCCACTCCATGCTCAGTGCAGAACTCGACATGTGGCTCCATCCCATGACCCTAGGATCATGACCAGAGCCAAAATCAAGAATCAAATGCTCAACTAACTGAGCCACCCAGGTGCCCCATTTTATTCTTTAGGAAAAATTCCTAGAACATTGGTTAAAATTATTTTTTTTAAGTTTATGTACTTATTTTGAGAGAGACAGAGACCGTCCAAGTGGGGAAGGGCAGAGAGAAAGAGGGACAGAGAATCCCAAGCAGGCTTCACATTCACAGTGGGGCTTGAACCCACAAAACTGTTGAGATCGTGACCTGAGCTGAAACCAAGAGTCAGAGCTTAACTGATTGAGCCACCCGGGCACCCCAAACTTACTTTTAATTGGCCACATTTCAATTGGAAACAAACTCCTGCCAGAACAGTTTTACTGTTTATTCTGACACCAAGCCTGAGAACGCTCCTGTCCCACACAGCATCACCAACATGGGGTATTATCATTCCTTACCTCTCTGCATCTAAGTGATAAGATCTCATTTTAATGTGTATTTCTTAGTAAGTGCGATCACTTTCCCTATTTTTATTAACCATTTATATCTCTTTATCTGATTTTCACTAATGTGTCCAACATGTTTTTTGGTTTTGGTTTAACAGGGGATGGCGATCTTCTGACATAAAACATTTGTTTGAGAAGTATGTGTGCCATGCCCATGGTACATTCTCAGAAGCACAAACCGAAGGAGATATGGTGACACGTAGGTTCCCTCTCTCTGACTCTGAGTGCCAGGGTCTCGTTCTCCATTTATATCGGTGTACCCTAAGACTGGGATTACAGCTCGGATTCACAAGACTGGCTGAAGCCAAATGCTGGCCCCTGTTCATGGTTAAGGGTCACTGGAGTACTCCTATCCCCACTCAGACACCAATTCCTCTACATGATTCCTGGGAAGCTACGTTGCGAATCAGAACGTTCTTGGTAAACAGGGTATACGAGGAACGGAAACAGAGTCTTAAGGGAGATCTTGTCTAGTGTAGGAATGTTTGCTCCACACGTTCGACGTTCCTTTGTCTGAGCAATGCCAGAAGGGTGCCAGACTCTTGCTGACTCTTCTTCCACTTGGTTCCACTGACTAGACCCCTCTGTAAATACATCCCTTTTCAGACCCTTAAATCAGAACTTGATTAACTTTCCAGGCTTTGCTTGAAGTTACTTCTTTTTTTGTACAGAAATGTGATTTCATTTCCATTTTCTCAGTGTAATTCTCAAAGTTCAGCCTTAATTCTCCTTCTTCCAAGCTCCCGGGAAACACATCACTACAGGAAGCTCTGTGTGGACTACAACAACGTATCTAATTGCTAAAGAACCAATGTATCATCATCTTATTTAAAAACCTTTTCAGGGGCGCCTGGGTGGCTCAGTTGGTTAAGCGTCCTACTCTTGGTTTCAGTTCAGGTCACGATCTCGTGGTTTCATGAGTTTGGGCCCCGTGTTGTGCTCTGTGCTGGCAGCACAGAGCCCGCTTGGGATTCTCTCTCTCCCTGCCCCTCGCCACTTGCGCGGTCTCTGTCTCTCTCAAAATAAATACATAAACTTAAAAAAAAAAACCTTTTCAATTATGAAGCTCATACTTTCTGAGCACTTCTATTATGCTCAGGTGTTGTATGACATAGTATCTCATTTAATCGTCCTAATAATGACATGAGGTAGTTATGCTCATTGTTCCTATTTTGCAGCTATGGAAACTGAGGCCTCGAGAGGTTAAATAAGGAATCCAAGATGTTAGAGCTGTTAAGGTGTTGGGAGCAATTTCAACCCACACCGCCCAACTCCAGACTCCTGCCTTAACTGCCGTGCTAATTTTGGAAGAAATGCACACCCACTGGAATAAGAAAAATATAGAAGAGCATAAAGAGAAAAAATTACCCTTGGCTCACCAACCCAAGATGAACACTCAAAATGTGCACGTGTCCTTACTGCTCTGTTCGGTATGTTTTTAATAATGGCATTGTCTTACATTATTTTGTATCCTGTTTTTATTTATTTTTTATTTTTATTTTATTTTTTGGGAGAGAGAGAGCACGAGTGGGAAAGGGGCAGAGAGAGAGGGAGACACAGAACCTGAAGCAGGCTCCAGGCTCTGCACTATTGGCACAAAGCCTGACGCAGGACTCGAACTCACAGACGGTGAGATCATGACCTGAGCTGAAATTGGACGCTTAACTGCCTGAGTCACCCAGGCGCCCCTGTATCCCTATTTTCAAAAAAATGTTTATTTATTGGGACACCTGGGTGGTTCGGTTGAGCATTTTCACTTCGGCTCAGGTCATAATCTCACGGTTCGTGAGTTTAAGCCCCACATTGGTCTTGCTGCCATCAGCTCAGAGTCTGCTTTGGATCCTCTGTCCCCCTCTCTGCCCCTACCCTGCTTGTGCTCTACCAAAAAAAAAATTTTTTTTATGTTTATTTATTTAATGGGGGGTGGGAGGCTTACGAGCTAGGGAGGGGCAGAGAGAGAAAGGGAGAGAGAGAATCCCAAGCAGGCTCTGCACTGTCAGTGCAGAGCCAAACACGGGGCTCAATCCATGAACCGTGACGTCATGACCTGAGCTGAAATCAAGAGTCCGACACTTAACCCACTGAGCCACAGAGCTGCCCCGCAAGCTTTCAAGCTCCCTTCTTGATCTACTTGCATAGTTCTGGTAGTTAGAAGGTCTAGGGAAGATTTTGTTTCCTCTCCCATTTCAGAGGTAGCCCTCTCTCTCTGGTTATTCATTGAGTTAATACCACAATTTCACTTCTGGTCATTGGAAACTGTGCTTATATCTTTGTAATGAGACCCAAGTTCAAAGGAAAGGGCCAGGAGAGCCTCTTATTCTTGGTGAAAGGGCCAGAAATCAAAATCAAGAGAATGTGAGCCCCGAATGAGATATCCCTGATATAAGAATAGCGTTAAATAAAGGCCCAAAGGAAGAGGGGGAAAGATGACTGCTCGAGCACTACCATGATTCTATGATGAATGTGCTTTGAGTCTAGACCTCCGCGTACCAGGCTGTCAGCTGTTCTTGCACATCTCTGCCTTGACTCCGTCTGGCGAGTAGCCGAGTTTGTCCTTCTCATTCTTCCACCTCTGCTTTCGCAACCTTTCTCCTTCCTCCCGGGACCCCCAGATACCTCTTTTGTAACCCATTCCCAGAAGGCCTAGCTCTCTGCTGTCCACAGATGTCATTTGTGGCGGACGCTCTTAGTTATCTATTCGACATCTGTTCTACTGCTTTCTCTTTCTTTTCCAACGGAGCCATGATTTTGTGAGGGTCAAAGGCCAGGGGAAGGTGGGTCCTTCCACCAGTACTAGGCGGTGGACCACGGTTGATCAAAATCAATTACGGTAGCTATAGTCTTTTTGCTCTTGAGAATGACTGGTTTAGGATGGGTAGGTACCTGGTACACTGCACATCTGCATGTATTATGTGGATTCCATTGTCACCTCCGCCAACATGCTAAGAATGGCAGAGGAGAAACATGGAGGCATTGGGACCTTGGTGTCACCGACAAACCAACCTTTACCTGCCCTACTTTTGAACATAGTTTTCTTGGGTTTTCTGTTACTTGCAACTGAAACCATACTAGCTGATATTCCTCCCATTCCCACTGCTTATTTTGTCAATTCCAATGACACTGTTTCTGTAACCATGCAACCATTTCTTGAGGAACCCTTCAGCTACACGCACATGCTTGGCACCAGAATAAGAAAGCATACTGAGACTTATCCAGAATTTTCTATTACTTACTATCTCAATTGTTTTTTCACCTTTGTATATCGACACCTTTGTAAAGCGACAACTTACTTGAAACCACTCTCTGAGGAGAAGCATCCGGAGCTCTTTGAAGCCGAGAAAAGCAAAGTTGTATATTAACCAAGGTAACCCAAGCAATTAGTGGCAAAGCGTGGGAAGGAGGTCAATTTTAAATTCCAAATCCCTACACCACGGCACCCAGTCCGTCAAGTGTAAAACTATGTGGCGATGGGGCCGGACGCATGTGAGGTATTAGGAGGTGTACGTGTCTCACGCACGAAGCAAGCCCACTGCTCTATTCCCGCTTGAGCTTCGCTGGGGCTGAGCTCGATCTGGCTCAGCTGGGCTGCAGCCACAGGTCACGAGAAAACATCGCATGCGAGACTAGTAACCGGCCGAAGCTGATCTGAACTTTGGCCACGCAGAAGACACCCCTTTTCATTCCACCGCCCCACAGTCCGTCCCAGATACAGCGGACTTTATTGCACAGGCCGAGACTAGGACGTGCACTCCTGGCCACTCCCTCACTTCACCCGGTCCGCACCGACGTTTCGGATCCACAGGGGACACTGCCGCTCGAACCCACATTTCAGGGCCGACAGTCTTTCGGGTTCTGGAGTCTCCCGGTCTTGCTTTCTTTATTCCCTGAAACGTTACGTCGCTCTGGGATCACCCTATCTCTTCACACCCTACCTAGTCACTTACCTGCCTGCAGGTAAGCGGGCAGGAGCTCACCCCGGAGACCCAGGAAGCGGATCCGGAAATACTTGCTTCGAGAGATGGATGAAAAACCACATTTCCCAGCACGCTCCGTGAGAGAGCTGTCCCTTAGCGGGCTCGATTGGTCAACACACGAGAAGGACTGCCCCTTCGGAGGCAGCGATGGCCAATCACAGGGCAGAGTTTCGAAAACGCAAGGGGGCGTGCCGTTTCCGGAGGCTTTCCCGGCAGCTCCCACGTAAAGGAGCGTGGGAATCTAGCAGTGCCTCGGGCTCTAGGTCTGGAGAGGCAGTGGGGCGTCGGCCTCTCCTGCTCTTCTCTCCGGGTACGGGAGATTGTCTAGGATCGTTAGTCTCTCAGCGGTAGGTGGCACCTGGCCGGCCCGGGATCGGCCCCTCCGAGGCTGAGCCACGAAGAGCGGTCGGCTCAGGTTTTAAAGGGGTTGGAAAAGCGAGGGAGCCCTGGGAGTGCAGCCAATTGGCCCCTCGGGGGATTATTCTCTCTCCTCCCAGATCTGTCCCGAAGTCAGTGTGTCGACTTGAGGAAAGCATTCCCCTCCCCCACCCCCACCCCGAGATGGAGTCCACGCTCCCGACAACCGGGGCCCAGGTAAGACTAGGTCCCTTCTCGGGGTCCCCGTTCCTCTCGATATTTTCCAGCCTCTACCTGTCCTTCTTTGGAAGAGGGTTAGGAACGCCTCTTTCTGTGGGAGGGCTCCTCATCCCCCAAAAGCCCTTTGACCAAGCTGTCTTTGTTCCTAGACCAGGCGCTTGGGAGAAATGGCTCCTCAAAATCTTTCTGAACCACCAACTGGGAGCAGGGCCCATTGGTGAAGGCTATGAGTATTTCAAAGTGTCTTTCTGGAATGTTGCTCCAACTGAAGATTTCTAGGGTCACCCCACACCTTTTGAATAAATACAAAAACAAACACAACAAACCCCAGGTGATTCTTAATCACATCGAGGCTCTATTGGTTTATAACACTGGTAAACTGAACGAAGGAGGACAAGGCCTGGATGTGATTCTAAAGAGAGCTTAGCAGTGAGTGTCATGTGGAAGAAGGAGAGAGACTAGCAAGGAGTAGAAGTCTCTTCTAGAACTTCTCACAGTTCACCGTCTTGGCCCTTATACCACTGCCGTCAAAAATTATGTCTATTTTCACTCCTTTGCGATTTACACCACGCTTCCCCTCCTCCCCCCCCCCCCTTAGAACCCTTTATACATCATCCTCAGCACTCAGGAACCTTTGACACCAAGCCTCTTTCTTCCTTGTCTGATGTTTCTAGCTCTTCCCCACCTACACTGAGTGAGGGGGTGGCCTTGGGCCTTTTGTCCTGAGATGGCTCTAATGTTGTTTCAGGGACCGATGCGTTTGAGGATCTGGCTGTGTTTTTTTCTCAAGAGGAGTGTGTGTGTCCTGCACTCTGTCCAGAGGTCCCTCAGCAGAGCATTACACAGGATTGTTTCGAGGAGATGGCCTTGATGGGTAAGGCAGTTATTTTTCCTGCATTTTGGAACTTTGGTCAGTTCTAGGAGCAGGATTTCATGTCTCGTTGACATGTTGGTATGGGGCAGTGGGACCTAATCTGGGTGATCTATGTGGATATGATAAGAACTTGCATGACAGAACTTTGCGGTTTTCAAAGGATGAGTTGATCGCTTAAGACAGAAATCCAATCTAGTACAGTGACTATGGTTTTTGCATGAAACCTGGCAGTACCTACTAATCTTTCCCAAATATTTGTTATAGTCAGTTTTACAGTTTTACTTGCAAAACCTCATGAGTGTAGGTTACTATGATTTGTTAAAGATTCAAAATTATTTACTCTTAAGGGGTGCTATGCCTTTTTCACCTAAGGGAACTGTATGCAGAAATGTTCCCATGCGGAGTGGTGTTTGTCTCTGACTAGGATTGACTTTTAGAACTATATCGTATCAGAGTTACAGGTATTCTAACATTCTTTCTATTTTTACCATCTGTGTCATTTCTAGATCTGTTTCTGTTAATTGATTGTGGCTCCTACTTATGGGTCATAGTTTTCTGCTTCTTTAACCTGTCTAATAATTTTTGTTTGGATGCTGGACATTGTCAGTTTCATGTTGTTATTTGAGATCAGTGTGATCCTTTCAGGGCTTGCTTTTGCTTTGTTGGGGTGTATTCAGAGCAGCCTTTAGTCTAGGGCTGATCTGACCTGCTGCTCAGGCAGTCTTTCTGAGGATACTGCCCAATGCCTTGTGTGTTCCACTCTGGCTGGTGGGGAACATGAACTATTGAACTATTGTGTGAACTCTGAAGCTTGTTCTATCCCTTTTTGATGATTCTTTTTCCAGTCTGGGGTAGTTTTCTCACATGCACTTAAAGACTAATACTCAGCCAAAGTCTTAAGGGACCCTATCTAGATGCCCAGAAGCTCTGCCTGGGCAACTGTCTCGTCCCCGTATTTTGCTGTCAAATCCTAGCCATCTGGCATCCCTGAATTTGGTCTCCTCGAGTCAGTAAAACCATTGGGTATCATTTGAATTCCTACACTGCACTGCAACCCAGAAACCCTTTCTGGGCAGGGCACTGGGACAATCATAGGGCTGTTTCTCCAGAAGGACAGACTCTTTTTGTATTGACATGTTGGCTTTATAAATTAAGAATATTTGGACAGATTTAAAAAGGAATGCTTTTTGGCAGGCCCAAGGTTTGTTAGCCAGTCCTAGGAGCGGACTGGTTCTTATTTGTCTGCTGCATGCATGGCAGCTCTGCATTGATCTTTCCTCGGGGAGGTAAGAAATTTTGAAGAACTCTCCTAGTGACAATAAAACTATTTGTAATAAGCACAGTGTTTCTCTGCTAGGTAGAAAAAATCCTTACTTGCTCTCATCTTTTTCTCTCTTCAAAATGAACCCCAGTCTCTCTTCCAGTTGTGGTTGCTCAGCTGTCACTTGAGATCGCATAAATGATGAAAAGTTCTGGAGACATAGGAGACTAACTGGAAACCCCCTGTAGGCAGTGTGTACCAAGAGTGCCCTTAGTTCCTATCCCACTGGACCCTGACTTAGTTATAGCTCTTTTCTCCTTCCACCCCTCACAGGCTCACCTACCACCAGATCCTTGGGGAAGCCAGTAGAGCCTGCTGGCCTGATTTTGTACAGTGTATCAGTGTCTGGGTTCTAGGATAAGCTGTCTACAGTTTCTCAGTCCTCTGTGTAACTAGCTTCTTTCCCAGTACCACCTGAGGGTGCTGTCTATGTTTTGCTTTCTTTTGTTTTTAT
Source organism: Lynx canadensis (assembly GCF_007474595.2). NCBI lineage: Eukaryota > Metazoa > Chordata > Mammalia > Carnivora > Felidae > Lynx > Lynx canadensis. The sequence goes on along the minus strand of NC_044318.1, from coordinate 3,200,045 downwards.
CTGCAGGAGGGAAAGGCAAGACTGGGATTACTCAGCAGTTAAATCTAGACTCTATGGGAGTTGAGGAACTGGCCCCAGAAAACTCCTCCATTGCTGTGCCCCTTGTCTATTACCCAGAAAAATCTTCTGAGACTGGAGGTGGAGACCCTGAAAGAAAAGTATCAGGTGGAACTCCTGCTTGCAAGAAAAGGTTCATAAGCCTATTAGTTACCATCGAAAACCATACCCCATTAATAGACCCACCTCAATGTCTAGAAACTACAGCACTTTCTGAAATTCTTGAATTTTCTGGGGAAGAAGCCAAAAGTTTGTATAAGTGTCCTGAATGTGACCAAAGCTTCAGTGATAATTCATACCTTGTTTTGCATCAGAGAACTCATTCAGGAGAGAAGAAGTATAAACGTGGTGACTGTGGGAAGATTTTCAATCACAGAGCTAACCTGAGGACACACAGGAGAAGCCACGCTGGCGAGAAGCCTTATAAGTGTGGTGAGTGCGGCAGCAGCTTCCGCCAGCACTCACATCTGTCTCGGCACATGAATAGCCACGTAAAGGAGACGCCCCACACATGTGGCATCTGTGGGAGAGGTTCTTTGTGGCCCCTAGGGTTGGCACAGCATCAGAAAACCCACGCTGCCAAAAAAGCCTATGAATGTACTGACTGTTGTAAAGGTTTCGGTCAGAAGACAAATCTTGCTTTGCGTGAGGAAATGCACACGTCAGCCACCCAGTACCCGTGCACTCAGTGTGTGCAGTGCTTTGGACAGCCCTCACACTCTGTCCTCCCCGAGCAGGGCCACGAGGACGACTGTGAGGACGACGCCGAACACTGCGGTGACTGCAGAGAAAATTTGCTTTTGTTCTCAAAATTCAAACCCTTAAAATGTCCCGAGTGCGCAGTGACCTTCCTCCGTGTCTCTGAGCTTATTTCCCATCAGAGCGTTCACAGAGGGGAAAAGCCCCATAAATGTAAAACATGTACAAAGAGCTTTATTTTGGACTCAGAGCTCGCATGCCACCAGAAGAGCCACACAGGAGAGGAGCCTTTTAAACGTACCATGTGTGGGAAAAAGTTTCAGGTTGAATAGACATCTCGTTATTCATCAGCAAACCCATAAGAAAACCACCATGTAAATATAGCCAGTTTGCATTCCTACTCTGCTTTTCCGTATCTGTACTGAAAACCAGGGAGGAGTTGTCCTTTATATGCCAGACGCGTGACACACATTCCATGCCCTGCACCCCAACCTTGCTTTGGGCACTGTGATTTCTACTTTATAACCGAGGAAGCATAATCATTGTCACAGCCAGTGAATGAAGCCAGGATTCAGTAACTCACTCACTGTTCAGATACCATTTGGATGAGCCAGATAATGATACAGAACTTTTTTTAATTCAGTTTTCATTAAACTGAAAGTTTTGCTGGAGTTGTTTTAATTTTGTTACATGGTTTGTAAGTTAACTTCTGGAAGGAGAAGAATTTTGTTTTATTTTTTGCCAGTTCTGCAGATCTCGTATCTAGGAAAGTAATGCACCTCTGTGTTAAGCTTTTTTTCACTATAACTATCTGAATGTAACATTTGTTCTGAGAGCTGATATTTCACGTGCTAGTTTCTGAAGTGGTTTGGAAGCTTGTATTTCTGGTGTGGAAAGTTCCCAAATAGGTGGACAGGTTGGTGTTATGATGCCGATTAGTATCTTTGGAGTTCCCATTCTGAGATCTGATGCCACTGGCCTTTCTGACTCATTTGCAAGGAATTTTGACTGTCTGACTGTAGCCCTTTCTGGTGCCTGGACTTGAGTGAAAGTTACTTGCTTCCCTCTGAAAGGATTTACCTCTAGTCTCTACCAAAGCACATTACCTGCCTTTCTATGAGTAATAGTAACTGGTGTTTAGTGAACCTGGTATATTATCTAATTTAATCTGCAGGATAAAGCTGACAGAGAAAGGGCTATCCTTGTTTCATAAATGAGGAAAGTGAAGCCCACAGAGGGTAAAGTCAAAGTCAGTACGTTGCCCAAGACAAAAATAGCAATGTACTGAAGCCGGCATTTAACCTTGGGTCCCTCTGACGGTAAAGGTTGTGCATTCTTCAATATTGTTGTGTGTTGGCTTTGTGTTGGGGCCGCAAGCCACCAGGGAGGCCGAGCTGGGTGGATGAGAGCGGTCATCATGGAGGCTACCCCGTGCACATGCATCCTAGAACCCCTCCACTGCCCTGTGCTTTATCCCAAGCCTGACTTACATGTATGGTTATAAAGCAAAAGAAAGATTCCCCAAGACTTCCAGTTCAAATTCCCATCCCTGTGACCAGATCAGAGACTGCAGACTCTACAGAGTACAGTCCTTATGGTTTCAGTTGGGTTTTGGTTTAAAAAAACAAAATGCCCTCTTCATCTCCAAAGAAAAATGCATGCAGAAAACGCTTAAGAGTTTCACCAAACTACCTGACACCACGTAAGTCTTTAGATACTGCCGTTACATATAAATATTGGAGCAAGATATTCTTAAATGGGTTGGTCATTCATGTTAAAGAATCAGGGAATCTTGTAAAGATACATTCATACACAATTTCTCTTTAAAGAAAAACTGTGTACGTATCAGCAAAGCTGTTTTTAAATGGACTTTTGATCAGGATGTGAGAATGGTCTTACTCTACTTAAACAGTATAGAAGTATGGCATTGACTAAAATGGGGTTGTCACTGGGAAACCACGTGAGCAATAGTACGCCTCTTTAGGCAAGTAGTACTTGGAAGATGTGGTTTTTCTACAGGACAGCAGGTTGAGAACTGAATATACAAAATGATGGAGGCTGCTGCTCTAAGCTCTTAACACTGTGCAGAGGCAAGAAACTATTCCTGGGGAGTAAGGGAAATGGAGACCCCAACCCAGCTCACTCCTAACTCCCTTTTTGTTGGTCTTGTTTCTTGTTTGCAGCTCCACAGTTGAGACCCTGTGACCTGAATGTCAGGGTCACGTTTGACTCTCTGTTTTGGATGTCTCCACTCAATACGAGACACCAGTCTGCTGGGGCTTTCGGATCTTAAATTAAAAAGTGAAGTTATCTGCAGGGTTTTCTTCAGCAAGTCTCTGGGGAGCTTAGAATTGTGTAGAAAGATGGTCTCTAGTTGGATTTCTTATCAGCCAACTTTGGGATGTACTTTGCTAAACACCAGAAAGTAATATCTGCCAGCTCCCCTGCTTCCGCCTTTGGTGGGAGCATTATCATGTATTAGGGGCTCTCCTGTTTCAGCCGAATGAACAGGGTTGCAGGGTGGGGAATGAAACTGGGAAGAAGCCCCTGCTTGCAGAGTTGCTGCAGAAAGAAGTAGGGAAGGCTATCTTAGAAGGCACTTGTGCAGAATGGGGCTGACATAGGACATGGAAGCTGTCATCCTTCCCTTTGCTCCTAAGACAGTAAGGGGGAGGGTGAGCCTTTATGCTGTAAGTGCTGTTCTGCACCTGTCTGTGGGAAGTCACCTTTCCAGATGAGGCTTCCTTCACAATTAAATTCAGGTTTTACATTTTTGTTTATTCTCTAGATTTTGTAAGATTATGTCAAGCCTCCATAATTGATAAGAAAAATAGCATTTTTATAAAGACATTAATATACACAGAAGTGTAATTAAAATGACTTTGTGGTGTAGTAACCATTGCTAACGACCAGTATGCAGGAAAAAAAAAAATGAAAAACCAGTTTGAGTGTCAGTTACTGTGAAAGAGGCATATTTTCAATTGTTGCCTTATTGTGCATTTGCACGTAAACACACTTCCTGGAAGCTGCTCTGAGCCCAAAGAGTTGGAAGAAAGGTTGAGTTCACCAATGAAATCCATGCTGTTTTTATGATGCTGGCTTTTTTACCCTTCTGTTTACAGTGTCAACTGATGGAGATAGATTTTGCAGTTTGTCATGAAGTCAGAGATATTAGCCAACTATGTTAGTATTGACAAATACTGGATAAAATGATATATGCAGGAGTTTATCGTTAGGAGTGGTTGGTTCACTACCTTTTGCAGCGTGGATGTTGACATACTATGCAGGGTGAGAACTGTGTACGAAGAAATTGACTTTTGCACAAATTTGATTTCTGTTGATGGGTAAAAAAAAATGTGTATCAAACATGTCTTTAATGTGATTGCCTGAATATCATGGCGCATTAACAGCCATCATTGCTACAGACAGCATTATTCCAGTAGAATTCAGATGTCCAGTTTATATTTTATAACTAAAGAAATGGTGGAATTTAGTTGTTAATCCCAAAGGAGTTGGACTCAAAATAGTTCTGTTTAGAGCTTCCTTACAGTAGTTAATAGGCTATTCACATCTCCCCATTTAACACAGAAAATGACTAACCCAGTATAAAGGGAGTTACAACTAAAAAGTTACATTTCACAGTAAATGGTGTTTTGAGTCTTTGACTTCTGAAATTCCATGTAATTACGTGGCATTGTTCTGATGACTGCAGCGTGTTATACGGTCTAATACCCCAGATTTTGCTTAATCTGCCAGTACTGCACATGTGTACAAAGTAGATTATAGTTTATCTAAATAGTCTATTTTGAATTGTTCATTAAACTTGTTGTCTTTATAGGATTTCAGTAGTAAAGTGTTTTTTGCTTTGGCCATCTGTTTAAAAAGCAAAAGTAACTAAATGGTCTTATTTGAAGTATGCCTACTCATCTGTTTTGTTTTGTAGACTGAGAGAACTAATATCAGGATGATCACTACCCATCTTTTCACCGCCCATCTGACTACAGGTTTTTTGTCTTTTAGTTTTCAACATCCCTCCTTGCATTAACACTCTCGGGGGCGGGGGTGGGGGGTGGAGGTAGTATAACATATACGTACATTTGTATAACCCTGAGAAAATGCTGCAATCTCTAGTTCCTCTGAATACCTCAGAAGTATGTTTGTTGTGTGCACTTGTACTGTCTAATGTTTTGATTTTACAGATTTTGGTATATTCTCATCACTCTTAGCTCCAGAATGCACGCTGTCACTAGGCTGTGATTGTCTATCTGACACGCGATTTGGCATCTAATAAATGCTATTCTTGATGATGCAATGAAGTGAACTTTTTCTTTTACACTGCAGTGGTTTTACATGGCAGCGAATTTTGAAAACTGGCGGGATTGTGGTTTGGAGTGTAAACGAGTGACTTCGAGCCACGTAATAATGGAGGTAAAAATCGCAAAGAAAAATTCCAGCGCGAACCGTGGGACCGCCCTGGACTTCGATGCCCCCTCCCGCCGCGGCGGTCCGGAGTCCGGCACCTCCGACCGCGCAACCAGGGGAGTGCCCTCGTGCTGCCCGCCCAGCGCCGGGGGTACGAGCCGCCCTCGCGCGGTTCGGCTCCCAGGGCCTCTGCGCGTTCAAGGAGCGCAGGCCGGCGGGAATGCCAGCGAGATGAGACGCGCTAGAGCGGCCCGCCGGGCTGGGAACAGGAAGTCGCGCGCTCACTTCCGGTGCCCTCTTCGGGTGGCGCGGCTGCGCGCTCCCGGGGCGGCCGTGGCGCGAATTGTGGCGGTTATCCGGAGGCTGTCCTGGCGGGGCCCCTGACCCACCCCCGTCAGTCAACCGCGGGGTGGTCTTCGCAGAAATTGGGCCGCGGCCCGGGAGAGTTTGCTACGGGTCCCTCAGGTCTTGCCCTCCGCGCCACGGGTGTGACTGCCTGGGACCGAACGATTCTCTGCCCCGCGACTCTAGGCACCGACCGCCCCGAGGGCAGGAGGAGCCCGTGCTACCTCCCCGGCCCGAGCCCTGCTTTGACAGTGCGAAACCGCGGGCACGCCTTGCTCGCGGGCCTTTGGCTTGTAGAAAGGGACGCTTTGTGCTTCTCTCTAGACCCGGCGCCAGTCTCCGTCTGCCTTCTGTGTGCCCCGCAGCCGAATTCTAATGTGCTTCTGTTACGTAGAGTATCCCGGGCTCACCTGACTACAGGGTCCCCCCGCCGCCAAGCGAGCTTCGCCACTCCTATGACTGCGAAGACGTCGCTTTATGTGTAGCCCAGATTTCTTCTCTCCCTGCGCTCCAGATCCCTATATTCAAGTGTCTGTGAGACATCTTCCTTTGGATGTCTCCGACACATCAAAGCACATGCCTTACCCTGAACTCAGGCTTTTTAGTCCTTGATCTGTTTGCCTCCAGTATGTGGCGCCACACACACACAATTGCTCACACTACCAACACGCTCCCTTTCTCCACTCGCGCATTCCATCAAGTTCTGGGGATTCTACCTCAGAACTGTCTCTCAGACCTGACTGATTCTCTGTGTTTCCACTGGCTCCACCTTTAACTACTGGCTGAGGTCGACGGAAATAGCCCTCTGACCTCTCACATCACTGGGTCTCTGCCAGCACAGCCAACACCTCCGATCATGTCACCATCCAACTTGACATCTATCTAGATCCAATGGCTTCTCATCGTCCTTAGGGTAACATCCAAAATAGTCAATGCAACCTTCCTAACCATTACTGCCCTGCCAACTCCAGCCACTTTCTTTATTCTCTCTCTTTCTCTCTCCAACTGCACTTTCAGTTCAAATACACCAAGCTCTTTACTTCTTAAGAATTGTTAACACGCTTTTTCTTTTAGCAGTAACCACCCCCCCATCCCTACCTTCCATTACCAAATTAAATAGTAATTATAAAACGGATGTTTTAATGTCTGTGGGGGCAGGGACCAGACACATGGCAAGTGCTTAAAATTGTGCATAAAGGACATTTCTGTGGCTCTGTTACTTTTACACTGTTGATAACAGCTACAAGACTGACTGGAAGAAAGGGAATAGGCAGTGGTGTTGTCAGTTCAAGTAGGCAGGAGGTTTAACAGTGGCCGAGAAAAGCTGTAAGGAATTTAGCAAAAAGCTTGACTAAGCTAGTTCTCAGGATAAAATGTTAAAGATGTTCTATTGCCTGGCAAGAATAATTCAGCAAAGATGCACAACTGCTACAAGCCACATTTGAAGGAAGTGAGGTAAATGTGGTTTGAATTTCAAATAGAATTGTGTTCTGCACAAACAGAGAGGGAAACACAAAAGAGTTGGGTCTGTGTCCTACTGCCTTGAACCTTTCGGGACTAAAGCCTTAGTGATTAAAATAGCTCAGATCACAGGCACAGAGGGATCCGGCCGATAACATTTCATTTCCTGTACCGTTCCCATCCTGGAAGAGCCCCTGAGTTGGGGAGGAGTAAGCACCCAAGTTGGCAGGCAGAATGGTCCTACACTTGCAGGCTGGACTGCCCAGGAAATTACCAGAAGGGGAACTGCTGTCACCCTGACAACCCTGGAACAAAAAGGAACTTGGCCAGCAGTTCCACATTCCTCTTAGAAGTTAAGTTTCACTTGACTGAACTGGCTCATGAGCCCATCCCTGGACCAATCACTGTGGCTGGGAGGATGGAGCACACTGGCTAGGCCTGGTTCTCATGCACTCTCCTGGAGCTGTGGTTGGGGTCAGCCCCACCAGTATCCCATGTCCAAAGTGGGAGAGAAGAGGTGACTCCAAAGGATACCAGGATACTGTAGGAAGAAGAGAGGCTGGGGGCTGGGGTCAAAAGTAACAGGCAAGTCAGAGTAGACAGACAGGCAATTGGAGTAGTGATGAAAACGGCCAACACTAACCAAAGACTCGTTCTGTGCCTGGTCCTCCGATGCTAAGCACTTTTCCTAGATTATTTCACCATTGTTATGTACATTTTCCGCATGCAGAAAACAGGGCTGGATTGTAGGGTGTGTTATGAAGTAGGAGGAGACAGGAAGGAATTCTCAGGCTCGTTATGGAAGGTTGGAAGGTGTGCTGTTAAAGCCCAGCTACCTATGATTGGTGCAAAATTCAGAAAAAGATTCTCAATCTCCTCGAAGGGCCAGAGAATAATCATGAAGTCTACCTTAAAGTACACTTAAACGTGTGTAACGGTTAAGGGAGATGTTTGAGGTATCTAAGGAATCACTGACATCAAATGACGGCAGGAGAAAGCTGGGAGAACCTGACCTTCCTCTCTTAGGTAGAGCCTTCCCCAGTGACTTCCCATCACGTGATTCCTGCTCAGTTGTTTTTTTTTTTTTTTTTTTTTTTTTTTTTTCCTAAGTAGTTATAGTTGCAGTTTTACATTTGTTGGTGCAATCACTTGATTCATGTCCGTTTCCACCAATACACTGGGCTTTCTAAGACCGCAGATGGTCTGGGTTCACAACAGTACTTCCAGCACCTCGTGATGCCTGGCGTGTAGAAGGCATTCAATAAGGATTTGTCACAAGAGTGAATGAGCCTCCAAGACAGTCCTTTAGTTTGAGGCTAACGGTCGGTCCCACGCAAGCACGCGCGTTATGCCTCCCGTCGTGGGCTGGAGGCGGAGCCGTCTGGAACTACATTTCCCAGAGGGCTCCGCGGCGGCCACCCCCGGGAACGGACGACGTACGTCCTGTCGGGGTGCCCCCCCCCCCCCATTCTCGCCCACTTATGCCGAGGTTGCCAGTGGCAGCTGGGTCCGGCTGGGAAGTGTCGACCGGGGTCGCTGGGCGAAAGGAGACTTTCGGGCGTCCTAGGGGGCGCTGGGGAAACACCCCTTACGCCAGGCAAATCCCTGGCCCCGCAGAGAAGACACCGCTCCCGGCTCCCCGCTCCGTCTTCTGCGCCACCGCGGGTGAAGGGCCCCCGGTGCCGTGGTGAGGACGGAGGGACGGGGCGGGGCTCGGCGTGACCTGCTTTGTGGGTGCAGATTAGGACAGGGGGGTGCAGTGGTGTGAGAGAGCAGGGCCTGGAGTAGGCAGGGGTCCTGGAAACGAGGAAGAGGGGGTGGCCTCCAGACAGATTCAGGAGGCAAAAGTAACGATTTCGTGGGGTGAGAGCAGACAGGCAGAGAGGACTTGGAAGTTTCTGGGTTGGGAGACTGGGTGGCCAGCAGCTTTGTGGAGAGAAGACGTCTTGCCTCCTCTCGAATCTACAGTTTTTCTAAACTTTCTAGGGAGATAGGTTAATCACAAGTGTGACAGTGCAGCTGTGGTAAACGCTTCAGAGGAGAGGTGTGTCAAGCTACGAGAGGGATTTCACCAGGCCAGGAAGCTGAGGGAGGACACTTCTGAGAGCTCAACAGTGACGTGGGAGTTTAGTGGTTGGAAACCTCTGGAAAGGGCATAGGGCGGTGGGCGGCTGTCTCTAATGGAGAACCTCAGGCAGGCCTCTGATATGTCGGCTGACTCCCTGTATAGCAAGCTTTTCCTGCTCCAGAGAAACACAGCCAGAAACTGGAGAACCCAGATGCCTGACCACACCCTGCAGAGAGACAAGGTGTGACGTTTCCAGGTCCAGTCCCACCTGGTATGAGACTGTCCCTGGAGCCATGAGATGGCTGCAAACTTGAGTGCCCTGGACCTCCCCGTCCCCTAGAACTAGAAAGCCTCCTGATAAAAGATGCCACATGGGGGTGGGAATCTCACCTGCAGACCCATGATCTTGGTCCCCAAACACTGTTGTCACTGTTGGTCCTGAAACTCTGCCACGAGGAGGTGGCTGGGCCAGGGAGGCTCTTGGTCACCGTTGGGGATTGTGCCATCAGTGGCTAAGGCCAGAGATGCCTCCCAAGGAGTGGATCCTTAAGCTACTGGAGTGCTCGTAACCGTCCTGTCCAAGAGACCCACGTTAGGTTCAGCATGAGCACCCAGAGGGTGACAAGAGGTGGTAATCCTGATGGAGGATTTGCAGAGCGAGCCTAGGAAGCCAGGATGCTGGGTGGGAAGGGCCAGAAGAAGCCTAGAGAGTCTCTCGTGTGATGGCTGATAAGCTCCTCTCCTTGGTGGGGGCGGGGGGTACCCTGAACAGATGTTACCCCTCTGCTTCCTCTTCCCCCCAGAGTTCCTGTCCAAGGCTTCCAACAAGAATCTGCAACATTGAGTTCTGGGGGGGGGGGGGTCACCTTTACTTTGCCAGAACCACACTTTCCAGGTATAGAAGGACAGCTAGGAGGAGAACTGAAAACTAGACAGCATTTTGTCTAAGCACCTGATTTTCTCACAGGGAAACTGAGGTGTAGGCCTGTTAGAGCTCAGTAACTGGCTAGCTGAACACTGGAAATTGAACCAGGGTCTTCAGGCTCTTGGCTCAGTGCCTTTTCCATGGTCCCGAGCCGTCTCCTGGTCAAGTTGTGCTGCAGCAGCATTGCTAGCTGTGTGATCAGCTAACTCCTCGTGAAAAAGGAACTTGTGTGTCTCTCAGAAAGGTATTTGTGAACACACTAAAAACGAATGGAACTGTATCTACTTTAAAAGGATGTCGCAACGTGGTGAATGCCCTAAAAACCACCGAGCTGTATATATTTTAAAAGGATGAATTTTATAGTATTTGAATTGTATCGCAATGTAAAAAATAACCTTCGTAGTAAAAAAGTTGAAATATGTATTTTAAAGCTGTAGTATATGTTTAAATGTAGTACAGAAAATAACATATCAGAGACATGAAAATGATTTATGTGACCAGCTTATTTATGTGCAGACCTGATGGCAAAGCTGCTTTTGTCTTTTCTGTGCAAAATAGTAGAGTATCTTGTAAGATGAACTGTTAAAACTCTTAGCATTTGCAATAATCTGTGTGAGTTAGAATTTGCTCAACACTGTAAATCAAAGTGAAAATCAAATAAGCTGGATGTTAATATAAGAACGCAGTTCCCGACAAGATAAATAAACCATAGAAAGATGGGTGTCCTGGTTTAGGCGCTATTTCTTTCCACAGAACTCACCTGTTGCAAAGGGAACAGAGGTCCCACAGTTTCACAGAACAGCGTGGGAGGGTTCTCGCTGGGGCGTGGGGGTAGAGTCTGGCCCTGAGTGGAAAATCCAGATGAGAAGGGGAGCAGGTGCACATCGGCCTTGGGAGGGGCACTTCCCACTCAGCACCTCAGCCCGCTCAGGGTGAGTAGTCCCCTGGGACAGAACTAGACACCCGTCCCCTCCGCCTGCCTCACGAGGTCCCTTACCGTAGGAGCAAACTTCTCTGTCAGAGAACTTCCTTCTCAGCTCCGATTTCTTCCTGACGGCAGGTATCTCATTCCGCTGTCATTGTGACCTCTGATTCCTTCACATCCTGGATCGGACAGCACTCTTGTGCCCTCTTCTAGAACAGGACCCCTTTCCCAGGGAAGTATCTGCTTGGTGCCGTATATGCCTCGGAAGTGAGCATACAGGGGCGTGCTCTCCCGAGGTGTCTCTATCCTTCACCCTGAAAACACCATCCCTGGTGGGCTCCTTCCCCGCACTAGAAGAGTTCAGATGAACAGATGGTTACCAAGCCTTCGTGTGGGGCACTTGAGAGGCTACGGCATGATCCCTCATCCCTGGTCCCCCTCATCGGCCCATCCCTCTCCAGGGTATTCACGGAAGCAACCAGGACTCCAGGGGCAAAGACCTGCATGGCTCCAAATCCAGCATCTTAGAACCGAAGAGCACTGGAGGCATACAACTTGGGTCCTGTCGTTTAAACCTTACCGAGCCAAAGAAACACATTTCAGAGCGGACCCAGAGCCACGACTGGATGTAGGTGTGTCCAAAGCCAAAGTTTATGCACACTTGGTGCTGTGGTCTGAATGTCTGAGGCCCTCCCAAAGTTTGTATGTTGAAATCTGAACCCCCAAATACAACGGTATTAGGACGTGGGGCCTTTGGGAGGTTCGGAGGTTCTGAGGTTCATGAGGGTGGAGCCTCATGAACAGGATTACTGTCCTAAAAGAATCCCCAGAGAGCTCCCTGGCCCCTTCCACCATGTGAGGACACACTGAGGGGAGGGCCGACTGCGAACCAGGAAGAGGGCGATCACTGGAACACGACCTGCAGGTGAGGGCACCCACACCTCCAGCCTCCAGCCTCCAGGACAGGGAGAGGTAATGTCTGTTGTGTGTAAGCCACGGGGTCTGGTACTTGGTTGCAGCATCCTGAACAGACCAAAACACGGCTACACCCAAGGGTCTCCCGTCACGCCTTTCTTAAAGTTTTCCAAAAGGTAAGGCAAGTGCTTTAAAACGCCTCCTGCGAGCACTGTCTTTGGCCTGAACATCCACGTGCCCCGTGAACCACGCTTCTCTCCAGCGTCCCTTCCTGGGCTCTGCCATTTCCTGAGACCGTGTCACTCTCTGAATCCATCAACTCAGCCCTCCCCTGCCCCCCACTGGTGAACACACGGCTCATGTCCTGTCCCAGACAAAGCTGAGTCCCAGTACAGGTGTCCTCCCCAATACACACCACCCCCAGACATGACATCACTCCTCCCAGTGGGACACGAGTAGCCCCAAATTTTCAACATTCGTTTCGGATGTTCGAAAGGTGCTTAAAGCCGCTCCTGTTGGGGACACCCTCCCTCTGCCACCCCGGTCTCTCTCCCTGCCCCTAACCCTGGGCTCCGCCTTCAGAGCAAGCCCTTCCCTAGACCTCGGCCCCATTCCTGCGTGCGGGCACTCCGGGAACACTACTGCGGGTTGCCTCCCGCACGAGGCTCCGTGGCCCAGTGGCAAACTTTTCATCGGATTTCTGAGAATGACGTATTTACAAAAAATAAGGAACACATTATTCACGATAGCCAAAAGGTGGAAACAACCCCAGTGTCACCTGACGGGTGAGTGGATACACAAAGTGTGGTCTCTCCATACGGTGGAATATCACTCAGCCTTTAAAAGGAAGGACATTCTGACAGCTGCCGTGACATGGATGAACTCTGAGGACACTGCACTCAGTGAAAGAAGCCGGTCACGAAAGGACAAATACTGTGGGAGTTCACTTACATTAGGTGCCCGGAACAGACAAATTCCCAGAGCCACAAAGCAGGAGGGCGGGTGCAGAGGGAGGGGGAAAGGCGAGTGGGTGTTTAATGGGGACACAGTATCAGGTGTGGGAAGACGAAGTAGTTCTGGGGAGGGGTGGCGGTAAGGGCTGCAGGACGGCGTGAACGCGCTAAATGCCATGGGACTGTACCATCGCAAATGGTAAACCTGTGTAAATTTTCTGTATGTTTCACCATAATGAAATAAATTTAAAAGACAAAGAGCAGGATGAAGGGCCACGGTAGAACGGGGTGCCTCAGCTTTTGGGGCCCCTCTCTCTGGGACACACCCATTTTTATTCATAAACAGCCCTTTGGAGAAACTCTTCTTTCAGGACGTGATCTGGGACTGTGGATTAAAAAATGCTAAATTCAGGGGCACCTGGGTGGCTCGGTTGGTTAAGCGTCCGACTTCAGCTCAGGTCATGATCTCACGATTTGTGAGTTCGAGCCCCATGTTGGGCTCTGCGCTGACAGCTCGGAGCCCGGAGCCTGCTTCGGATTCTGTGTCTCTCTCTCTTTCTGCCACCCCCCCCACCCCCCGCCAACATGCTCATGCTCTGTCTCTCTCTCGCTCTCTCAGTAATAAACGTTTAAAAAAATTAAAAATACATAAAAATCTTAACAAATGCTGAGTCCAGGAAATAGGACCTCTCCTCCCTCGAATTGCTATGGCCTCTCTGCCCTTTCTAGGATCTGAGGGGCTGATGGGAGGAGAATTTAAAAAACTACATTTTACTTGACACCTAGTTCGTCTTCCTTTCATAGGACGCTGGCCAGCAGACAAAATGCTTTCACTGACACGTGTTCACTTCACCGATCATGTGAGGTTATCAGGGCAGGCCTTCCCATTACCAGTGGAGAAAAGAGGGTGGGATGTTTTATTTTTATTTGTTGAATTTCTAAGTAGGCTACACACCCAGCGAGGAGCCCAACGTGGGGGCTTGAACTCATGACCCTGAGATGAAGACCTGACCTGAGATCTAGAGTCAACGCTTAACCAGCTGAGCCACCCAGGTGGCCCAGGTCTGGATGTTCTAAATACTTTTTAGTTTTGTTTTTTTGTTTGTTTTTAAGAGAGAGAGAGAGAGTGCGTGAGCGGGGAAGGGGCAGAGAGAGATACAGCATCCAAAGTAGGTTCTGTGCTGACAGCAGAGAGCCTGACCTGGGGCTCAAACTCACAAAGCATGAGATCATGACCTGGGCTGGACCCAGATGCTTAACCGGCTGAGCCACCCAGGCGCCCCTTAAATTGTTTTTTTAAAAATTTTAATGTTTGTTTATTTTTGAGCAAGAGAGAGACAGAGACAGAGTGCAAGCAGGGGAGGGGCAGAGAGAAAGGGAGATACAGAATCCGAAGCAGGCTCCAGGCTCCGAGCTGTCAGCACAGGGCCTGACACGGGGCTCAAACTCATGAACCACGAGATCGTGACCTGAGCTGAAGCCGGACACCTGACGGGTCTGAGCCACCCAGGAGCCCCAGTGTGGATGTTTTAAATGATGTATCCAGGCCACCAAGTGGGAGAATGACAGAGCTGGGTGCAAGCCTGTTCCTCGGTCTCAACCTGGCACTAAGGCCACTCCTCTGGCTTGTTTACTAAGCTGCCTCAGGTCCAACTACGGCCAAATCACTCCCAAGACAAGGAAGGTTCTTCTGGGTTTGCCTAGCGGGCTCTGCCCTTATCTGGCCCCAGAGGAGTTTCTAGAGCCAGGAGTGACATTTGGAGTGGTTTGTCTCCACTTGTTTCACCAGTAATTCAGGAATTGGGACCATACTGGTCACCAGTATTTCGGCTAGTGACAGCTTCGTTAAAAGATATACTGCAGGGGCGCCTGGGTGGCTCAGTCGGTTGAGCGTCCGACTTCAGCTCAGGTCACGATCTCACGGTCCGTGAGTTTGAGCCCCGCGTCAGGCTCTGGGCTGACGGCTCAGAGCCTGGAGCCTGCTTTCAATTCTGTGTCTCCCTCTCTCTCTGCCCCTCCCCCGTTCGTGCTCTGTCTGTCTCTGTCTCAAAAATAAATAAATGTTAAAAAAAAAATTAAAAAAGAAAAGATATACTGCAGGGGCACCTAGGTGGCTTAGTTAAGTGTCCAACTCTTGATTGCGGCTCAGGTCATGATGTCACAGTTTGTGAGTTCGAGCCCCGCATCAGGCTCTGGGCTGACAGCTCAGAGACTCCTAGGGACTGTCTCCCTCTCTGTCTCTGCCCCTCCGCCGCTTGCTCTCTCTCTCTCTCAAAATAAGCAAACTTTAAAAAAATATTTGAGGGGCGCCTGGGTGGCGCAGTCGGTTAAGCGTCCGACTTCAGCTCAGGTCACGATCTCGCGGTCCGTGAGTTCGAGCCCCGCGTTGGGCTCTGGGCTGATGGCTCAGAGCCTGGAGCCTGTTTCTGATTCTGTGTCTCCCTCTCTCTCAGCCCCTCCCCCGTTCATGCTCTGTCTCTCTCTGTCCCAAAAATAAATAAATGTTGAAAAAAAAAAATTTAAAATAAATAAATAAATAAATAAATATTTGAAAAAAGATACATCGCAATTGTGCAAAAGTATATTACAAAAGAACGGGAGAAGATACTTGCGAGTCATGTACCTGCGAAGGACTTGACTCCAGGACCTATAAAGGACTCTTACAACTCAACGATGAGAACGACAACCCAATTTGAAAAGAGCAGAGGTTGTGAATAGCCGTCTCTCCAACGAAGATACACAAGTGGGCAGTAAGTGAGAAGACGCGCAGCATGAGGGAAATGCCAACCCAAACCACAAGTGACACGGCACTTCACGTCCACTACACGGCCACACTCGGAGAGGCGGTGACAGGTGTTGGCAAATATGTGGAGGAGCCGAGACCCTCACCCACCGCAGGTGGGGACGTGAGGTGCGGTGTGAAAAAGTCTGGCAGCTCCTCAGAAACACTTCAGTGTCAAGTCAGCATTCGACCTGGCAATTCCGCTCGTAGGTATATACGCACAAGAAACGAAAACACATGCTCACAGAAAGCCTCGGGTGCGCGTTCACAGCGGCACTACTCACAAGAGCCCCAAAGTGGAAACAACCCAAACGTCCCACACTGGATGGACAGATAAATAAAAGCGGTCCACGCACACGGAGGAATATTACTCGGTCACGAAAAGGATAAAGTTCTGATGCCTGCTAGGACGTGAATGGACCTGGGAGGCACTGTTCACAGGGGACACAGGGATGGAGAGCGACCGCTCAACATGATGGGGTTCCTTCTTAGCTGCTGAAAATATTCTCAATTAGATTGTGGCGATGGTTGCACACCTCCATGAAGATCCCGTAATTATTGAACTATATACTTTAAAGGGACGAATGTTATATTGAAGTAGATCTCAAAAGAGCTCTAAAAAAAAAAAAAGCATTTTTCTTTTAGAAACATCGGGGGAAACGTCAACACTGTGTACTGGATGGTATTTGGGAGTTGTTGACTCTGTCGGGAACGGTAATGGTATGAAGGGAAGAGTTTTACAAGTCCTCATCTGCTGTAGATGGAAAATGCTTTTTCAGGGAAATCTGCGAGGTCCAGATCCCCAACCTGTGCACGAATGCTTCCTTCTCTGACTCCCTGGGGGCAACCGGGGAACAGAATACCTCAAGTAGGAGTCACCCTCACCCATGGCTAAGTACAAGCCAAACCCACAGAAAATAGTAAACCGTTCAGGTTGCTCATGGGTGAGGGATGCACACAAGAGGAGAAATATTATCACTTAAATGGGGTCACTAACTGCGAGCCAGCAGGTGGGTGGTCCGTGCGGAGGCCTCCGGTGCATCCACACAAGGGCAGGGGGGTGGGGAGAACCCCACATCTGCAGAACTGAGCACACCTGCAAATGTGGCTGTGCGTCTTCTTCCACCCTTCAGACTCTCCTCGCTGGAGTTGAGCCTTACCTGCCGGAGGAAAACTGGGCTGGGAGAGACAAGGGAGCATCACAGGTTTGAAAACCTTCTGGGAAGGAGTGAGATTCAGATTGGCAATTGTGCCACATTTATCCAAGGACCGCATCTGACTTTACGATTCAGCAATTATTTTTTTAAATGTTTACTTATTTTTGAGAGAGACAGGGAGAGCGCGAGCGAGGGGCAGAGACAGAGAATCCCAAGCAGGCTCCACGTTGTCAGCACAGAGCCCGACACGGGGCTTGAACCCGTGAACCAGAAGATCACAACCTGAGCCGAAACCAAGAGTCAGACGCTTAACTGACTGAGCCATCCAGGCACTCCTAAGATTCAGCAATCACTGATTGTGTGCAGAAGAGAGAGAGCACATACACAAAGTTCTCCAA
The DNA here is from genome assembly GCF_007474595.2 of Lynx canadensis. NCBI lineage: Eukaryota > Metazoa > Chordata > Mammalia > Carnivora > Felidae > Lynx > Lynx canadensis. The sequence continues at coordinate 3,182,938 of NC_044318.1, read as the reverse complement.
AACGTACCAAACAAACAAATCTCTTATTTAAAGAAGTCTTCCTGTTCCAACTCTTAATAAATAAGAAAACTGGAAATCTAGTTCATTCGCTTTCAGGAGAGATCTTTGACTAACCAAGTTGATTCAACACATGGGTATGCTTGGGCCAAATCTGCGCCCCCCCCCCCCAATGAAGATGCCCACATCCTAATCCCTGGAGCCGTGAATGTTACCTTATAGGGCAAAAGGGATTTTTGCAGATATGATTAACAATCTTGAGACGGGGAGATTATCTTGGATTATCTGGGTGAGCCCAAATATAAACATTACAGCAGTTTAAAGAGGGAGGCCGGAGGGTAAGAGTCAGAGGACAAGGGGATGTGGTGTCAGAGAATGGAGACGTGCACTTTGAAGATGGAGGAGGGGGCTACAAGCCACAGAATACAACGGCCACTAGAAACTCAGAAAGGCAGGGAAACAGATTCACCCATTCGGACACCTTAATTTTGGCTCTGTGAACCTGACGTTGGGCTTCTGACCCTTGGAACTCTAAGAGACTGTGTTGTTTTAAGCCACTAAGTTTGTGATCATCTATCTGTTACAGTGCCGATGGGAAACTGATACAGACATAACTATGATTAAGGGGGTCTTATGACAGCAAAATTGGCCTGGGAAAAGGAGATGGATGAGGTGGGGACAAAGGAGGAATCAAGAGGTCCTGACCGGTGAGAGGCAACAGACAGGGGTGACGTAAGGAGCAGGAGTAATGAGGGCAAACTCCTCTAAAACCTTTTTTTTTTTTTTTTAAGTTTTTATTTTATTTTTGAGAGAGAGAGAGACAGGGCAAGTGGGGAAGGGGCAAAGTGAGGGAGACACAGAATCCGAAGCAGGCTCCAGACTCTGAGCTGTCGGCACAGCACCTGAGGCGGGGCTCAAACTCATGGACAGTGAGATCATGACCTGAGCCGAAGTCAGATGCTTAAGTGACAGAGCCACCCAGGCACCCCAAACTCCTCTCAAATCTAACGTGGTTGCCGGGAAGGGGACTGTGAACCAGTCTAAAGGTCCGCTAAAAACGACGAGAAAGGCCAATGAGCTTCCATTAAGTCTCTCTCTGCCCAGAAGACAAGAGGCTTTGTCCACTGCATTGAACACATCGTCACCAGGATCTCTGACTCAGGACTTGGCCCTGACGGAACACCTATTTCTCTTGGCGGGGCGTGGGCTCAGTCCAAAAGCTAACATGATGGGAAAATATGGTTCCTGTCCCTAAAGAGCCTTTACCGTGAACAGTACAGCTCCCGACCTCAGCACTACTGCCACTCTGGGCCACGTGACCCCGTGGTGGGGCTGTCCTGTGCACTGCGGCGCGCTCGGCTGCATCCTGGTCTCCACCCACTAGAGGCGAGTCATAAGCACCAAAAGCATTTCCAGACACTGCCAAACGTCCTCTGGGGGGCAAATCTGCTCCCAGGGTGAGCAGCACCGGCGTGTGGTGTGAGGCAGGGAGTGACACAGTAAAAGTGCCCAGAGAAGGCTTTGCTGGGCAGGCCACTCCTGTGAGGCGGGAGAGGGAGGAAGTGGTGGGGGCGGCAGGTCGTAAGGTCAAAGGGAACGGCGTGCGGTGTGCGCAGAGCCCCCTGGGGGTGGAGGATGCAGCACGGTAGAGGGCCTGGAGGAGGCCGGCAGGGACCTGCGGATATTCGGGTATCCTCACTTTAGGAGGAACGCCACACGGCCGCTTCCCGCCGGAGGCACCCATCTACCAGCAGTCTTCTCGGAAGTCCGAGATCCACTCGTTTGCTGTGGGCGACTAAGGACCACACCGACCGGGTTCGGATTCTTACTCCGAAAGAATATGGGGACGGACCGAGATCAACTCTGGCCTCGTTCCAGGACCTGAACACTTCGTGCAGATATCTTTTGTGTTTTCTTTTTTAGAAACTTCACTGAGAGAGAATTTACACGTCCTAAAATTAACCCATTTCAGTGGTTCTTAGTAAAGGTCCTGAAAGAATCCAGTTTTCTAACATTTCATCACCGGCCTGAGGAAGGAGAGCAGTGAGGGCTCCCCTCACTGTGTGTGCGCACGCGTGTGGAGAACTACTTACTCGGGAATCCTGTCCTCACACAAACACGTTTACGCTCTCGCTTCATGTGTCCTTTATTATGAACGGCCAGCAATGACAGAAAGAGTATTAGGGGATTTATATTCCAAAGAGCTTTTGCCTTGAAATCACTGATCGTTATTACCGAAGTGCGTGTGCGGTAAAGACTGTCGGGCACGACAGCAAGTACATCAGGTATATACATGTGGAATTTCCCCTTGAACGTATTTAGAGAATAAATAAAGCGGCAGGGGGAAGACTGCACACCAAGGCGGGGGGAGGGGCACCTGCGGGGTGGGCCGGATTCTCTCAGCGGTCACTCCCCGCTCTCCAGCAGAGACCCCAGTTCTCTCTGACCCAACGCCCAGACCCGCCACTTCTTCACCCTGTCACCGACACGGTCACGTCCCCCTCGGCATCTTCTGGAACTCCTCACAGGCCAAACGTGCACCGCATCCCTCAGGGACTTCTTGCTTTCCTTGTAAGTCACACAGACACCCTGGGATTTACATGCAAGTAAGGGAAGGAGAAATTCGGATGCCTTCCTTCTGAACGGAGAGAACGAAGCCCCGCTTTCAGTCCCCGTGGTGGAGTCTGTGGTGCTGGTGGAGGTTTGAGCTCTGGCGAAAGCTTTTCCCACACTGGCCGCACTGGTAGGGCTTCTCCCCGGTGTGGATCCTCTGGTGCAGTTTCAGCGTTGACTGGCGCCCAAAGCAGTTCCCACACTCTCCGCACGTGTAGGGCCTCTCCCCTGTGTGCACCCGCTTGTGTCTTTTCAGCTCCGAATTCCACGTGAAGCTTTTCCCACAGTCATCACATTTGTAAGGCTTCTTTGCCGAGCGGGCCGCCTGGTGACCAAGGCGCTGCAAGCGACTGCTCAGGCTCCTTCTGCCCCCTTTGCTTTTCTTCAGCTCTCTCAGCGGGTGGCTTTTCAGGGGGCTGCTGATGTACTCCAGTTCCCTGCAATGTCTCTGGTAGTGAGCGAATGGCTTCTGAGCATTCGGGGGGCTGACCTGCCTCCGTGACAACCGGGGTTCATTCCTATTCGCCCCTCTCGGCTCGGGACTCTGCAGACCATTACCTCTGGGTCTGCCAGGGGACAGGGCACATGGCTTCCCTCCTTTAGCCCCCTCTGGCTGCGGATTTTCCTTGTTGTCACTTTTCATTCTGGGGGCCTCTACAATTAGAAAGAACAGGTTTCATTTCCTGGGCTCTGAAGAAAGGACCTCAGCAAAAGAGCTAAGAAACATTCTCGAAGTGTGGTCCTCTCCTGGCAACTTGCATTCGACTCATCTGGGCCACCTGTTACGTAAGCAGGCTGTCCCTGCATCCCCACAGCTGTGGAGTCAGGATCTCTGGGGGTGTGGGACCTGGAGATCTGCATGGTTAACAGGTTCCTGGGGTGATTCTAATTTGTATTAGAGTTAGGAACCAAGTTCCCCAACCCCATGTCTTCTTCCGACCTTTAGGGAAAGGTTAGGGAAAGAAAAAATATGGAAAAGCAGACCCATCAGCCCCAGCATTAATTAACAAATGGAAATAAGAGAGAGTTGAAATTTCAACACTGCAACACACTCACTCACATGGACACTGAGTGATCGCCACAGTTTCTTTAAATAATGGGAAATGCAGCAAACGTGGCATGTTCGTTCATTACAAACGTGACAGCATTAGGGTTAAAAACCGTAACACAGGCTAGACGTGTATCCTGACTTCAGAAACTCCACAGTTTGTGACCATCACGATTGAGGATTGGGATGGAAACGAGCTGGAATGTCTGTGGGCAGGTAGAAGGATCTGGAGTTGTGCTACCCTGTAGGATTCCTGCCAGGTGGGAAGGATACACGTGTATGGGTACCTGTGCACGTGCTATTCAACAGGGTAGCCACTAGCCAGCTAGAGCTACTGAGTCCCTGAAATGTGGCTAGTGTGACTGAGAAACCGAATTTTACATTTCATTTAATTTTCGTTAATTTAAATCCAGATTTAAATTAAAGCAGCCTATACAATTATGGTCAACTGCTTTTCAACAAGGTTGTCGACACAATTCAATGGGGAGAGAATACTTCTTTCAATAAAAGCGCCTGAGACAACTGGATATCCACTTGGAAAAGAATGAGGGTGGACCCTTGCCTCATAACACAACAAACAACAACCCCAAATGGATCAAAGGCCTAAATATAAGAGCTAAACCAACGTCCCTTTGAACAAAACATTGGCGTAAATCTCTGTGACTCTGGATTAGACGATGGTATTTTAGATATGTCACCAAGAACACAAGCAAGCTAACAAAAAAATAAATTGGACTTGATCAAAATTAGAAACATTTGTGCTTCAAAGTATACTATTAAGGAAGTGAAAGGACAACCCGAAGTGGGAAAAATACTTGTAAATTATATATATAAGACTCTAGTATCCAAGATATACAGAGAACTCTTAAAACAAAAAGACTAATGCAAATGAGAGATGGGCAAAGGATCTGAATGGATACTTCTCCAAAGAAGATACATGACTGATCAGTAAGCACATGGAAAAATGCTCAACGTCATTCGCCATCAGGGAAATAAAATCTCCATGAGATACCACTTCACACCTAATGGGACTGCTGTAACCAAAAAGACTGACAAGTGTTGACAAGGACGTGGGGAAATCAGAATCCTCCCAGGGACTGCTGGCGGGAACGCAGAATGGCGCAGCCGTTCTGGAAAACAGTCTGGCATTTCCTCGCAAGGCTAAGCAGAGTTACCGTGTGACCCAGCTATGCCACTCCGAGGTATACGGCCAACAGAAATGACAACATGACCACACAAAAACGTGTACACAAATGTTCACAGCAGCATGATTTATAATAGCCAAAAAATGGAAATACCCCAAATGACCATCAACTGATGCATAAACACCGTGTCTGTATAATGGAAAATCCACCATAAAAGGAACAAAGTAGTGAATGATACGTGTTACAACATGGATGAACCGTGAACACGTTACGCTCAGGGAAACAAGCCAGTCACAAAACAGCACAACCAATGTGATTCTGAAATATCCAGAACAGGCAAATCCAGAGACAGAAAGTACACAGTGGTTGCCAGGGGCTGGAAGAAGGGGCAATGGAGAGTGACTGCCAATGGGTCTGGGTTTCTTTTTGAGGCTACAAAAATATCCAAGAATTAGAGGGCATGGTTGCACAAGTGCACAAATACACTAAAAACCACTGAACTGTACACTTTGAAGGGGTGAATTTTAGAGCATGTGAATTCTATCTCCATAAATAAAATTTAAATAGCCACCTGTGGCCAGCGGCAACTGCACTGAGCGGTGCAGCTCTGACGGAAGGCACTGCTGATGTTCGGGATGAAGAACGTGAGAATGTACCTGCAGCGATCAAATAAAAGAAGATGGAGCCCGCATGCACATTGAGCCGCCTGTGATGAGGCAGGAGAAGGGAGTGTGCAGGCCCAGGACCACGAAGTCCATAGGTTATGGGTCAGGACCTCAGCCAGGATCACAGTACTTTTCCACTGGATGCCCCAGGTGTTCTCCATTATTATTTATTTTTATGGTTATTTATTTTGAGAGAGAACGTGAGCAGGGGAGAGACACAGAGACAGGAAGAGAGAGAATCCCAAGCAGGCTCTGCACTGTCAGCATAGAGCCCAGCGCAGGGCTCGATCCCATGAACAGTGAGATCATGACCTGAGTAGAAATCAAGAGTTGACGCTCAACTGACTGAGCACCCCGCACCCCCCGCCCCCGCCCAGCACCTTGGTCTTCTCCATTCTTAAGTTCCAAGAATAACCAAATTCAAGTATTTCACTGAATGTAGCAAATCTTAAAAAATCAACGCGTTCTAGCCTTCTGGCAACTTTTTGCTCTAACTTGCTGACCAGCCTCTGTATTCACATCACTAAGATTGGCCAAAGTGTCACTGTCATTTGGTCTTCGAGTACAGCAGGGCTAACAATTACTGGCATTGTACCAGAGACAGGTGGGGAAATAGACATAAGACATCACAGGGAGAGGAAGAGGCTGAAGGTATTATGGAGCGGGACATTTCCTCTAATGAGCCTAACATTCTTTAGGCGCTTTCTAAACATGGGACCATTTTAAGTGATGAAACTCAGCCAAGGTTTGCATGGATGTTCATCAGTGGCCATATGTGGATCTGTCTTCACTGTAAGAAGCTCTGAAAGGAACAGAAAAGTAGGACCTAGATAATCCTATTGTGTACTGCATTGTTAGAGTCATTAAGAGACACTGAAAGAAACGTACTTCTTATGTACAGTATTGCTACCATTCTAATCTGTGAATTTGTTAGGGAATAAAGCTCTCCTGTTATATAAAACACTGAACAAACTCACCGCAAGGTCTATGGCTTTTCAGAACGACGAGATAATCTGCTGGAGGTAAAGGACTTAGGGAGAGAAGAGGCATCAAGTGTTTACCTGTACCAGCCAATCTGGGGCTTGGTTCCTGGAGGAGTGTGGATTTTTCCCAATGATGAGAGCTCAGCTGGTCCGGAGATCCCGCCTGGGAAGGCTCCTCCAGAGCACTCTCCCGGGGAAACCTCCTAGGAGTTTGCAGTTGAAAGTCTGGTAGTTCCTGTTCTCCAAGCTGAGATCCAGTTTTCTCCAAGAGCACCTTCTGCCCCTGCATACACACGGCCACCTAGGAACAAGCCCCATGCATTAGAGTGCAGCCAGGGGACTCAGTAGAGAGGAGCATGACCTCTCTCACTGCTCTGTGATGACCCTTTACCCCGGGAATTCCTGATAACAGCCTGGACGTCAACTTGGAAAGACTTCGGAGACTCTCAAAGGAAGCAAAGGGAAGGACATGCAGAATGATTAGAGAGGCTGCTTCAAATCAGCCAGTATTTCTTGAGTGGGTGCCCCTAAAGCATGAGTCTTTCTCAAGACCTCAGAGTCAACACAGAGAAGGCACAAATATCAGGGTTAGTCATGACACTGGCCCAGCAGATCGTCACCCTATGTCCATGTGCCTCCCTACTTCTACTGGAAACAGGTCCTGCTGGATGGGGAAGCAGGATGGTGAGGACATTAAAAAAAAAACAACAAAAAACAAAACAAAACTAATCAATTGTTCTGCCCCAGGCTTCCCTGGGAAGGAGATCCCAGTAGTAGCAGGGCTCTGAGTGCACTGCTCACCCTGCTCTCTGACTGCCTCCATTCCCCAAAACACATGGTTGTTTGCTTCCTGCCTCGCCTCTGACTGGAGTCTGACTTGGGGGTGGGGGCTGGAAGAAACACTGGCCAACTGAGCTGCAACTTCCTGATCCAAAAGCAGGACACTTCACCCAAACAAGGTCCACCAGGAAATTCCCCCCAAATCAAGTTCCTACCCAACAATACGATCCTTTCTACTAAGAATCCTGATTGTAGGAAACCTTCAGGAGGAATGGGTGTGGGGAGATCGGGCAGCCAAAGAGCAAGAACCTTACTTGATCCTCTACTTCCTCACTGGAGTGCCAGTGCCTGAGTTTTCTGACAACCAGTGATCTCTCTCAGGGGGTGTTCCCAAACAGAAGCCAGAAGCACCCTTCGAAGCCATCCGATCCATTTCTGGACTAACTAGGGAGGGAGCCAAAGACCAGAAACTATCCAGATGAAAACGAAATTCTGGGGACCACGAGGGAGGGCCCTCCTTACCCACTGCTTTGGTCTCTTGGCTGCTCTTTGAAAATCTTCCACCAGGGTCACAATCTCCCTGCAACTCATTGGACATCGATGCCTGACGCGAGCCTGAATCTCCGAGGGCAGGATGTTCAGGAACTGCTCCAGCACCAGCAGCTCCAATATCTGCTCTTTGGTGTGCAGCTCGGGCTGCAGCCACTGACGGCAGAGCTGCTGCAGCCGGGCGAGTGCCTCTTGGGGTCCAGACACCTCTTGATAACAAAACCGTCGGAAGCTCTGGCGGGAGAGCTCGGGATCGGGGCGGTCCTTTTGCAGAGCGGGTCCCCGTTTCTCTTCCAGCTTTGTTATTATGTGTCTCTCTGGCTTGGAGGAGGCCTGAATGTGGGACTGCGAGCTCAAAGTTATCTCCATCTTAGCCGCCATCTTGGGGCTCAGGAGACAGCCTCTCTCTCCTGGCAAGCGGCTCAAGCCTTCAAGATCATGACTCTGGACAAGGGTCTCTAAGCGCTGGAAAGATGTCAGCGAGGGCGGGGCACATACAGGCCCCAAGCTCCCGAAGACAACGCAGGGCCCGACGGAGAGGAGCTGTCTGTCCCTCTGGCAGTTTCCTGAGCTGTCTCCAAATGGAGAAAAGTCATAACGTTCTAAAAGGAACTGGGGAAAATCTTGCTTTTTATTTCATCGATAAACGCACGAGGTCTCAGAGGAACTGCGCAAGGTGATCCATCTGGCGGTCGGGAAATCCTAGGAAAAGTTCAAGTTGTCACACAGGTGGCCTGCGCCAGCTCCGCGGCACCCGGGCTGCACCGACCTCGAGCACGTCGCCCGGAGCCGCGGGGCTGCGCGTGCCGGAGGGGAGGGATCGGAACCCCCACGCGCAGCAAGGCAGGCTGAGCACGGCGGCGGCTCGCTCCCGACGCCCGGCAGGCCCACTCGCTCCGGCCTCTGAGGGCGCCCCGGCTGCCCCTGGCGAGGTGGAGCTGCGGGCTCTCCGGCGCGCGGCTCAGCTTCGTGGCTGCGTGCGGGCCGGGGCTGCGCCTGAGGCGGCAGCTTCGCCGACGGCCCCGCAACCCGCGCCCACCGGCCGCGGACTCACCTCTCTGGGGACCCGGGCCCCAGAACCTGGGAGCCAGGGACGGGGGCGGGGCCGCTCGTCGCGGACACTTCCACTGGCTGAGGAGGAATGACGCGCGAACTGCGCCGCAGGAGGGCCCGCCCCCTCCCCTGGGGGATTGGCTCCCAGAAGGCGTTCTCTCGTGTCTATTTGCTGCTGAGTCTGTCGGTGCTGGCGAGGGACGACGCCCGGCCTTCGCAGCGCACGCCGGGAGTTGTAGTCCAAAGGCGCTGCTCGCGAGCATGCGTAGCCGGCGGACTAGCGCCGGGGCTCCTAGCGCACACTTCCGGCCGGGCGGCTGAGCGAGTCCGGTGAGTGTTCCCTTTCCTCGCGGCCGCGGTCTCGCAGCGGGGTCCGACGCCCGCCTGTGAGCCCCTTTGCCGCTGGGAATCTTTTCAGGACGGTGGGGACAGGCGCGGTCCTCCTTCCGGGCCTTGCCCGTGCGGATGTTTCCCCACACCTCGCACCGGGCGCAGCGGGAGTCCTCAGAGCGTCCCTGCCGAGCGCGAAGTGAGTCAGCCCTGCTCCCGTCTTCGTCCTGCTTCCCGCCAAGCGCCAGCGTCTTCGTCGGAGTGAAACACATTTCCGATACAACAAACTATGGGGGGGATGGCAGGGGTCATGAAGAGCACAGGCTCCGTCTTCCGCATGAAACTAGGATAGCATTTATTAAATAATTCCTCATCAGAGAAGGTGCAGGAAGTAGAAAATCTGTGAGGCATGGGATACTTCTTCGAGTCCGTGACCTTGTGCTGAGGAGCTATGCCATGTGATGCTCCTGTTTTTGTTAAAAAGATCTATAATGCCTTCCATTTCTCTACTTCTAGCATCTTGGGCTGCATTACATGTAAAGTGATTATAAGTGAAGGCAGTTTAACTTCTTTGGAAGAAGAGTAACTTGAGTCCGGTTTTTATTTTCTTTTTAATATTTTTTAATGTTTATTTATTTTGGGGAGAGAGAGAGAGAGAGAGAGAGAGCAAGTGCAAGTGGGGGAGGGGCAGAGAGAGAGAGGGAGACAGAATCTAAAGTAGGCTCCAGGCTCTGAGCTGTCAGCACAGAGCTGGTCGAGGAGCTCAAACTCATGAACCGTGAGATCATGACTCCAGCCAAAGTCCCATGCTCAAGTCTTACACCCACCCAATTCAGCAATTCCTAGGAAATTTGGAACTTCTCCTACCCCACCGGTAGGTAAAATCTCAGGAGAATTTTGACAGGCTCTGTTTATATCACATGCCTGCTCCCCAAGGTGGGTGGGGTGGGGTACTGTAACGAATAGCACCACGAGATCCACTGGGCCAGAGAGGGACTCTTTCACAAAGGAAGAAGAGACTGCATTCAAAAATAGAAAGGAATACTGGAGAATAAGAGCATACAGCAAACCAGTCATTTCTCATCCACACCGTGTGTGTGCATGTGTGTGTGTGGTGGTGGTGGTGGTGGCGGTGGCGGCAGGGGGGAGGGTGAAAGTGATGAAGAAGTTGAACTAAAGGCACCTTAAGAGAAGGTGGCAATTGGGAAGGTGGCTCCTGGCTTCCGGAGGGGAGGGAGGGCAGGGACAAGATCCCGATCTATGGGAAACAAAAGAAAGTAGTTTGGAGAATTCATTAGCAAACACCATCTGGATGTAATGAAAACTATTTTGGTATTTCCAGTGCCTTAGATCCTTGCCTTGGATTGTGGAGGAAGCAAAGGAAAAGGACATAAAATGCATCACAAGAGGCAGAGGGAAGGAATAGGAGATAAATTTACCCTGTCTTTTCCCTTTTCTGCAGCCTCCCTTCAAAGCCTAGTCTTTCTCAACTGTGCATCTGCACCACTCTGGTATTTTCATGTGTCTCTGATTCCAGAAAGACTTCTTTCACTGGTCTCCAGGAGAATGGCTTCCTAGTGATCTGAGAAGAAATGGAATCTGCTGTCTAGAGTAGAAGCGGCTACCAGTGAGCCAGTTTGCTGAAGCAAGTTACGGCTGCAACAATGAGTCCCCAGGCATACCCATCCCCAAGTGAGGACTCCACAGAGGGACAGAAGTCAGCCCTTCCCAGCAATGGCTCTGACTCTGAAACTTCCTGCCAACGCTTCAGGCACTAATGCTCCCAGGCGGTAGCTGGCCCCCATGAAGGATTTAGCAAGCTCTGGGAACTCTGCTGTCAGTGGCTAAGGCCTAAGACACACTCAAAAGAGCAAATACTGGAGCTGCTGGTTTTGGAGCAGTTTCTCACCATCTTGCCCCAGGAGATCCAGACCTGGGTGAGGGAGCAACATCCAGAAAATGGTGAGGAAGCTGTGGCTGTAGTTGAGGATGTACAGAGTGCGTCTGGGCAACAGGTGAGAACAGGCAACTCAGAACCTGGTGAGTTTAGTTACGAAGTGGGGTGAGGAGCACAGCAGTCTCGTTGCCGGAGACGTGTTGAGAAATGCACACTAGCCCCCCGCCACCCACCGCAAACTCTTAGCTATCTTGGGTTGGTCCCATGCCCTTCGTCTATGGAGAGGATTTCTCATTTGCTGAAATAGTGTACACACTGATACAGTCAGTGGATGTTTAGGGTCCCTAATACAAAAGTTAAAGCTCACAACAGTTCTCCAAAAGGCCAGGGAAAGGACACTGTCCCTCACTCAGGAGATCAGGAAAATTAGAGTTGGTGAATTAACATCCAGTCTCTCTTGCCGAAAGGTTCCTTGAGTGCAGATGCTATGGTTATGCAGTAAACAAAGTTGTATCAGAGCTGCTGCCGCTGGGATTAAGGGGTCAGTGTGGGATAGCGATGAGTTTCACACAGTGTGCGCTTGTCCAGGTAGGACTAGGTGTGAGATCTGGTCAGTGTCACGATCTTGTACATTTTGGGAGAAGGGAGCCGTGAAAGGCACAGCACAACAGGAACGTGGCTTTAGTTGTGGGAGACTTGTGGGAAGAAGGCAACTGAGATCACAACCAGAGGTCCAGGAGAGGGACAGACTGAAGGAGGCGTGTGGGTCAGAGGAACGCCGTAGCCTGAGCACCTCTGTGCTCAACAGGAAGCAGCTGGCTGGGTGCGGAGACGGCATGGCTGGAACTGGAGGTACCGGTGTCCCCGGTGCGGAGGCAGACGTGTCCTTGGGCTGTGGGAGTGGGATCGGCGAGGGGCGTAGCATTTCACAGGACCGAGGATTGAGTGGTGTTGACATAATGTGCGGAGGGCAGAGAGCTTGGTGGAGATGCATCAGGGACGAAGCTGAGGAAGTTCACGAAGGATCCATGGCGTCGGGACAGTAACACCTGGGATGGCACAGAGAAGGGTGAGCAGTAGCACGTGTGTGGAGGCAGAGCTGGGACAGGTGAATGGCAGGAACCCCTACAGGTGAGAAGTCATCCTGCTCCAGTTCCCCTTGCCCTCTCCCTGTGGGGACAGTCTCTGTCTCTTGCGGCCCCTGGTGTTTCAGAGCCAAGCTCTTCACGGTAATGCGGACGGGACAGGAACGTGAGGGATAACGCAGCCATGTGAAGCCTGTCTGGGGTGCGAAGGGCACCGCGAGCGGAGGGGAGGGAGAGCGGAAGCTGACGGCACTTGCCAGGACGCAGAGGCCTCTCCACGCCACACTCCTCACTCACTCGACGGACAGGACACGTCATACACGGAGGACTTAATCGATGAAGGTGGCTCTGAAAGACACAAGTGGCTTTGAGGTGCCTGCCAGACGGCAGACACTGGGATTGTGCAGTGAACGGGACAGGCGCGGTCCATGGCCTGCTGCAGGCTACGCTCCAGGAGGGACACAGACCACAAGCAAAGGAAGAGCGAGCCAGGAACGAGCCGGCTGATGTGATGGAGAATGACTGTGGGGCAGACGGAGAGTGGGCACCGCCTCTCCGGGCCGTGACAGAGGAGTGGCTGTCAGGAGCCTCAGGTGGCAGAGGGTGTGGCATGTTTGGCAGAGAAGGGAGGGTGGGAGGGGCTAGGCAAGAAGTGGGGGGACTCTGCAGAGTGTGGACAGAGCACGTGAGCCCGTGCTTTCAAAGACCTACTGGATTCCGTGTAGGCAGCGAGCGGATGGAGGGCCGGCAGCAGAGGAACGTGGCCCGAAGCAGGTTCATGGGTGCAGCCGGAAAGGGCTGGGGCGAGGGGACTTTGCGGCTGGCAGAAATGACCGGACTTGGTGCTCCGCTGGATGGGGGGTGGGGAGAGGGCAGGAGGGCTGAGGCCACAGCTTCCTACGCTGCAGGCTGACCTCACTTCGCACAGGTGTGCACCACGGCTAGCACATCGGCCACGTCACCTCTGTGCTAGGCGCTTCCGTTAACTCTGAATCGCTGGAGACCAGGGGATTGAGACCAACTTGTATTCTTTTTTTTTTTTTCTTTTAATTACAGGGCCCTGAGAGTATTTTTCTTCTGCCTCCTTGGGTCTCACATTGTGTCCTAATGTCACTGTTAGGGCTTTTAAAGTCTCTTCGGCAGGAATTTGTAGTGACAGATGATGGGGTCTGTTCTCAGGTCCCAGATTCAGGGAAGGACTGGAAAGTGCTCAGTGAGGAGACAGACCCTTGGGGACCAGCCAGAGAGTCACAGAGGTCCCACCTGAAATGGCGGGTTCATCCAGAGGGAAGCACTTTGACGGGGTCACGGAGCTCACAACAAAGATCAGGGAAACAGCCAGAAGGTAGGCAGAACTCTGCCCTCACCTGGGGCTGCGGAAGAACTCATTTTTTGGAATGAGCAGGTCTGAGCTGGAGTCTGCCCCAGTGTTCTAGATTAAATACCTTTGAAATGTACCCACAACACAAGATTTCAAATGTTAGCTGATGGTAATAGCACTTAGACAGGGGTGGAGATTTTTTATGTGTCGCTCTAATTCTCCCTTATTACAACTGATTCTGCTGCTTCTGAACCAGGAATATTAAAATCCGCACATGTGCCCTCACCCGCATAGCAGCTCTTTGTATATTTGAAAAAAAAAAAAAAAACCCTTTTCTCATCCAGCTTAACTTCATCCAAAACACATTTCTCCTGATTATTTTTGCCTTTCTTCCAAAGCTCTATTTTGGTTTTTGCTTCTCTTAAACTTTTTAATCAAAAAACTGTTAAGGTGAAGTGAAATTCATGTAACAAAATTAGCCATGTTCAAGTGAACAATCCAGGTGTATTTAGCACACACATTCAATTATACAATCACCACGTCTATCCAGTTCCAAGCATTTTCACCCCCTACAAGGAAACCATCTACCCATTTGGGAATTACTCCTCTTTCTCTCTACAGATTTGCCTGTTCTGGAGATTTCATAGAAAGGGTATGACCTTCCGTGCCTGCCCCTCTCATCAGCAGGTTTAAACCTGTATCACTAGTTCCATCCTTTTCGTGGCTAAATAATACTCCAGTGCATGGACAGACCAGGGCTCTGTCTTTCTGTATCTCTTGGAGTGAACCACTGTGGCTGCATACATTGAGACAGTCCACGGCCACTGCTGCCTCTTCTGCTTAATTGAAAGCTGCCATTGTAGGGTGCTCAGTAATTTGTAAAAGCCAGCTCTTTATTTAACCCACACCCTAGAAGAAAACATTACATCTTGACCCAGTTTCCACTGGCTACTTTCTGTTGAAACAGAAAATTGTCTAAGAGGAGTATTTGCTTTTGTGTTTTTTAAGCAAATGAAACACTCAGTATCTTTGTAAACTCTACCATTTAGCAGTGATTTCTTTTTAATCCTTGGGAACATCACTGCTGTCTAGGATGTGGTTCCTGAGGCTGTGGGATCTGAGTGTGAAGAAGGTAAAAACTCACCCCGTGCCAGGTTCCACTCCCCCTGTTCAGCCGTCTTCATGCTGTTCCTATCTCTAGTTCGGTGACTTCCTCAGGGCCACAAGCCTCTGCGTCTCCTCTGAAGTTCTGTTCTTTTTTTTTAAATTTTTTTTTCAACGTTTATTTATTTTTGGGACAGAGAGAGACAGAGCATGAGCGGGGGAGGGGCAGAGAGACAGGGAGACACAGAATCGGAAACAGGCTCCAGGCTCTGAGCCATCAGCCCAGAGCCTGACGCGGGGCTCGAACTCCCGGACCGCGAGATCGTGACCTGGCTGAAGTCGGACGCTTAACCGACTGCGCCACCCAGGCGCCCCTGAAGTTCTGTTCTTAAGTCAAAATAAACAATTTGTTTAATAGAATTCTTTTTTCCTTTAGCCCTTATTTTTGATAGAGCATGAGCAGGAAAGGGGCAGAGAGAGGGAGGGAAACACAGAATACAAAGCAGGCTGCAGGCTCTGACCTGTCAGCACAGAGCCCAACATGGGGCTGGAACCCATGAACGGAGAGATAATGACTTAGGCCAAAGTCAGCCGCTTAACTGAGCCACCCAGGCGTCCCTGAAGTAGAGTTCTTGAAGGTGGATTTCTGAGAAATATATTATGTTGGCCTGAAAAAAGTAAAAGGCTTCAATTGCCATGGTATTTTTAGGAGTTCTAGGGTCATCTCTTGATGGTGGGGCTCAGAGCTTCCCCCCTCCATTAAACTTTTTCTTTAATGTTTTTTATTTATTTCGAGAGAGAATCCCAAGCAGGCTCCACCTTTCAGTGCAGAGTCTGACATGGGGCTCAATTTCACACCGTGAGCGCATGACCTGAGCCAAAATCAAGAGTCGTCCACTTAACCGACTTAGCCACCCAGGTGCCCCTAAACGTTTTTGTTTTTTGTTTTTTGTTTTTTGTTTTTTGTTTTTTGTTTTTTTTTGGCATAACATGCCCACAGCGCTTTAAAATTTATTTATTTTTATTTTTGAGACTGCGTGTGTGCCCAAGAGAGTGGGGGAGGGGCGGGGGGAATATCAAGCAGGCTCCAAGCTCAGCACAGAGCCTGACGTGGGGCTAGATCCCACGATCCTGGGATCATAACCTTAGATGAAATCAAGAGTCGGATGCTCAACCAACTGAGCGACCCAGGCGCCCCCACAGCGCTTTAGAATGAAGAAAACCGTTTTGATAAAAGCCGTTATGCCAAGAATCTGCTGAAAGGAGCTTCTCGACACACAGAGGCCACTGGCAACGGCAGTGGCCCTCAAACTCCAGTGTGCTCGGACTCACCCGGGGGCCGTGTCCAGGCACAGTGATTGGGGGCGGGCCCCAGGAATAGGCATTTGTGACGGGTTCCCAGTGCTGCTGCTGCGGCTGACCCGGGAACCCCGCTCAAGCCCCCGCTCTGGCTGCTCTGTGGCAGCCGCCCTCCAACTGAGGCTGTTTCCTTGCCAGCCTGGCTGACGGCACAGCCTCCCAGGAACCTTCCAGAGGAAAGGGGTCTTGGAGACCAGGAGACAGGCGCTGTGCATGGGACAGCTGGGGCCCAGGTGAGCTGTGCTTGACCCCCGTTGTCTCTTGAGGTTCCCATTTCGCTCACTCTTACCCCCACGCCCCTTCACGTCGAGATGTCAGAGAGATCACGAGGTCCTTCCACTGGCCTTCCTCGCGTTGTTTCTGTCCACGTGTCGTCTTCACAAAGCTCTTTCCTCACCCTGATGCTTCCCTAGGCCTGACGTCCCCTGTCTCGCTTTGCGAGGCCTTTGGCCACGTCTCTGCCCCGCACCAGGCTAGAGCGGTGCTACTTAACGGCAGCAGCAGCCCCCGGTGTCGTTACAGGGAGCGGCCACGTGTGAGGACAGAGCTGCACTCCTCGGTCAGGAAAGGCGGATACACCTCGGCCCGGCACAGAGGGCGCTCCGCAGGGACATTTCACGGAGGAATGACAAAAACGACTCTCTGGGTAAGGATGCCTGTTCCCTCAGGCCCAGAGTGGAGGTGTTCATTTGTTCAGAGAGAGAGAGACTGGGAGACCGGAGAAAGGAGACAGAGGCAGACCACTGGGTCGAGGCAAGAAGGAAATAAACAGGAAGAGCCTGAGAGCAGGTATGAGACACAGAGACCGGAAGAAAGGGAAGGACAGGCCAGAGGGCTGACGACAGGGTGGACAGCATGCGAGTGGGAACGAGGGAGGGCGGGAACGAGAGCAGTGGGGGTGGGAGTGGGAGGTAGAGCAAGGGGCTGGGGGAGTGAGAGACAGCAGGGGACAGCCGGCAGCGAGGAGGCACCGCCTGTGGGAGGAGCAGGCCGACCGGAGTGCACATGTGCTCACACACACACCCGAGGGCTGTCCTGAGCGACTGAGGGGAAACTCAAGAGCACCCACGTCTGACGGCGTGCTTCTGCGCCCAGGCCTTCAGGAGGCAGCCGGGCCCTTCGGAGAGTCTCAGGACCATCGGCTCAAATCGGCTCTGCCCGCGCCCCCCACGCCGGGCTCTGTGCCGACACCTCAGGGCCTGGGGCCTGCTGTGGATTCTGTGTCTCCCTCTCTCTGCCCCTCCCCCCTGCTCACACTCAGTCCCTCTGTCTCAAAAATAAATACAACATTAAAAACAGTAAATCAGCTCTGCCCCTTCCGGGCTGCTGCTCAGAGCATCAGATTCAGGGAAGGGACAGATGCTCTGCAGCTGGCTCGGCCATGATGTCTCCTCCCTGCATGCGCCGGATCACGGAGAACACACAGGGACCCTAGATACTCACCGCTGAGCAAGGAACAATTCTAAGAGTTCCACAAGTGACGATGGCTTGGAAGCCCGTGAGACACCGCTGAAAGGGGAAGGATAAGGGCGGGGTGACGCCCAGCAGCCAGAGTAAAGACAGGCACGGCCCGGGCTGCTGAGGAAACCAGGACGTTCCTGTCCGTTCTCAGTGAACCTGAATGTTACTGGAAACTCCACGCGCACCAGCCAAGCAGCCGGCTGTGTGGGGAAGTTGCCCAGCTGTTGTGTGAACGTGGTCCCCGCAGCCTCTGGATCAACATGGAAGGAAGTTCCAAAGCCTCGGGGCTGTGCAAGGCCGCAGCCCAGAACCTGTGCTTCTCAGGAGATGAAAGCTTTGCTGGCCTCACGTGGCTCCTGTGGTTCTCCCAGGAGTAGGGCACATAGGGTGGGTGAGGCTCAGGGACCAAGCCAAGACTCGTGAAGTGCAAAGACAGTGGAGAATGCAGGCAGCTACACATCTGACTGCAAGCAGCCAGCCCAGGACACCCACGGCCTCTTCCAGAGCCCCTTGCTGAGGACCTGTCTGCACTACTCCCAGTACTGATCACCTGTAGGAGACAAGTCCCCCACTCTGGGCCTTGTCTTCTGGCTATAAACTGAAGATGGTTCCTATTCCCTCCCAGGTGGGGGCAGTCGGAGTAAACACCTTATTGGCTAACCATTAATGGCATTTGTTGGACCGCGTGCAGATTACGCACAAGGAAAGGAGCACCTGAGCCTTTATGCTGATGGCTGGGTAACCCAGGGCATTTTCTTTGGAGTTTTGAACTGGAAAGCCAAAGCCAGGTGTGTCTCTGTCACCGAGGTAGTGAATTTTCTGCCTAGCTGTTATCTGTGGACTTCGTCTATACAATGCTAAGATAGTAGGAGCCTGGGAATGAGTGCTGTATTCTCTATGAAAGGGGGTGATGTCCTAGCAGGTGTGGCTGGTGGAGGAGTCCAGAAGTTGGTTATAGTGGCTGGGAATGAGGTTCCATTGCAGCTGCAGGACGGTGGAGAAGAAGGGTGATCAAAGGTGTGGGGACGCAGTGGGTTAGACAGTGGCTTTGGGTTTCACTGAGATGACATTTGAACAAAGATGTGAGGAGAAGCCACGAGCCATATGGCTGTTCTGCGGGAAGAGTGTAACCGAGGGAACAGGCCAGCACACAGGCCGAGGCTGCAGTGAGTCTGGGGAGGCGGCCATTGTGACCAGCACAGACCAAGAGAGGGTGAGCCTAATAAATGGTATCCGTCGCCAGATCACGTGCGGCAGTGCTACTGAAAATGACTTGAACTGAGACAGAGCATTTACAGACCCGCCAAGCTCACATCGCTGCTGTGTCCAAGTGCACTTCTGTATCATTAACAACAAACCACCTGGCTTTTCACAGATAATTGACAAGCTCTAATGTAGGAGCCGGGACCCTACGTAAAGGACTTCGTAAGCACTTGATGTTTTCTCAGTGAAACGGGGTGGCCTTGCAGGGCTCGAAGCACACAGGGAGTCATTTTTAAATGGATCATGTTGACTCTTTCCATTCTTTTGGCTCAAGGCGGAGTAGTAGGGGTGAAGAGAAGGGCGTGCCCCTCAGAGCACCAGACCAGAGGTTAGAGCGCACTTGCTGGGGCAGCTTGAGACACACACAGGAGCCCTCACCGAACCAGCCCGTGGGCACTACAGTGAGCAGCATGTGCTGGGAGCTCCCGAGGAACCGGCCGGCCTCACGCCCTTCTCAGCGGAGCACTGCTTCTTCCCACCTTGGGATGGGACGTGCTGTGGTTTAGTTTCTCGCACCTACAGGGATGACAGATCCTCGAGACAGGGATGGGCCAGTCAGGGCTACTCAACATCAGAGGCAGAAGTCGACAGAAGTGGTCTACAAGCGGCCACGTCCTCTCGCGAGCCACAAGCCCTCACAGATTCTCCCAACCACGGAGACAGGCATTACACTTACAGTGACATCACTCAAGAGAAATGAGTGGCATTCAGGATAAAGAACAAGAGTGCAGCTTTGGTAAATACTCCACAACCCCTTCTCCATTAGAGAGGATGCCCTTTCCAGTATGCTGAACGTGTCTGTTTTAGGAAAGACACCCACAGTGAGGTGGTTTCCCAGGGATGACAGCAGACGGTGGTGGCAGAGCTGGACAAACCAGCGTGGAACTTGTGGGGAAGTTACCCTTGCCCTGTGGGGTCCAGGCCTCCGTGATCTCATCGTGTGTCCCTTGTCCCCTGGCAGCAGGTGTGTGCTGGGGTGGAGAGACAGAGACTCCCCTGGCCATTCTCTGTAAAACTCAACTTCATGAGAAATTCCAGACTCATCAGAACAGCCAGACCCACAGGGCAGTGGCAAAAGAACTCTGGGAACAGGGCTTTCTGTGGACCCCGGAACAGTGTCGCACCAAGTTCAACTGCATAGTTGAGATACCATAAAGTGAGGGGAGACTGTTGCTGAGCCATATGTCCTTGATGAGGAAATGGATACCCTGTCAAGTTCCTGGGCCTCTGCACCCACGGTGGCAAGCAGTGCTATTCTTGGCCAAGAGGGAAGGGTTACGGAGTTTGTGGGGATAAGTCAGCAGAACGGGAAGCCCAGAGGTCAGAGAAGGGGCTATGTGGATGGTGCAGCCAGAGATGAAAAGGACTTCTGGAATCCTGGCCAGGGAGGTAGGAGACGTGACCTGCCAGTTCTGTTCCCACACAGTGCTGGTAGGAGTCTTGGCTCTGACGCACAAAGGACACAGGACCACCCAGAAGGCCTTAGCCTACCATTCAAGTGGGAGCTGCCCCTGCTACTGGTGTGGTTACTGCCTTGATGGATGACCTTCCACGGGCCAGGGAGTCTGGCTCTCTCAGCATTGAGGCTGTTTCCTCTGCCCTTCAGGGCCCAAGTCCGTATCTGCCAGCCTCTTTCACAGAGCGCGTGTCATTTTTCCTGTACAGCTCCTTGCGTTGGCTTCCTCAGGTCAGGCCTCCAGCCCAGACTTTCCTCTTCCCTCCTCCTCTAGTATGATCCTCCTTTCCTGACAAAGTATCTGCTGGTCAGGTGCTCGCAGCACACTTTCTTCTCATTTGGGCCAAACTTGGGAAGGCCTTTGGTTAGGCTGTCAAAAATTGAGATCAAACCTGCAGACAGACTGGCAGGTGACACAGAGCTGGCCTCCCTGCCTCAGTTTTGTCACTGTGTCCAAACATCCAAAAAGGGACAGAACAAGAGAAAATAAGGTGGAATTTAGGGGTATTTATTTACCTGTGAACCCAGGGTTTGGAGCTTGAAAATATTACAACTGGAAAATGAAATTAGACTATTAATTAGTAGAAGACTGAATCCTATGATGTATTCCATGTAAATATTCTTGATGGTGCTTTAGTTGTAACTTTCCTCATTCCTGCCTGTCATTTTCCAGAGTCCAGCATGTTTCTGTTCTCTCAGGTCTTGAGATCACGAATGGAATTAAAAACGAGAATCAAAAATGGGAAGATCCAGAGGAGGCAGAAGTGAAGAAGGCCCTTTGGAGAAAGTCTAGTGGCCTTTTTTGCCACCCTGAGACCAAGAGAGACAGGAAGGGTGAGCCTATGCTGAGAGAGCCACATAGACGTTCTCCAGATGAGCGGGAGGGGATGGCCCTGTCCCAGGACGGGGGGGGGGGGGGGGGGCAGCAGACACTCTGTGCTGGAGAGAAGGCCTGAGCAAATCTGAGCAGAGAAACCTGCTCTCAGGGATCTCTCTGTCGCCACCAGCCAGGCCCCGAACTGGAAAAAGCTTCTAAGTGTCAGGAATGTGGGAAAAGCTTTAGCCGAGGTCCTTACCTTGTTTGGCATGGGAGAATCCACACGGGAGAAAAGCCTGACAAGTGCGGCGAATGCGGGAAAGGCTTCAGCGAGCGCTTCGACCTCACTGCCCACCTAAGGACGCACACGGGGGAGAGACCCTACCGCTGTGGGCAGTGTGGGAAAAGCTTCAACCAGAGGTCCGGCCTCAGTGTCCACCGGAGGACCCACAATGGGGAGAAGCCTTACCGGTGCACCGTCTATGGGAAGAGCTTCAACAACAGCTCCCAGCTCAGCGCTCACCGGCGAGCCCAGGCCGGGCGGAGCCCCCACCTGTGTGTGCAACGTGGGAGAAGCTTCGGCAGCAGCTCCCACTCCAGTGGCCACCAGAAAACGCACACCGGGGAGAAGCCTCACAACTGCTCTGTGTGAGAGAAGTTTCACTAAGCTCCGTGCCCCCATCTGCCATCAGGGGGCACACGAGGACGACACCTCACATCGCCAGGAAAGGACACACGGTACAGGGCTGGAGACCCAACAGGCCAATTCCGTACGTTGACGGGTCTCCTGGAGGTTCTGTCTGCTCACGGAGGCTTCTGCTAGCCAGTCCCAGGCTCCCAGGCGCAGCAGGAGACTCACAAGTGGACCTCGAGAACCTCGGGCAGGAGTAGCAATCGGCGTGAGAACGCCAAGCTTGCTTTCCCGGTCTGCCTGTGACCCACAGTCCTGTGTCACCGTGGACTTCCATCTGCTCTCAAGAAAGGGGGCTGCGGGATCCAAAGTCCTGCCAGAATTCGAGGGTAACCGTGTTCCGAACAGAGGATAGGTGGCTAGGGGCCTGGGAAGTGTTCCTGGGGCAGGTCAGGGGAGAAATTTTCCCTCATGGGAAGCACATCTCAAAGTTAACCGCCTAGATGTTTCCTAACCCAATAATGACCTGTAGGCATCTGCTTGCAGGAACGTCCACCTCCGAGTCGATCACTGCTGTGTATCCCAGTCACCCAGAGAAGACGGCAGAGCTGGAGGGATGGCTCAGGCCACCAGGTACTACTACTCTAAGTGACTTAATCTCAGAGCAAGTGAGACATCTGGGTTCCTCTAAGATTTCTCCCATGTATGGCCCCGACCCAGGTTCCTGCTTTGTGGTCTGGTACAGTTAACGGTTTCCACAGGTTCATACGCGTCACTGTTTCTGAAGAAAATAAAGGTGTTTCTCTCTCCGCTGTTGGCCTTTGGTCTGAATTCTCGCCATCAGAAACTTCATCCTCCTACAGATCCCACAGGGGGATCCAAGGGCAGCGCCTGCTTTGATGCAGTAGGACGTGCAGAGAAGCAGCGGAACTGGGTTGGGAGGGTTTGCACGGTCACCGAGACGGACAGCAGAGCAGTACGGAAAACGGGCACAGGAGAAGGAACGGGGGGTGTGAGGAGCACTAGGAACCAACCTAAAACACTACTTCTGAACAGGCCTAGATCATGAAGCGTCTGTCAAATTTCATGGATAAAACACAGGAAAAGACGAGCATGTTGTCCTGCTTCTTGCCTGTGCACATGAGGCGTTAAGACCTTGTCTACTTATGGTGACTAGGGTCCCGGTCACGGATTCAGACTCTGAGGCATTGAACATGAGAAAGAAGGAATATTCTGTCAAAGCCAAAAAGCTGACATGTATTTTTAATTTTAGTGAACAAGGATGAGGAAAGCAACGCGTAAGAATGTACGTCATGCTGCCTCCAGTTGAGCCTGGCCTGGGCACCCCACACGTCCTGCACACGCTGTCCTCGAGCATGGCCCTTGCGACAGGCCACGCAGGCCAGTTTCCAGAGTCACAGGCTTCGCTCTGGAAGGAAAAAACCAAAATGTCTTCCGAGAGCCTGGGTGAAGGCAAAGAGATGGGCTTCGGTGTGACCCGTTGCACTTGACCAGAGACGCATGGTGGGGAGGGGGAGACAGGCCGAGGCGGATCGTTCACAGAGGAGCTTTAGAGGCCCACTCAACTTGGGCTGGTTAAGGAGGAAAGTAGTTAAGGTCCATGGAAACAATGGTGGAGGGCCCAGTGAGGCCTCACTCACAGGCTCCTCCCACTGCAGGGTGTGCTGGGGCCAAGGCATCAGGGGCAACTGCTGACTCCTTGAATTGTCAGAGGTAGAGGTCACCTCCTCCCTCCAACGGTTTCATGCTCCAGTCCGCCGGGCACAGGAAGGAAGACAGTGCGAGAGTTCCAGACCCTGGCCTGTCAGCCACCCCACATAGTCTGGAGGAGACCGTAAGAAGCAGAGAATACATTCATTTATGCATTCATTCGGGAAACATCCGATTCCCTATAACATACCAGGTTATGTAGCAGCCAGACACAAAGCAGTCAATGGAGCAGACACTGTTTCTTCCAGAATCTCCTCATGAGACACCTCCAAAGTACCAGCACCAGTGGGCAGCACCACCTAACTCCAACACCCCCACGATGTGACCCAGCTCGGCCGGGCCTGTCTTCCGAGTTGTCATTAATCCAACCTCCTCCCTGTGTCCCCCCAACCCCACGTGGATCGGCTGTTTCCCTTCCTTCCTTCCTTTCACTTCCTACGTCTGACACCTTACTGCCCACCTCCGTGGACTAACACGGCCTGATCGCCGCACTCCCACTGGAGAATTAATTTGAAGTAGGTGTACACGAGGTAACACCTCCAAGGCTACAGATCTGCTCTCAGGTGTAGATGACCCTCCTGGTTTGGCTCAGCCCTTCCCAAGACCATGAAAAAGCCACTGTTCCCCCCCGTGTAGGAAATACTGGGACTCTCGGCACAGTTCCTATATCCCTCACTGAAACATCTTAACTACTGACCTCATTCCCTAACGGATAGGATTCTTTGTGCAAGAACTGCTGACCATTCCCATACAGAGGACCCAGCCTTCTCAAACCCAGAGAAGCAGGCCAAAGCCCACAGATGCCCTGCTTCCCACTCACCTGCTGTGGTTCCTCAGCTTGAGGAGCCGGATGGGTGGCCAGAGCCAAAGCTGAGCCGGGCCTCGCCGCCTCCTTGCCCCACTTGCCTTTCCTCTTGCCACCTCTTCTAGGCCTCTCTCGTGAGGGGAGTGCCTTTCCAGCCAGTGTGGGAACAGCCGGGGACTCCGGGGACCCTGGGCTGGAGCGTGCCCATTTCACCGCTGACCTCATCACACGCAAATCCTCGGCTTTGCCCATCGTCAGCTCCTGCCTCACAGTCCTGCGCTCACCCCGGGCCCCGCTCCCTGGTGGACAGAGGGGACCGAGTATTCTTTACTTGTGGAGAACACAGGACTCTAGCAGGTCGCCTCACCTGTCCCTGTGGTAGGGGAGTGCGCCTCAGAGAAGGAACCCTGTGACGCCCGGCTCTGGCAGAGGAGGAAGTTGTGCTCCTCAAGCGGCTCAGGCGTGTTCCGTGTACTCGGCCGTTCTAGTGGCACCTCTGGAGTTTTTCCAGAAGTTTGAGATTTACTGAATATCACAAGTAACGCCTGGGTTTCCTGGGAGGCCCCATGCATACTATCCTAGGTTAGATGTGCATGGAAATTGAGATCACAAGGCTGGACTGTGAATGGGGGTCAAGTCAATTCCAAAACCTTTACTTACACACATCTTTCATTCTGAGCGATCTTTCTGGTCAACACTTTGTGTGGAACCTCAGGACACAGACCTTCTACTGCACGTTAGCACCGGCATGGTTGTCTTGAGGTGCCAGAGGCCTGGGCCCCCAAGTGGACAGGCACAGCCGAGGCTTCATTTCACACCCACTACCGCCAACACTCCCAGATGTGCCCCGTACTGGTACCAGAGGAAGAGCTAGGTATTCCGGTAGAGATCAGATATGGTGCCTAAGAAGCTTTTACAGCTGAAGGTAAGGTGGTTGAAGCAGAGAGCCACCAGAGACCTCATGCGTAAGAGAGCATGCTCACACTCGCCCCCTACCGTCGAGGTATTATCCACTGGGGGCCATCCATGGGTAGCATCGGACACTGCCCACTGGAATCCCCAGGCGGGACTGTTTTTATGAGTCAAGCCTTGACCCAGATACAGGACATAGTTGCAGAAGCTGACACATCCCACATACCGTTGCTAAACTCTGGTTTCTGGGGTGGGCCGGGCACAATGGGGCCTCTCCCATGCACCCAGTCTCCCTCACCCTCTCATTCTGGCTTCTTAGCTGCTGCCTCAAAGCTGGGCTCTGGAGCATTTCACATGCATTTCCATTCCTTCGCAACTGACAAGCCACCTGACATGTCCAAATGGGATTTTTTTTTTTTTTTTTTTGAGAGAGAGCGAGCTCGCATGTGCCCATGGGGGAAGAGCAGAGGGAGGGGAGAGTCTCTGCAGACTGATCCTGCCGAAGCTGTCACGGAATGAGGCTTTGTCAGGGAAGACCACACAGAACTGCGAAGCCTACATTCGCAACCAGACATCTGTACCCTGAGCCGCTAGTTTCCTGGTCCCGATTCTGGTCATGACACAACTACAGGGTCATGTAGGATGTAGTCACAGGCACTAGGATGTCACAGGCACTGATAAACTGATAAACTCTCGTCCCTGATCCTTCCTGCCTCTCCCCTTCCAGCCTGAGACTCTGTATCTCACCATTTTCTTCACAGAATTGGGCTCCCTTTGAAGGCCCCATGGCCCGCGCAGTCTGAGAGGAGTTGTGTCTGGCTCTTCTCTTGGGAAAGCCCCTGGCCATGGGCTTCATGGGCTCTCCTTATGGGAGAAGCCCTGCGACTCCCCACACAACCACAGGGCTGCCGGCTCTTCTCGGAGCACACACACCATCACCTGGACAAAACCCCATCACTGCCACCTTCCCGTCCCGAGAGAGATCATCCACGGGCCCAGGGAAGAAAGGTGTAGTGTAGATTCCTGGACGGCCAGAGCTAAGTTAAAGACGAAAATAAGGAGGCGGTCTGGGTGGCCGGGTAGAACAGAAGGTCAGGAAGCCAGAGCCACATCTGGCAGTGGCAGAGAGCACTTCAGAGGCCCATCTGCTCAGGGCGGTGCAGGGAAGTCGGTGGCAGCCCCACGCAGAGCCCCGGAGCTGACACCCGGCCGTGCTGCCCTCAGCCCCCGGCTGGCCTCGCTCTGGCCCTCTCCCGACCAGAAATCCAGTCACATCCGTCTGCTTCGGGGAGGACACTGAGGACGCAGCCCAAGTTCTCACAGTTTCCTGGGCATGCAGTCCCTACATCCGAGGGCAGAGGGTTCTCATTCACAGAGCCTGCTCAGTCAACATAACCTGCAGGGCAGAAC
This sequence comes from Lynx canadensis, assembly GCF_007474595.2. Lineage (NCBI taxonomy): Eukaryota > Metazoa > Chordata > Mammalia > Carnivora > Felidae > Lynx > Lynx canadensis. The sequence continues at coordinate 3,156,523 of NC_044318.1, read as the reverse complement.
CGGTTCCATTTACAGGGGACAACTACCTCCCTTCCTTCATCCTGGGGAACCGAGACCTACTGAAAGCTCAGCGACTGGGAATGTCCAACCCTGCTGTCCACCCACCACCCTGCCCGCAAAGGGGAAAGACAGCCTGAGCTCTTGGGAAAACTAGCACCAATGCCAATCAGGAAATAAACAAGCATGTAAGCAGCAAAGGGGAGACCGAATGGCTCAGTTGGTTAAGCGTCCGACTTTGACTCAGGTCATGATCTTGCGGTTTGTGAGTTAAGGCCCCAAGTTGGGCTCTGTGCTGCCAGCTTGGAGCTTGGAGTTGCTTCAGATTCTCTGTCTCCCTCTCTCTCTGCCCATCACCCGCTCATGCTCTCTCTCTCTCTCAAAAATAAACAACATAAAAAAAGAAGAATTAGAAATGCTATTTGTAAAGCATCTAACTCCATACTTGGCACGTAAAAGTTGCAGAGTAAATGGTCTGTGGTGGTTAGAGAATCTCCATCTTACAGGAGTTTCTTCATCACATTCACCAACTGACATGTATTTAGATTTAAATTCTGTCATTCTCTTGCAAGAATGTAAGGTTCTTATAGAGCAGGGAACTGGTCTGGTCATTGCTGAATCACATCACCCCCAGTATTTTGCTTGACGTGTATTATTATATTGCAAATGAATGAATGGGTGAGAAATACAAGACTGGGGTCAGTCAGTCTTGATTAACTGCCTAGGTGTCAAGTACTTAAGCATTTATGAAGAATATAAAAGGAGATGAAAACTGGGCAGAGATGTCTCTGACATCTGACTCTCCCCCACTTCCAGTACTAACGCTCGAAGCGGGATTTCTGTACCTCAGCACTACAGACATCTTGGGCCACACAGGTCTTTACTGTGGGTGAGTGGGTGGCAGCATCCTGTGCACTAGAGGATGGGTAGCTGCATCCCTAGCCTTCACCAACTAGAGGACACGGAGGTCCCCCTGAGCTGTACCAAAAAATTGACTTCATTGTTACCAAATGCCTTTTTGGGGCAAATCGTCTCTGGTTAGGAACCCCTGTAGAGACAATCATTAAACCACGCTGGTGTAAGAGTCTTTATCTGTCCACCTGGTCTTCCTACAAAGCACATCTGAACTTCTTTCCTTTCTACAAATTGAGTCCGATTGTATAACTACTCTGTCCCAAAGCCCTGGAGACTTCCTGTTGCCGCTGACACAGGCCAAGAGATACAAGCTTGCAAGGCTGTCCTCGGGACTCAAGGCCCAGTCTACCCCTCCAGCCTCACTGTCCACTATCCTATATACATTTTCCAACCAGCACAGGTGAACCACTCTCGGTCCTAAAACAAACTGGCTCTGCGCTTTCTGGCTGTAGTGCCTTGGCCTGCGAAACTTCTGCCTAGAACGCTTTTAGCAAGTTCCGATGCACTCTTTCCACAGCAACTGAACACAAGGGGTTGCAGGTCTCCAGCCGTCCCAACCGGGGAAAGAAGGGTAGCTGAGCCTAGAAACATAGAAAGAAATGCCCTCAAGGAGAGCACCACCAAAAGGCAGGAAGTCCACAGGATGAGTACCGGCACCGGCACCACCACCCCCACCTTCTTGAACCCTCCTCATGCTTTCAACTCTTCAGCCCTGTCTCCCACTCTCTCTCTCCAGGCGCCTTATCTAACTCCACCTAATACCACGATGTTTCTGGCGGGTTTGTCTTCTCCACGAGTGCGAGAGCTGAGGGCAAGGAGTGTGCCTGAGTGGCCTTCTGAGGCAGTAGGGCCTCGGGGAACGAATGTTTTCTCAGCGTAAATCGCAAGGACAAGAGGCTCAGGGCCTTTCAAAGGCCTCTCCCCTGGGAAACGTCCGGACGGGGACCCCGAAGGGAGGCGGGCTGGCACGCCGGCTACCTCGTCCCCACGCCTCCCCAGAGGGGCGAGGTCCCGGAACACGGCCAGTCGGTGTCTTGGCGTCCCGACACCCAGGTCGGGAGATGACAGCTATGGGGAGACGCAGGAGCAGCAGCGCCGGGGACCAGAGGAACAGGAAAAGTCAGCTTCACACGAGCCACTCACCGGCCACGCCACCTTTTCCCTGCGCGCTGAACCAGAAGCCGCCGCGGGGCATGCCGGGACTTCCTGAAGCCCCGACGCAGGCGCAGGGGCTCAACCCGAAAAGAGCGGGACAGAACACGCAAGCGCGGCCTAAAGGACATTTCCGTTTCTCTGGTTGCCGCCTCCCGCTAATCGACAGCAGTCTTCACCAGTGAATGGACAGGATCCTCTTGACGTCACGCCCTGGGACCATTCATGGTGTTGGAGAGGACGCGGGGTGGGGGCGGGATTCGGGCGCTTGTTAACGCCCTCCTATTGGTTACTGCTGTTATGTTGGCCAGGTGGTTCTGCTTGTTGACTTTGACGGGTTCTCTTTCTAACCTTGGTGTTGCTCAGTGGGTTTTTCACATGTGACAGCGACAGTGATCAAAAACCGTCACGCTAGCGGTATGCTAAGCCCCGTTGTAAACACGTTCATACTAAGTAATCCTAACAACCATCCTATTGAGTCGGAAATGTTAACTTTAGGCAGGGAGACCTAAAGGACCTTCAGGGAGGCAGGATGCACCTACAAGTGGGAGGCTGAAGAAGCAGCAGCAGCGGAATTTGGGGGGTGGGTGGGAAAGGATGAGATAAATGTATTCTGGACCTGCTGGCCTAGATGCCATGCGTGCAGTCTCACAAACTTTCTGATAAGGTCTCAATAAAAAGCCAGGGACAAAAATCCTCAGCGGCTACCTAGTCGGGACCCCTCTCACTCTCGAGAGCTTCATACTTTCCTTCAATAAACTCTATCACTCTGTGTCTTTGCCCACTCTGTTGTCCACGAGATTCATTCTTCGACTCTATGAGACAAGGACCGGCGTCTCTCCCACCCTCCTCTAACACTATGAAGTCAATAGTATTACTATTTTCATTCTCTAGAAGGGGAAACCAAGCCAGTTTTCAAGTGACTGCCTAAAGACAGAAGTAGGGCTAGAACTCTCTTCCAACCCAGTGTTTTCTTCCCTGTTTCATTTTTTAATATTCCATGAGTACCAAATCATTGTCATATTAAAAGGAAATCTCTCTGTTCCTTTTTTCCCCAAGCAACACACTCTCTCTATATAGAGGAAATAACTGTTACTTGTGCGTTTATCTTCCTGTACCTGCATACACAACTTTGCCCATTTACTTTATCTTGAAGTTTTCCTATTTCAATATATCCACCGCATTTTCATTTTTAGGCTGCTGTGTTTAGTCATGTACCATAATATAATCAATCTTCAATCATTTCCATTTTGGTGGACATTGAAATACTTTCTTGATTTAAAAAAATGTTTATTTATTTTTGAGAGAGAGAGAGAGTGTGTGTGTGAGTGGGGTGGGGGGCAGAGAGAGAGGGAGGCAGAGGATCTGAAGCCCGCTCTGTGCTGAGCGCAGACAGCCAGATGCAGGGCTCGGACTCACAACCATGGAATCATGACCTGAGCTGCAGTGGGAGGCTTAACTGAGCCACCCAGGGGCCCAACTTTCCTAATTTTTTTTTATATGTGTGTGTTATCCTCGATTGGGATATTCTGGATATATTTTGAAGAGGGAGCAGATAGATTGGGATGTGGAGCTTGAGGGAAGTAACGGTGGAGTCTTCTCTATGGTCTCTGCCTTTACTCTGGCCTCTCCATCCTTCCATCATTTATGAAGACACTGGTAGCTCATTGAAGGAGTTTTCTGGATCGGGATATAAATGAAAAGAGGTGGGTTGTGAAATAGACCGATAAACCTCCCTAGTAAACAATTACACTTTGATTAAATATGACACTGAGCAGTTTTCACTAAACATTCTCCCACATATATTATCTGTTCGGTCCTTACACCGTTGCTCCTGGCTATTGTATTCATTTTATAGATGATGAAAGGGAGTGCTGGAGACATCATATTCACTAGCTACCATATCTCATCAATTGCAGAGTACACCAAAATGCCTCTTAGCTCCAATTATTATGAATTTTCTGGGTTATCTGCTGCCTCCTATTCCAAGGGCAGAGTAACAAGACAGCTACATCGTTAGGAGTGAGAGAGCGCATGCACAGAGTGATTGTGAGAAGAAACCCAGCATGGCAGTTCGCTTTTCCTCCTCCAATCCCCTGTGTTTTATTAGCCCCTAACATCAAGTTAGATTCGAAATATTCTGTATTTTTGATAGGGATACCTGAATTGCTCCAAAGTGTTTAAGGAATCCCTATTTTCCTCGTGTTTTCTCCCAAGTTATTTAGTAATTAAGAGTATGACTGCCCAGTCCACTTGGGGGTTAAAGTTCTCATAAATGAATCCACTGGCATTCTAGTTTATAAATTCCCTTAGGAGCTTAGTTATTGTGATTGCATCTTCCGAGAACTTCATCTACTCTAAGTGTGCTGATAAATAAAAACTGTGAACTTGCCAGTCTCAAGACTCTGATAAATGACCAGGATAATGCCAGTAGAGACACACTTCAAATATTACTGAGTGGAAAATTGAGAATATAGGTCATGGCTCCCGTCTACAACTGGAAAAACCAATTCACGATGGGATAATATAACTAGATGTCTTTGAGGGGAGGCATTTTAGATATGTGAAAAGGGGGATATTTGTCATTATTTAGTTGGCATTGTCCAAGGGACAGGATAACTCCGAAGTGGTAAACCTAAAAGCGGGTCATTTCACAAGTTTAATTCGGCTGCAAAACTAGATCTGGAGGCAGAGGACATGCTTTATAGATAGATGATTTTTTTTTTTTTTTTTGGTGCTCAAACTTGCTTAAGGAATCTCAGAGCCTCTCATAATCCAGCAACCATACTAACATATCCAAATGCTGGTAGCAAGTCTCAGGGTTGGGTCTTAGGAGGAGGCAATTTAAACAAATAGGTTTATTTGAGAGAAAAATAGTCTTTCTTTATTCACATTAAATATTAGATGAAGCAGAAGGTGGGAGGTAGACATAAAGGACAGGGTAAGTAAGATGACAAAGGAACATATAGGTAGGAAGTATGTATGGGTAGACAGACGGGCATACTGGGAAGAGAGAAGGAGAGATGAGAAAAGTGATGAATGGATATGGTACAAAGACGAATTGTTTGAATTTTCACTTGGGGTTAATCATATCTGGCTTGATTTTATCAAAGCATAGCATCATTGTATATAGATATTGCAAGTGGCAGTGCTTTTTAAAGAAAAGTACAGTGGGGCGCCTGGGTGACTCAGGCTCAGGTAGTTAAGCATCTGATTTTGGTTCAGGTCACGTTCTCGTGGTTTGTGAGTTCGAGCCCCGCGTCGGGTTCTGTGCTGACAGCTCGGAGCCTGGAGCCTGCTTCGGATTCTGTGTCTCCCTCTCTCTCTGCCCTTCCCCTGCTCGCTCTCTCTCTCTCTTTCTCTCTCTCAAAATTAGATAAACATTAAAATTTTTTAAATAAAGAAAAGCACAGAAATCTCTAGAAATATAAAAATATGTAATATTTTATTACATGTAACAAATAGTATGTGGACCATAGAGACAGTGAGCCAGGTCTGTACTAAATCAACAACCCGTGAGCTGTTGACGGGACACATCTACTCCGTTACCTGTAGTCCACGGGATGTTTAGTGACCAAGTGTAGAGTATTAGAAACAACACTAGCCATGCCTTAACAGCTTAGGGCTACTGGGAACACGTCTCGGCCGTAGTAGGGTTAGTCCTCCTCATGTTCATCTGGCCAGAGCGAGAATGAGAAAAAGCGTGTAGAGAAGAAGAGGGGATACATGATGGAGCTTTCCCTCCTCTCAGCCGAGTTCTCTTCCCTTTCCCAGCAGCCTCCTCAGCGCCGCCTTTACCTCCTTGTTTCTCAGAGTGTAGATGAGAGGGTTCACCATTGGCGTGACCACAGAGTAGAAGAGGGAAATGAATTTGCCCCGGCCCTGGTGGCTGGTCTTAGCCGGAAGGAGGTACCCGTAGATGGCTGACCCATAGAAGAGGAGCACCACCACCAGATGGGAAAGGCAAGTATTAAAGGCCTTTCTCTGTCCCTCAGCTGAGCGGATCTTCAGCACTGCCCGAGCTATGGAGCAGTAGGAGATCAGGGTGATGCTCAGCGGGACGGCAGTGAAGAAGGTGCAGACACCATTGAGCACGGCCTCGTTGAGACGTGTGTCTCCACAGGCCAGTTTGATCATGGCAGGCACCTCACACAGGAAGTTGTCCACCCTCCGGTGCCCACACAATGGGAGCTGCAGAGTGAACGTTGACTGGATTATGGAGTTGCTCAAGCCGCCCAGCCATGCAATGGCAGCCAGCAGCCGGCAGAGCCGAGGGCTCACGATGACGGTGTAGCGCAGGGGCTGGCAAACTGCCACATGGCGGTCGAATGCCATCACCACGAGCAGGATGCACTCAGTGGCCCCTAGCCAGAGGAAAACATAGAGCTGGATCACACAGCCAGCGTAGCTTATAGTCTTATCTGGTCCCCATAAGTTGGTCAGCATTTGGGGGACCGAGCTCGTAGTAAAAGCGAGGTCCAGGGAGGAGAGGTTGCTGAGGAAGAAGTACATGGGGGTGTGGAGCCGGGCATCCAGGCAGGAGAGCAGGATGATGGTCGAATTCCCAACTAGGGTCAGCGAGTAAGAGAAGAGAATGACTATGAAAAAGACGATCTCCAGCTGGGGATGGTCGGATATACCCATCAGGATGAAGCCCTCTGAAAAGCTGTTGTTGGCCTCTGCCATTCTGCTTGTTCAGTCACTTGAAGAGTCTGTCCGGGGAGACGGCCACTTGCTGAGAGAAAAGCAAGTGAAAAAGAAGGATAAGGCTGCTCTGCATGAGAGAGGGTCCAATAGTTTTCTGGGCATCAGATTTAAGTACCAATTTAATTTTTATGACCGCAAAGGTTCGTGCAATCCCCACCCTCTATCGGTATCACATGAATGGAAATGTTATGTCACCCAGATGGCGAACACGAGCTATTGCTGTAATGAAAGATGTGCCTTATGAAGAAGCAGGGGATTAGGGATCTTCAGTTCAGCACAGTGGTTACAAGGATGGAGGGAATTGGCCTTAGAATTACATGTAGAAATTCTTTAAATACACATTTCCCTAGCCAAGGTTTTGATATGCTCAGGGGAGGGGGAAGCAGACCCGCTGTCTTTGGAAAAGCCCTCCAGAAGTTTCTGATGAGTGTTTCTCCCTCTCCTACATCTCCCCCCCTCCATGGTGAAAACTCCTGAACCAGAAAGATGAAGTGTGAAGAAGAACATGATGAGTCTATAAAATCATGAAAAAAAAAAAAAGGCAGAAGAGTGAATACAGACTTATTCACCAAACACAGAAGATACAAACATGTAAGTTAAGAGGAGCTAAAAGTAGGACTTCAAATAAACAAAGCTTCACATAAGCCTAAGTAAGTTTAGGTGGAACAGACTAAAGAAATAAACAGCACTTATCCAAAATGGGGTTATTTCAGCTAATAGGAACCCATTATTAGTAAAGGAAACTAGAAGATCTCAGAGGATATCCTTGACCCTTTGATGTATAGGACCCCATGCTCATGTCTAAACTATGGAGGACGTCTTACCATCTCACACACAAAAAATAGCTCTTGTTAATAATGGGCCCATTAGCATCTCCTTTGGGTATGACCTAGGCTTTGTTGAAAATCATAAGCCAAAGCCCTTTTACCTTCTTTAATAAATAAAGCAAACCTGGGGCGCCTGGGTGGCTCAGTCAGTTAAGCGCCGACTTTGGCTCCGGTCATGATCACACGGTTCGTGGGTTCGAACCTCACGTCGGGCTCTGGGCTAACAGCTCAGAACCAGGAGCCTGCTTCGGATCCTGTGTCTCCCTCTCTCTCTGCCCCTTCCCTGCTTTCTCTCTCTCTCTCTCTCTCTCTCTCTCTCTCTCTCTCTCTCAAAAATAGAATAAACATTTAAAAATTTTTAAAAACCAAATAAAACAAACTCGAGAAGAAAGCAGTCTTTGAGGCAGCTGTCCTCATCTGGACACTGAAGACTGGGAGCAAATTCTCTTCCTCTTTCTCTGGACCAAGATGTGTTCCACAGGAACCCTGGTTGCCACACCCAAAGAGCAAGCTTGCTGGGAGACGCTACTCAAGGGAAGTGTGGTGGTGTGTTTGCTACTTCTGGTGCACCAGGTGGTGACCAGTTGGCCACATCTCTTGGCTAAAGACCCCAATAACTGTCCTTTCCATCAGTTAGTTGCCAAAATACTGGCCATCCGGATGACAGCTTCCACCTAGAAGTCAGAAGGGACATCGCTTCTTTTTTTTTTTTTTTTTTTTTAATTTTTTTTTCAACGTTTATTTATTTTTGGGACAGAGAGAGACAGAGCATGAACGGGGGAGGGGCAGAGAGAGAGGGAGACACAGAATCGGAAACAGGCTCCAGGCTCTGAGCCATCAGCCCAGAGCCTGACGCGGGGCTCGAACTCCCGGACCGCGAGATCGTGACCTGGCTGAAGTCGGACGCTTAACCGACTGCGCCACCCAGGCGCCCCGAGACATCGCTTCTAATTGTAGGGTTAAGTCAGCAATAGCATCCCTCTAGTGAGTGAGGGATGGTAAGCGTTTCAGAGGACTTTTCAACCCACCTCCATGCCTCTATGTTATACCTCAAGTGGAGGTGACTACTTATCTTTTTCATTTAAGACTTAAGGTAGCTGGGGCGCCTGGGTGGCTCAGTCAGTTGAGGGTCCAACTTTGGCTCAGGTCATGATCTCACGGTTGGTGAGGTCAAGCCCCGCATCGGGCACACTGCTGTCACCGCAGAGTCTGCTCCAGATCCTCTCTCCCAATCTTTCTGTGCCCCTCCCCCGCTCACTCTCACTCTCCCAAAAATAAATAAACATTTAAAAAAGAAGAATTTAAGGTAGCTGAGGAACTGAGTGACCATCTGAGGGCCAGCTCATCTTTCTCTTCGTAAGTTCTTCCTGAAGCCCATCTCACTACCTCTGGATAGTAGAAGAGCCTCCCTCTTGTATCCCTCTAGGGGAAAGAAACAGACAGACACTGCTCATCTCCTTCCACAAACTGTCAGGTCTTTGGGTGTCTGGTGCTTTGTGGAAGCTCAGAGATGCCAAAATTTCTTTCAGACTGTGCTCTGTGCATATGGAGTTTTTATCCCAAGAAGAAATCAGCCAAAACAGAAAAGAAAAAGCTGTACCGAGAGTGGGAAGCTATCAACCTCAGCCCCCAGAAAGTGCAGGAGGAAATGCCAGACCAGCTAGACTCTTGGCCTGAGCTTGACAAACTCCCCAAGCCAATGTGAGTATAACTTCCAGTCTGAATTCAGCAACTCAACTGCTCTTCAGGGTACTTTCCTCCCTCGAAGGTCTCTTCCCTTGTTCCTATTTCTGTCATAATTTAGGAATGCTAAACTGATCCAGAACTACTGGCATTCTAAGAGAAGACCAGAGAGAACAGTATTGAATGCAAAGGGTACACCATTTATGGGGCAATTTAGGCGGGCGGCGGGGGGGGAGGGGCACCCAGATGGAGGTTGCTTGCGTACAGAATGATTTTCAAGAATGGCTCCTATGACACATAGATGCTTACCATCCTGGCCTGCCTGTGAATTTGGACTGAATGTTCAGGATATTGAGAAAAGGAGCCAAGATCTGTATCTCAAAAAGAATCCTGGATATTGTAATTTCCCACCTTTACCCAGTTTTCTGCCTGCTCTAAATCCCACAACTCTTCACTGACCACTTGTGGATGAGGTGCCGCATCTGGGATTGGGGTTGGCTGCCTCCTGTCATGGAAATTTGCTCCCGAGCTGCTGGCACTCCCCATTGGTGACTGTGTGTTCTGAGAATCCAAGCCTTGCTTTAATGTGAGCCGGAGCAATAAAGTGAAAGTGAGTCATCATCAACAAACAAGCCCAATTGTAAATTCCCAATCCTGGTAGAGAGGTTTTTAGACGTGTTTTCAGTATTTCATTTATTTGGGAGGTCGTTGGCAGTGCTACTCTGGAGACCCCGGTTTGTGCCTATCTTGCATGGAAGTTCTAAGTGACTCTTTCTCGACGACCTGCTCAGAACGGGAAACAGGGTTTTCTGTGGAGAGTGACACTGCGGCAGAATGGCGCGCAAGAACCCAAAACAAAACACACTTTGTGTAGAAGGGTGAAGTCTAAGGTGAAATACAATCAAAATCTCTCCAGTCAGAAGGTCTCAGGTATTTGATCAGATTAACAGGAATTTTATCCCCAAATCTTAGAATCCGAGAATTAGAGATGAGGGAGTTGGAATCTTAAAAGAGGTAAGATAGGACCAATAAGTGAGAAAGGTGACAGTTCAAAACTAAACTTGTGGGACGTGTAATGCCTAAGGGGCACCGCAGTTTAAAAATATTGAAATCCAAGAAATCAGTTATAAAGAGGAGTGAAGGGGGAAAATGCCGTCTGAAGGGGACTTTAACTTTTGACGTTCACATCAGGGAAGACAACCAAGTTTCCTTAAAATTGGTTTCTGATGCTCCTGTTAGAACAATCCTGGCTGCAGGGACCATGAGCCTGGCTCGGGTGGCAGTTCTAATGAGCACAGGATCTCACCAAATAGAAAAAGGGCTAAACGCATGGCCACATATCACCCAGGTATACAAACTGAACACCTCAGACTGAGAATGGAACTGGCGGGATAAGCAGGGGGTTCCGGGAATAGCTCTCCAGGTTACACGTCTCTGCAAGCTGGTGACAGTTCCTTGTAACGGGTGTCGTCAAAGGAAACCCAGAATGTTTGATGTGAGGGCCAGGGGGAGAGTGCTCTGCCTTGTGCTGCCTGGGCAGTTCCTTAGGGGAAGCTCTTACCTGATTTGCCTGACGGTTTAAAAGACACGGAACATGTGCAGAGTTTTACACAGGAGGGGGCAGAAGGAACTAGATCCTATGGAGAACGGCTAAGAGGCTAACTCGTTTAAGAGGTGGGTGAAGGGAGGTTTGCTTTGGTTTTCCCTTCCAGTTAGTGTCTTCACGATAGTGAGGGGATTTTAAAGATGTGTGAGAGCAGGTGCTCTCTTTATGTGTGAAAAGCAAACTAGGTTTTAATTAAAAGCAAGAGATATTGTGACTGGACATTTTTAGATTTCAGCACGATAACACATGGGAGAAAAAGATGGGCTTAGAGATTTGCCTGCCTGAGGGCACTGGACTGTACCGAAGCCTTCCATGACCTTCTTCTGCTGAGGATGCTGTTCTTAGGACACGGGTATGTATGCTAAAGTGTGTGTGTGTGTGTGTGTGTGTGTGTGTGTGTGTGTGTGTGTGTGTGTTTAATCCTCATAGTTGAGAATTTCCCAGCTCTTCTCCTGGACCATTTTAGAAATGACTTTGTTAGGGGGGCCTGGGTGGCTCAGTCGGTTAAGTGTCTGACTTCAGCTCAGGTCATGATCTCACGGTTTGTGAGTTCAAGCCCTGCGTCGGGATCCGTGCTGACAGCTCAGAGCTTGGAACCTGCTTCACATTCTGTGTCTCCCTCTCTCTGACCTCCCTCCCTTGCTCACGCTCTGTCTCTGTCTCTTTCTCAAAAATAAATAAACATTAAAAAAAAAAGAAGGAAAAGAAATGACTTTGTCAAAGAGTTCCTCACGTGTAGTTTCAAAACTTCCCTTCACAGCTCGAATATTTCCCCCTCCCATCTCTTCTCTCAGCTGATGGACAAGGTCACAAACGGGCTCGGGGCTCTATTACCATGTTACTTCCAACCTTTCTCCTGTGGGAAGATTCCAAGACCTGTGCCTTTAAAAAGCGATTCCTTCCGTACTCTCTCTTTTCTCCTTCCTTTCCCCATCGTTTTTCCCTTTTCGCCTCTCTTCCATATACTCTGAAGTCTCTATTCATAAAAGCCTGCAGCTTTTCATGGAAATATACCTTTGGCTTCAGGGCTCTCCCAAATCCATCACGCTGTCCTTGGTGGATCAAATGAGAGGGTGATGATCAGAGAGGACGATGTGCCATGTGGCTGCTCCTTGCCCACGAGTTGGGAGCGCAGGCTTTTAACCCTGGGGCCGGCCTTGGCCATCTGAGAAGCACAGGCCCTGCTGCCTGGAAGCCTGGCTGGTTCTGGCTCCTTCTGCAGAGCCCAGGGGAGCACAACCATCCCCCAAAGGCAATTAGCACTAAGCACCAGCGTGGCCAGCAAACAGGGCGGTGGGGGCAGGGGGGAGCTGTCCCTGAAGAACCCTCTCCATCTTTCACCTCAGGCCCGTCCCAAACACACATTACTAACTAATGAGTAATAAGAATCACCACACTCCTTAAATGGTTACTAAGGATATAATTTTGTCCTTTTTAACATACTTTCATATGATCTCAATTGTTAAAATGCTTTCCTTTTTTTCCCTTTTTTTTAGTGTTTATCCATTTTTAGAGAGAGAGAGCACGAGCGGGGTAGGACCAGAGAGAGAGAGGGAAACAGAGGATCCGAAGCGGGCTCTGTGCTGACAGCAGTGGCTCGAACCCACCAAGTGTGAGATCATGACCTGAGCTGAAGTCAGACGCTTAACCGACGAAGCCCCCCAGGTGCCCCTTAAAATACTTTCTGGGCGGTTAAAGCAGGTGGTCTTATCCCCACTTGGTAGACGGGTAAACAGAACAGGAAGTGATTACATGACATGCTTAGTGTTAAACAGTGACGGCTCCAGTGTTTACTCACTGGGCACAAACTGACCACCCTATGCAGCAATGAGTATGTTTGACTCATCTTCTGGGAGACGTTGTCTTTGAGTGTTTTTCCAGGGAGGGAAGGGGGAGAAGGGGATTCCCACTGTCTCTGGCCCTAACATAAACCACTCATCAGGGGCGTGAAACTTAGACACTGACACCATGCTGTGTGAAGAGAAATCGCTTACAAATGACACTAAATAAACACGTACAAGGTGACTGGCAACTGATTAGGTCATTAGATGTCATGGGAGATAAATTACCCTGGAAATCGTTAACCTAGAAACCATGTCATGCAAAAGAGTGATCACTGAGGGTACGCAGTGTGCCACCTGCTGGAGGGGTCCAGGTGTGAGCAAAATGGGCATGGCCCCCATTGAGGGGGGCTCCCCGCCCTGTGGGTCTGTCTTGGCAATTGTCTCATAATCATCAGCCCCGCTTGCTAGCTTGTACCAGACGCTGCGCTCAGCAGTTTTACAAACATTATCACGATGACCACACCAGGCAGACATTCCTGCTCTACGAAGAGAAACCAAGGCTCCAAGGTGTAAGACAAATAGCTAGTACATGGCAGAGAAGCTCACACTAGGTCTATTTGACTACAAAGTCCACGCTCATGAAAAATTGAAGCATCTCAATGAACACCAATGGGGAATTCAGTGGATGATGGCACCTCTAGGGAATACTGTACAAACTGTCATCAATGGACTCTACAAGATTTCTCTTGTTTGAAGTTAAGTTAATCTTATTTTATTTTATTAACTTTTCCAGTTTATTCCCAATCCCACTCTCATTCCATACTCATAGTCACCTGCTCTGTCTCCTCTGGTGGACATGTTAAGTGTTTGGGTCTAATTGTATCCTTGTAAAACATAATGCTGTCTTGTCTATGTAAATGTTTTAAATTGATGCCCATGGCATTTGCCATAGATTTCATTCTGTTTCTTCCCTTTTAACTTCTCTTTTTTGACAGTGTTCTCACTTACGTTTTAAAAAACACAACCATGTTGCCATGGGTCCATTTGCTTCAGTGTTTCTCATGCTGAATACGTACCTATCATAGTTTATTTTTCATTCCGCAAGGGGTGAACATACAGCTTGTCTTAATTTCCCATTACCACAAACAATGCTGCAATGAACATTCATGTGCATATCCCTTTATGGACCTGCATGAGTGCCTATCACGGATATGTATGTATGTATGTATGTTCGTTCATTCTAGATGGAGACTGCTGGGCAACAGGGATATGCTTATGAGCACTATCTGATTCTGCCAATGGGTTGACAGAGTCTATGACTCCCAGTGAAGTCATAGAAATGAAGGTTTGTGATTTCCCTTCATCCGAGCCAACACCTAGTATAACCAAAGGTCCTAATGTCTGCCAATGTGTTGGGTATGAAAGTATCACAGTGTAGTCTGCCTTTTTCCGATTACTAATGAGGTTTAACAGTTTTTACAGATGTGTTGGCTTTTTAAATTTCTTATCCTATAAATTGCATTTTCATACCGTCTGCCTGCTTTTAGTTTTTCTTTGTGTTTCTTGTTTATTGGCCATTGTTCTTAGTACTGTCTACCTAAACCTTGCCAGTTATAGACATTGTAAATATTCCCCCTAGTTAAGTCTATGCCGAACTTTGAACAAAAATCCTAAATTTTGATATAATCCAATTAATACATTTCCTGCATTGAAGTTGATTTGTGCTTTTAACAGTTCTTTCCAGTCCCTAATATACAAATACATCCCATTTCATTTTCTTCAGACAGATTTATCTTTCACATTTAAGTGTTTAATTCTTTGGGATTTCATCATTGTATGTAATATGAGGTGATCCAACTTAATTATTATTATTTTTTCAACTTAATTATTTTATTAAATACAGGGTTATTTTTCCTTCACACAAAGCAAATTCAGAAATGAACGATCAGGATTTAGTGCGGTAGCAAATCAACAACCATCAGTCCAGGTTCCTTCCACCTTCACGCTCCAACACCCTCATCAGTGGCTTCTATCCGCAAGGCTACCTATGGTCTAAGCTGGCGGCAGGTGCTCTACTCATCATGTCCCCACTGCTGCAAGGAAGGTGGAAGATGTTTTTGCCTCTTGGGGAAGCTATCCTAGAAGCTCCACCAGTATCTTCCCCTCACATCTCACGGATGAGGATTTAATCATATAAGGAAATCTAATTGCATAGGAGGCTGAGAAATGTAGTTTTTACCTGGTCGCAATTATCACGTCATACATCATATGTAGCACCAACAATATAAATAAGTATTGTGTTACAATTAATGGAGACTGGATATTGAGTAGCCAAGCAGTAGTCCCTGCCACAAGAAGATTATTAACTTGTTTTGAAATGGCCTTCTGGGGCACCTGGCTGGCTCAGTCAGCGAAGCATGAAACTTTTGACCTAGAGGTTGTAAGTTTGAGGCCCAAGTTGGGTGTAGAGATTACTTAAAAATAAAATCTCTTAAAAAACTTAATGGCCTTTTGTATTGTTTGGATAAACACAATAAGAATGAATTCTATACAATTAAAAATATCCAAATAGGGGCACCTGGGTGGCTCTGTCGGTTAAGCTTCTGACTTTGGCCCAGGTCATGATCTCATGGTTCGTTAGTTCAAGCCCCCCATGGGGCTCTGTGTGGACAGCACGGAGCCTGCTTTGGATTCTGTCTCCTTCTTTCTTCCCCTCCCCTGCTCTCTCTCTCTCTCTCTCTCTCTCTCACACACACACACACACACACACACACACACACACTCTCTCTCTCTCTCTCTCTCTCTCTCAAAAATAAATAAACATTTAAAAATATCCAAATAAAAAAGATTTTTAATGTCTCAAGTTTTTACTGAGATAAAATTAATGTAACAGAGAAATCTGCCTGGCTCAGTCAGTAGAGCATGTGACTCTTGATCTCAGGGTTGTGATTTTGAGTCCCATATTGGGTGTAGAGATTACTTAAAAATAAAATCTTTAAAATTCACATAACAGAATTCACAAGTTTAACCATTTTAAAGGGTTAAATCCAGTGACCTTTATTATATTCACAAAGTTGTACAATCATTGCCACTCTCTAAGTCCAGAATATTTTCATCATCCCAAAAGAGAATCCCTGCGCCCATTAAGCAGTTACTCCCCATTCTCTCTTGGACCCCATCCTCTTGCAACCACTAATCTCCTTTCTGTCTATATGGGACTGCCCATTCCAGGATTTTCATATATAAGGAATCACAGAATATGTAGCCTTTGGGGTCTGACTTCTTTCATTTAGCATAATATTCATCCATTGTAGTATATATCAGTATTAAATTCCTTTTTATGGATTAATAATATTCAAATGTATAAATATACTACATTTTGTTTACTCATTCATCAGTGGATTAACATTTGGGTGGGTTACACCTTTTGGCTATTAGGAATAGTGCTGCTGTGAACATTCATGTATGAGTTTTTGTTTGAAAACATGTTTCTTTTTTTTTTTTTAATTTTTTTTTAACATTTATTTATTTTTGAGACAGAGAGAGACAGAGCATGAACGGGGCAGGGGCAGAGAGAGAGGGAGACACAGAATCGGAAGCAGGCTCCAGGCTCTGAGCCATCAGCCCAGAGCCCGACGCGGGGCTCGAACTCACGGACTGCGAGATCGTGACCTGAGCTGAAGTCGGACGCTCAACCGACTGAGCCACCCAGGCGCCCCTGAAAACATGTTTCTAATTCCTTTAGAAAACATGTTTCTAATTCCCTCATATATCTAGGAGTAGAATTACTGGCTCACATGGCAATTCTGTGTTTAACTTTTTGAGGAACCGACGAACTATTTTCCGTAGAGAATGTACCATTTTATAGGCCTACCACAAATGTGTCAAGGTTCCAGTTTCTCCATATTTCACCAATTCTTGTTATTTTCCTTAAAAACAATTATAGCAGCCCTAGTGGGTGAGCTGTATTTCATTGTGGTTTTGATTTTCCTTTCGCCAGGGTCTAATGATGTTGAGGCATCATTTCATGCCTTTGTTGGCCATATGTGTAACTTCTTTGGACAAATGTCTATTCAAGTTCTTTCCCTATTTTTTAATTGGATTGTTTGTCTTTTTTGCTGTTGAGTTTGAAGAGTTCTTTACATGTTTTGGACACTAGACCCTTATCAGACATATGATTCACAAAAATTTTCTCTCATTGTGTGGACTGTCATTTCACTTTTTAGATAGTGTCCTTTGAAGCACAAAAGTTTTTTTATTTTGATGAGGTCAAAAGTATCCATTTTCTTTTGTTGGTTTTCATTTTGGTATCAGATCTAAGAATCCATTGCCAAATCCAAGGCCATGAAGACTTAACCACATGTTTTCTTTTAAGAGTTGTACAGTTTTAGGGGCGCCTGGGTGGCGCAGTCGGTTAAGCGTCCGACTTCAGCCAGGTCACGATCTCGCGGTCCGTGAGTTCGAGCCCCGCGTCGGGCTCTGGGCTGATGGCTCAGAGCCTGGAGCCTGTTTCCGACTCTGTGTCTCCCTCTCTCTCTGCCCCTCCCCCGTTCATGCTCTGTCTCTCTCTGTCCCAAAAATAAATAAACGTTGAAAAAAAAAATTAAAAAAAAAAAAAAAAAGAGTTGTACAGTTTCGGCTCTTACATTTAGGTCTTTTTTCAATTTGAATTAAGTTTTGTATATAGTGTGAGGTATACAGTCTGACTATTTGGCATGTCTATATACAGTTTTCTTGGGACCATTTGTTGGCAAGAGTCTTCTTTCTCCATTGAACGGTCTTGATACTACTGTCAAAAATCAATTCACCATAGATGTATGGGTTTGTTCCTGGACTCTTATTTCTATTCAACTGATCTTACCACAATGTTTTCGTTACTATACCTTTGTAATAACTTTTGAAATCAGAAATAGTGAGTCCTCCAACTGTGTTCTTTTTCGATATTGTTTTGGCTATTCAGGATCATTTGCAATTCCCTATTCATTTTAGGATTCACTTTTCAATTTCTATAAAGAGGCAGTTAGTATTTTGACAGGGATTGCATTAAATCTGTAGACTGCTTTGGAGAACATGGCCATCTTAATAATATTAAGACTTCCAATCCATGGACATGAAACGTCTATTCTTTTGGTATTGTTTAATTGATTACAGCAGTATTTTATAGTTGTTAGTGTACAAGTGTTGCATCTTCTTAGTGAAATTTATTCCTAAATATTTTCTTCTTTTTGACATATTGTAAAGGGAATTGTTTTCTTAAATTCTTTTTAAATTGTTCATTGGTAATACATAGAAACACAGCGGAGTTTTGTATCTTGACCTTGCATTCTGCAACTTTGATGGATTTGTTTATTTACTTTTTCTTTTTTTTTAATTTACACCCAAGTTACTTAGCATATAGTGCAACAATGATTTCAGGAGTAGATTCCTTAATGCCCCTTACCCATTTAGCCCATCCCCCCTCCCACAGCCCCTCCAGTAACCCTCTGTTTGTTCTCCATATTTAAGAGTTTCTTATGTTTTGCCCCCTCCCTATTTTTATATTATTTTCACTTCTCTTCTCTTATGCTCATCTGTTTTGTATCTTAAAGTCCTCATATGAATGAAGTCATAAGATATTTGTCTTTCTCTAATTTCGCTTAGCATATTACCCTCTAGTTCCATCCACGTAGTTGCAAATTACAAGATTTCATTCTTTTTGATTGCCACATTGTATATACATACCACATCTTCTTTATCCAGTCATCCATCGATGGACACTGGGCTCTTTCCATACTTTGGCTATTGTCGATAGTGCTGCTATAAACATTGGGGTATATATGTCCCTTTGAAACAGCATACCTGTATCCCTTGGATAAATACTTAGTAGTGCAATTCCTGGGTTGTAAGGTAGTTCTATTTTTAATTTTTTGAGGAACCTCCATACTGTCTTCCAGAGCGGCTGCACTAGTTTGCATTCCCAACAGCAGTGCAAAAGAGATCCTCTCTCTCTACATCCTCACCAACATCTGTTGTTGCTTGAGTTGTTAATGGGAGCCCTTCTGACAGGTGTGAGGTGGTATCTCATTGTGGTTTTGATTTGTATATCCCTGATGATGAGCGATGTTGAGTATTTTTTCATGTGTCGGTCGGCCATCTGGATGTCTTCTTTGGAGAAGTGTCTATTCATGTCTTTTGCCCATTTCTTCACTGGATTATTTGTTTTTTGGGTGTTGAGTTTGATAAGTTCTGCATCTTCCTTTCCAATTTGGGAATGAACAAAAATGATTGAAGAAAAAATCCATCATGGGAAAACTTTTATGTAAAAAAAATTAAATATGCAAAACAATGTTATACATGCAATGCTATACACTTACTGGTACACACATACATTTACTTAATGCTTCAATAAAGCCAGGATGTCCTAGGCATCTTTGTGTTAATTATTGAAGTTCCTTAAAAACCTCATAAGGTGGGCTTTTTTGACTTTCATTTTACAAAACAGAAAACTGAAAAATCTAAAGCTTAAATAAATTGCTCAAGACCACACAGCTAATACAAAATGGAGCTGGTGTATGAACCCAGGTAATCGAATTCCTGAGTCACTGCTCTGACTACCAAAAAATCCCACAATGAACACCAAACTCATGATAGTGGTTAAATTTGGAAAGAGAAGGAATGGAATAAGAATGGGAAGTGGTACACATGATCTTCAATTGTACTTGTTAGATTTTATTTAATTGGGTAGTAGGTGCAAAGGTGTTCATTATGTTATTCTACATAGATTTTTTTCTATGTATATTTTGTTATTTCATAATTTAAATTTTTGAGAAAATAGTTAAGCATTTACTGCAACCAGTTGGAAAAGAGATACAAGAGAGAATCCAATTACTGGCATCGCTCATATGAAACAGTAGAATTTTAAAAATATAAAATACAAATTTTAAGAAGGAAAATAAAAGAGACATAGTAGAACTAATATAAAACAACTATAGAGCAGTAAATCTGAAAATCTAGATGAAATTATTAAATTTCTGGAGAAAGATGAAATGCTGAAACTGGGACCTGACAGAAAATAGAATTTAATCATTGAAGAAGTTGAAAGAGTAAACAGTAACGTCCTACCAAAAGAACTCTAGGCTTTGAATTCCCTCATTTGCTGGTCTTCAAAACTGTCTTGGGCATTCTTGACCTTTTGCTCTTTCACATACATTTTTAATTTTTTAAAGTTTGTTTATTAATTTTGAGAGAATGAGAACACGAGCAGGGGAGGGGAGAGGGAAGGAAAGACAGAATCCCAAGCAGGCTCTGCACTGACAGCACAGAGACCCTTGCAGGGCTTAGACTCATGAAACTGTAAGATCATGACCTGAGCCAGGTCAAGAGTCAGATGCTTAACAGACTGAGCCACCCAGGCGCCTCCAGTTTTTTTTTTTTTTCTAAGTAGGCTTTACACCCAGCACAGAGCCCAATGCAGGGCTTGAACTCAGGACCCCTAGGTCCTGAGCTGAGCTGAGGTCAAGAGTCAGTTGCTCAACTAACTGAGCCATCCAGGGGCCCCTCACATACATTTTGAAATCAGCCTTTTCAGATTTCAAAATAAGCCCTGTTGGTATTGTGAAAAGAATTGTATTAAATTTGTAAATTAACTGAGAAGAATCAACTCTGTGAGTCTGAGTCATCCCATCTGTGATGAGAGTTTTTATAAGTCTTCTTTAATGTGCTTTAATTATGACATCTTTCTTTCCATAAAGGTCTTGCACATCTTTTGTTAGATTAGTCACTGAATAATATCTTTTTTGCAATAATTGTATAATGTTCTAACTTTGCTGGTATATAGGAAAGTAATTGATTTATACACTGATCCTCTATCCAGCAAGATACTAACCTTAGCTGTTTATTCTCTTGGATTCTATATAACTGTAGGCGGTTACATAATCTGTTAATAAGAATAGCTTTATTTATTTTTACTCTCAGTGAGAGTGATTTTTTTCTTTTAAAAATTTTAACACATGTATAGTCTTTCTGTGCTGATAGTGCTCTCACAACCATGGTGAATGTTCCTAAAACCTGCCGGACTTTCTGAAAGAAACGTGGCAAGCACCAACCCCACAAAGTGACACAGTACAAGAAAGGCAGATTCTCTTTATGCCCAGGGAAAGCGGCATTGTGACAGGAAACAGAGTGGCCATGGTGGGCAAACTTAGCTGATTTTCTGGAAAAAGGCTAAAACTACAAAGAAGATTGTGCTGAGGCTTGAATGTGTTGAGCCCAACTGCAGATCTAAGAGAATGCTGGCTATTAAGAGATGCAAACATTTTGCACTGGGAGGAGATAAGAAGACAGAGTCCCAAGTGATCCAGTTCTAAACTTCATATTTTGTTACATTATGAAGATAATAAAATCTTGAGGTTATGTTCACTTTAAAAAAAAAAAGATTTAACACATGTATAGATTTGGGTAATAATCACCATACTCAGGACACAGAATCGTTCAGTCACCCCCCACAACCCATTGACCCTGGCAGCCACTGATCTGCTCTCCATCCCTACAGAGATGAAAATATCATATAAATTGTCTTTTTTAATAATATCACCTAAGTGGAATTTTACTGTATGTAACCGTTTGAACTAGTACAATGCTCTTGAGATTCATCCAAGTGGTCATGTGTACCAAAAGTTTGTTCCTTTTTATTCCTGAGTAACATTCTACTGTACAAATGTACCACAGTTTGTCCATTCATCTGTTGTGGTTGTTTTCAGTTTATGGTGATTATGAAGGCAAGTTCTATAAGTATTTGTTTTCCGGTTTTTGTGGGAGCATGTTTTTATTCCCCTAGGGTAGGTACACAGGAATGGGATTTCTGGGTCACACTGTAAGTGTATGTTTAACTTTATAGTAAATTGTCAAATGATTTTCCAGAATGGTTGTATCATTTTGCATTCCTAGCAGTGATGTATGACCTCTCCAGTTGCTCCACACGTTTGCTACTGGTTGGTATTTTATTTTTATTTTAGCCATTCTCATAGGTGTGTAGTGATAGCTTATCCTAGTTTTAATTTGCATTTCCCTAATAGCTAATGATGTCGAACATCCTTTCTTGTATTATTTGCCGTTCTTATATCCTCTTTGGTGAGGTGTCTGTTCATGACTTTTGCCCATTTTTATTTTTTTTTAAATTTTTTTTTCAACGTTTTTATTTATTTTTGGGACAGAGAGAGACAGAGCATGAACGGGGGAGGGGCAGAGAGAGAGGGAGACACAGAATCGGAAACAGGCTCCAGGCTCTGAGCCATCAGCCCAGAGCCCGACGCGGGGCTCGAACTCACGGACCGCGAGATCGTGACCTGGCTGAAGTCGGACGCTTAACCGACTGCGCCACCCAGGCGCCCCAACTTTTGCCCATTTTTAAATTAAATTTGTGGTAAGATAATTGCAGATTCACACACAGTTATAAGAAATCATATAGAGAGACTCATGTATTCTTACCTAGTTTCTTTCAGTCATAACAGGATGCAGAACTATATATATAGTGCATTCTCACAAGTCAGAAATTGCGGCACAACCCACCAATCTTATTCACAGTTCCCCCATTTTACTTGCAATTATGTGTGTGGTGTGTACGCATGTGTGTATGTATATTTAGTTCTCTACAATTATATCACATGTGTAGGTTAGTATATCCTCACTACAGTCAAGATAAAGAACAGTTCCATTAACATAAGGATTCCAGAGGTTGCCTTTTTATAACCATACCCACCTACCTCCTGCTCACACCTTAACCCCTCGTAACCACCAATCTGTTCAGCATTTGTAAAATTTTGCCACTTCAAAAACTTAATATAAATGGAGCCATATAGTATAGGACCTTTTGGGATTGGCTTTCACCACTCAGCATAATTTATTGGGGATTCATCCAACTCTTTGCAGGTTTGCATGCATTGGTAGCTCATTCCTTTTCACTGCTGAATAGTCCGTAGTATTTAAATAGTTAAACCATGATTTAACTATTCACCTGTTGAAAGACATGTGGACTGTTTCCAGTTTTTGGCTATATGAATATAGATGTTATTAGTATTTGCGTATGTTTTTTGTCTAAATATAAGGGTTTTGTGTTGTGTTTACTTTGATTTACATTCATTTTATGCAGAATTTACTCCTGGGCTTTAAGTTTTTGTTTCTTCAGTTTCTTCTAGGGTATCTTTTACTTCTCAGTAACCTCCTTTCCTGGTTTCCAAAAATCTGCTCTTTTTCAGTAAGGATCATCTCAATATGCCAGGGAGAGCTTATGTATGGGTTAATCTGACCATCAGCCCTGTAAGTTCTATACTGTATCTTGGGGGCTTTTTTCACTAGGATGTGCTCAATGACCGGAGAATCTACATCTAAACACTTAAGTTCAGCATCACTCTATGAATTTGTACGCATGTGCAGTAAAAATTCAGCACTCTTTTTGGGCCACTGACCCTGTGTCCAGCCCCAGAGTTTGGCCTGGCTACATCTACCAATTCCACCACTGTAGTGATGGAATGGTACACATCGTTTCTGCAAAGTGGCATCTTTCAGACACTTGGTGGCTTTTCGGGTATGCACACCTTTGGTAGCCTAAGTAGTTTCACACGTGTTCTTAAAGTGAACAAAGATCTGAATCTCCTGATTTGCATGATCTTGTAGGGTTTTCTGGGTCAAGTGAATAGCGAGACATTTTCAGAGATCACCTCAAGCCATTAAGGTTTTATTTTTCAGGATGAATGCCCAAGACTTTAATTGCTGGTTCTTATGGTAGTTGCATGTTTAGTTTCACAGGCAACTATCAAGATGTTTTCCAGAGTGGCTGTATCATTTTATATTACCCTCACCAACATATGTGATCCAGTTCCTCCATATTCTTGCCAGCATTTGATGTTGTCACTGCTTCTTATTCTGGGCATTCTGATATGTGTGCAGTGATACCACACTGGTTTTAATTTCATTTCCCTGATGGCTAACAATGTTGAACCTCTTTCATTTGCTAATTTTCCATCTGCATATCCTGTTGTTTATGTCTTTTGCCCACTTTAAAATTGGACTGTTTGCTTATTGTTCAGTTTTGAGATTTCCTCATATATTCCAGATACAAGCCCTTTGGCAGATAGGTGGTCTGCAAATATTTTCTCCTGTCAATAGCTTGTCTTTTATTCTTATTTTTATTATTTAAAAATTGTTATTATTGTTATTACTATTATTATTATTAGAGAGAGAGAGTTTGTGAGTGGAGGAGAGGGGCGGAAAGAGAGAGAGAAAAATCCCAAACAGGCTCCATGTTCAGCACAGAGCCCAATATAGGACTCGATCCCATGACCCTGGGATCACGACCAGAGCTGAAATCAAGAGTCGGATGCTCAATCGACTGAGCCACCCAGGCGTCCCTTATTCTTGTTTTTTATAACACCTTTATCAATATAATTCACACATGATACAATTTACCTATTTAAAGTGTGAGATGGATAGATTTTGGTATATTCACAGAGCTGTACAAACCATCTTCATAATCAATTTTAGCACATTTTCATAATCACGGAAAGAAACTTCATACCCATTGCCATTTTGACCCAACCTTCCCACCCACACCCAAGCTCTAGGCAACAACCAGTCTACTTTCTGTACAGATCTACTTATTTTGAACGTTTCATGTAAAAGGATTCGTATAATATGTGGTCCTTTGTGACTGGTTTCTTTCAATTGGCATAATGTTTTCAAGGTTTACCCATGTTATGACATAAATCAGTGCTTCATTCCTGTTTTGTTTTTTTTTTATTTTAGAAAGAGAGAGCATGTTCATGCAAAAGTAGGGGGAGGGGAAGTGGGAAAGAGCAGGCTCCATGCCCAGAGCACAGCTTGACGCAGGGCTCAATCCCACGACCCTGGCAGCCTGACCTGAGCCAAAATCAAGAGTCGGACGTTCAACTGACTGAGCCACCCAGGCACCCCAGTACTCCATTCCTTTTATTTCTGATTGACATTTACATTATTTCCACTTCTGGCTGTTGTGAATAATACTGCTATGAACATTTGTGAATGGGTTCTTGTGTGGACATGTTTTCACTTCTTTTGGATACATACCTAGTTTTGGAATTATTGGGTCAGACAGATGTTTAACCTTTTGAGGAACTACCAGTTTCTTTTCCAAAGCAGTCTTCTCATTATTTTAACAGTGACTTTCATGTGAAATTTAAAAAATTTAACAGAATCCAATATATTTGTTTTTTTACTTTATGGACTGTGTTCTAACATCACGTCTAAGAATTCTTTGCTTAATTCCAAGGTCACAAGATTTCCTCCTGTTTTCTTCTAGAAGTTGTAGAGTTTTAGATTTTACAGTTAGGACTGTAACCAATTTGGGGTTAACTTTTATATAAGCTATAAGGTTTACATGGAGGTTCTTTTTTTTCGTAAGGATGTCCAATTCTTCCAAAATCATTCATTGAAAAGACTGTCCTTTATCTACTAAATTGTTTTTGCACCTTTGTCAAATATAATTTGGCCACAGACATAGAGATTCCAGGAAAAGAAAACTACCCACTAATGTTCCTTATGCATATAGATGCAAAAAATCCTCAACAAAATACTAACAAACTGGGGCGCCTGGGTGGTGCAACTGGTTGAGCGTCCGACTTCAGCTCAGGTCATGATCTCACAGTCCGTGAGTTCGAGCCCTGAGTCAGGCTCTGTGCTGACATCTCAGAGCCTGGAGCCTGCTTCGGATTGTGTGTCTCCCCTTCTTTCTGCCCCTCCCCTGCTCATGCTCTCTCTCTGTCTCAAAAATAAATAAAAACATTAAACATTAAAAAAAAATACTAACAAACTGAGCCCGACAGCATATTAACAAGAGTACACAGCATAACTAAGTAGAACTTATTCCCTGAATGCAAGGGTGATTCAACATAATGTTGAATTACATATAATGTAATTCACTACGTTATAAAGTAAAGGGAAGAAATGAATGATGCAGTAAAACCATTAGATAAAACCCAATACCCTTTCATGATAAAAACACTTAACAGACTAGGAATGGAAGGGAACTTCCTCAACATGATAAAAGGGTAATAATGATAATAATAATAATAATAATAATAATATCCCACAGCCAACATCATGCTCAATGGTAAAAGACTAAAAGCTTTCTGCCAAAAATAAGAATCAAAGTAAAGATGCCCAGTTTCGTCACTGATATTTAGCATTTTACTGAAAGTTCTATGGTAAATCAAGAGGCACGAAAAAGAAATAAAAAGCATTCATATTGGAAAGGAAGAAATAAATCTTTCTCTATTCATAGATGATAGGATCCTATATATAGAAAATCCCAAAGAATCCACATAGAAATCACTATAAATAATAAACAATCCAGCAAAGTTTCAGGATACAAGATCAACATAGAAAAATTAGTTGTGTTTGTATATACCAGCAATGAATAATATAAAAAAGAAATTAAGAAAACAATTCAATTTACAATAACATCCAAAAGAATAAAATACCCAGGTATAAATTTAACAAAAGAGATGAAAGACTTCTATACTAAAAACTATAAGGTATATATATATAAATTAAATAGAATTTAATTAATAAAATAAGTTAAAGAAGATATAAATAAAACAGAAGACACCCTGTGTTCATGGATTAGAAAACTTTACACTGTTCATATGGCAGTACACCCCAAAGCTACCTAGAGATTCAG
This sequence comes from Lynx canadensis, assembly GCF_007474595.2. NCBI lineage: Eukaryota > Metazoa > Chordata > Mammalia > Carnivora > Felidae > Lynx > Lynx canadensis. The sequence goes on along the minus strand of NC_044318.1, from coordinate 3,130,162 downwards.
TGCAATCCCTCTCAAAATTTCAATGGTCTTTTTGCAGAAATGGAGAAGCCAATCCTCAAATTCATATGGAATTGCAAGGGATCCTGATTAGCCAAAACAGCCTAAAAAAAAGTTGTAGGATTCACACTTCCCAATTTCAAAACATACTATAATTCAAAATGATGTGGTACTGACATAAGCATAGACATGTAGACTGCTAGAATAGAATCGAGACTCCAGAAATACACCCCTTTATCTATGGTCAACTGATTTTCAATAAAGACCACAAGACCATTCAATGGGGGAAAGAACGGTTTCTTCAACAAATGGTGCTGGGACAACTGGACTGCCACATGCCAAACAAAAACAAAAACCCCTACTTCACATCATACACAAAAATTAATGAAAATGGATCCATGACCTAAATATAAGAGCTAACAGTAGAAAACTTTTAGAAGAAAATATACGGGTAAATCCTTGTGACCTTAGATTTGTCAATGGGTTTTTAGACATGATACCAGAAGCAAAAGCAACAAAAGAAAAAATAGGTAAATTGGAACTTATAAAAATTCTTAAAATGTGTGTATCAAAGGACTTCATCATGAAAGTGAGAAGAAAACCTACATAAGGAAAGAAGATACTTATAAATCATATATAGGGTATGGGTTTAATATCCAGAATATACAAGGAACTTCCACAACTCAAAAACAAAAAGACAACCCAAGGTTTTTTTTCTTTTTTTAAAAGTTCATTTAAGAGAGAGAGAGGGAGACAGTGAGAATTCCAAGCAAGCTCTGCAATGTTAGTGTAGAGCCTCATGTGGGGTTCAAACCCACAAATCGTGAAATCATGACCTGAGCCAAAAATAAGAGCCAGGTGCTTAAACAACGGAACCACACTGGTGCCCTAAAAACCCAAGTTCTAAATGGCCAAAGGACTTGAATAGACATGTCTCCAAAGAAGAGAAATGGCTAACAAGCACATGACAAGATGCTCAACATCACTAGTCATTGGGAAAATGCAAATCAAACTACAGTGAAATATCACTTCATATTCACTCAGATGACAATAGTAATAATAATAATAATTAATAATCATAATATAAAATAGGCAAATAGTAAATGTTGGTAAGGATGTAGAGAAATTGGACTTGTATATGGCTGTATATGGCTGGTGAGAATGCAGAATAGTTCAGCCACTATAGAAAAGTTTGTTCCCAATAATAAAACATTGAATTACCAAATGATCTGATAGTTCCACTCCTAGGTGTATAAGCACCCCCCTCAACTAAAACATTCAAACAAATGTTCACACATGCATGTTTATAGGAGCACTATTCACATTAACCAAGAAGTAGAAAAACTCAAATGTTCATCAGCAGCTGAAAAGATAAATTGTGGTATATAAATACTATGAAATATTATTCAGCCAAAAAAGCAAGGAAGTGCTGATATGCGCTACAATATGGAAGAACTACAGAAACATGCTGAATGGAAAAAAGCCAGACCCCAAAGGTCACATATTGTATGACTCCATTTACATTAAATAGTCAGGATAGATAAATCCACTAAGGCAAAAAGCAAGTTTATGGTTTCCAGGGACTATGAGAAGGGAAGAATGGGGAGTAACTACCTAATGGATACAAGGTTTTCTTTGGGGATGATTAAAATGCTTAGGAACTAGATAGAGGTGGTAGATGCACAACATTGTGAATGTTTAAAAAAAATTTTTAACGTTTATTCATTTTTTGATAGAGAGAGACAGAGCATAAGTGGGGGAGGGGCAGAGAGAGGAGGAGACAGAATCTGCAGCAGGCTCCAGGCTCTGAACCGACAGCATAGAGCCCGATGCAGGGCTTGAACTCACAGACCGTGAGATCATGACCTGAGCTGAAGTCAGACACTTAACCAACTGAGCCACCCAGGCGCCCTGTGAATGTTTTAAATGCGACTCGAATGTTCAGTTTAAAATAGTTACTTTTGTTTAATGTGAATGTCACCTACTAAAAAGTTGCCTATAAGAAAACTTGTCATGTTTATATGGGTCTATTTCTAGACTCTTTATTCTATTCCATTGATCTATGTGTCTATCCCTTTACAATACCACGCTGTTTTGATTAATGGGGCTTTAGAAAAAGTCTTATAATCAAGTGATGTGATTCCTTCAAATCTTTATTATTTTTCACAACTCTTTAGGCTACTCTAGTTCCTTTACCTTTCCATCTTACGTTAAATCCATTGATCAGTCAGGGGAGAACTGACATCTTTACTATGTTGAGTCTTCCCAATTTATGAACATAGTATGTCTCTCTATTTATTTAGGACTTCTTTGATTTATTTCACCAATGGTTTGAAGTTCTCAGCATACATATATGGTTTTTAAGAGTTATAGATAAATATTTCATTCTTTGAAGCTATTGTAAATGATACTGTTTCCAGTGCATAGAAATAGGATTTTTTCGTTAATTTTGCATCCTGTGATCTCACTAAATTTAATTATTCTAGAAATTTTTGTAAGGTCTTAGGATTTTCTACATTAACAATCACATCTTTTCTGAATAGACAGTGTACTGATTTTTCCTTTCCAATCTGGATGTTTTATATTTCCTTTCCTTTTTCCAAATAGATTTTGTTAATGTTTATTTATTTTTGAGAGGGGGCAGGGAGAGAGAGAGAAGTGGCAGAGAGAGGGAGAGAGAGAATCCCAAGCAAGCTCTGTGCTGTCAGCACAGAGCCTGATGTGGGGCTCAAACTGACGAACTGTGATATCATGACCTGAGCCGAAATCAAGAGTCAGACACTTAACTGACTGAGCCCCCCAAATTACCCTTTATATTTTCTTTTCTTTCATTATTGGACTGGCTAAGATTTCTGGTAGGATGCTGAATAGGAATAGTAGGAGTGGGGATTCTTGTCTTGTTCCTGATCTCAGAGAGAAAGCATTTAATTTCTGGCAATTCAGTGTGATATTAGGCATTGTTTTTTAACATAGATGCTTTTCTACACGTTGAAGAAGTTCCGTTCCATTCTTAATTTGCTGATAGTTTTTATCATAAATAAATGTTTTATATGTTTGTCTCTATCTTTACTACAGTGTTCACTTTTGGATTTCTAGTTGTGTTGAGATCAAGGGATATGAGAGAAAATAAATTGTAAACTCACAATCAATTCAGTGATACTTTGAATTCCGGTGCTCTTAGCCAAATCACCTCCTGCTGTTGGCTCTTTGTAGTCCTAAAACCGCGTCTTCAAGCATTTTATCCAAGTTTTATAGTTGTTTCTACGTGAGAGAAAAGAAGAGACACAATAACTCCATCGTACCTAGAACGTGAACCCCGATACCAATAGTGTTGTTTCTGCCTTTCTAATCCTTGCCATTTTGCTTCTTCTCTCTCTTATTGGTTCTCCCTTCAGATTGGTTCTCCCTAGTCCCTGCCTCCACAGAAGACTTCCTAAATTAGTTTCTTTTCAAAGCCTTTACTTCATCTTTCTTTCTTTTTGTCTACACTCTGCCCTGTTGCATCTGTTAGTTACCTAGAAGCCTACTTATCACTCTCCACTTTACTCCCCTTCTTAGTCAAGTTTTAAATTGAGCTATAAGTCACTTACTATAAAACTCACCATTGTAAAGGGTATAACTCAGTGGTTTTATTAGCATATTCACAATTCGTCACCACTATTTAATTCCAGAACATTTGCTTCACCTCAAAAAGAAATGCTGTATCCGTTAGCCATCACCCTCCATTCTCTTCCGGTTCCCAGCCCCTACAAACAACTCGTCTATCTTCTGTCTCCAAGGTTTTGCCTATACTGGGTATTTCATAAGACATGGGATCTTTTGTACCTGGATCCCTTCACTTAGTGCGGTTTCAAGGTCCATCTATGTTGTATGATGCATCAGAACTTCATTTCTTTTTATTGATAAATAATGTTCCCATTACACACACACACACACACACACACACACACACACACACACACCACTTTATCCATTTACCCAATGATGGACATTTTGGGTTGCTTCTAGTTTGGGGCTACTGTGAATAATGCTGCTATGTATATTTGTATACAAGTTTTTGTGTGGACACAGGTTTCCATTTATTTTGTGTAGATACTTAGGAGTGTAATGATTGTGTCAAATGGTAATTCTATGATTAGCTTTATGAAGGGTGGCCACAGTGTTTTCTATAGTGGCTGAAACATTTTACCTTCTCACCAGCAGTAAATGAGAGTTCCAATTTCTCCATATCCTCAATAACACTTGTTATTATCTGACTTCTTTATTATAGCCACGCTCGTAGATAGGAGTTGTATCTCATTGTGCATTTGATTTGCATTTCCCGGATGTCTAATGATGTTCAGTGCCTTTTTGTGTGCTGATAGGCCATCTATATATCTTATTGTGAGAAATGTCTATTCAGATTCTTTGCCTTTAGAAAAGTTGGGTTGTCTTTCCATTATAAAGTTTCTTTCAGATAGTGGTAAATAATGTTGCTTAAGTTTCTGATAATTTTGGGGCTAATGGCTGAAAATTTCAGACGTAGGCAAAAAAAAAACAAAAAACAAACTTCTCATCTTGTGGCAAGTAGAATACAATTGCTTATATGCTAAAGTCCTTACAATTTTTAAAGGAGTTTCTTTTGTGTCTCCATGTATTATTAAGAGTATATCTACAATTCTTTCCTCTGCCTTTAATGTTCTAATCATTTCTAAATCCCTAAGATTAATTAATAAGTAAAAATATTGGATGTGCCCTTCAAATGTAGGTGTTAATGTCCACTCCCAAATGAGTAGAATGCCTAAGTCAATTCACATTAATTTTTTTTTTTTTTTTTTGAGAGAGAGACCCAGCAGGGGAGGGGCAGAGAGAGAAGAAGAGAAAGAATCTTAGGCAGGTTCCACGGTTAGCGTGGAGCACAACAAGGGGATCGATTTCACAACGCTGAGATCATGGCCTGAGTCAAAATCAAGAGTTAGACACTTAACTGACTGAACCACCCAGGCACTGCTCACATCTATTTTTAAAATTTAATATTAAGTTAGTAGAGGTATGCTTTTCCTATTCTGTCTTACAGGAGCTGAAATTGGACTTGAAGATAAGGCAGAGTGGGAAACTGGCCTTGGAAAACCAATCAGCCAACCAAATGAAAATGACATAAACGTATACAAATTATGTACCTAAACAATGTAAAGAAATGTAGAAAATGCCCTCTTTATCCCCAATCCATCATTCTTTAGAAGGAAGAGACAAAACCAAAAAAGTTTGTGAATATAAAATCCCAACATGTAAAACAATGACATATAGGAAGTGCTCAGTAAATATTTGCCCAATGTTGAATGAATGAATGAACATTCACAGTGCATATCTTTCTAGAAGCTTCAGGGGGCAAACAACCCCACGCAGAAATAAGGAAAGAGCAAGTTTTCGAAGCAGGTCAGTTTAAGTGTCAGTTTGGGAGTTACAGGTGATAAACAGTAGGCTAGTAGCAATAACACTTGGTTGGTTAAGTAGGTTTTATAAACGATAAACTATGACTTTCACAGAAGTGTATAGTTCAGGGGTGCCTGGGTGGCTCAATTGGTTAAGCGTCTGACTTTGGCTCAGGTCATGATCTTATGGGTCGTGAGTTCGAGTTCTATATTGGTGTCACGGCTGTGCGCCCACTTTGCGTCCTCCGTCCACCCCCATCTCTGCCCTTCCCCTGCTTGGTCGTTCCCTCTCTCTCTCTCCCTCTCTCAAAATAAATAAACTTAAAAAAAGAGAAGTGTGCAAAAAGAGAATAGTACACTTTTTGACTATCAGGGCCCTGGGTGTTGGAATATACAGTAGCTAATTTAGAATAGATCCAGAAAGAGGATCAAGGGATGGAATGGACACGAATGACAGAAAAGGAGAGAAAATTCCTCATTTAGAATAAGTATGATAACAAATGGAGAAGAAAATGGAATAGAAGTATTAAATTTCCAGGTCACTTTGCATCCTAGCAGTTACTGAAATGTGATGGTCAAATGCTAATTAAAAAATATACATTATCTAGGGTGCCTGGGTGGCTCAGTCGGTTAAGCGTCCGACTTCGGCTCAGGTCACGATCTCGCGGTTCGTGGGTTCGAGCCCCATGTCCGGCTCTGCACTGACAGCCTGCAGCCTGCTTCAGATTCTGTGTCTCACTCTCTCTGTCCCTCCCCTGATCACACTCCATCTCTCTGTCTCTCAAAAATGAATAAACATTAAAATACACACACACACACACATCATCATCATCATCATCATCATCATCATCATCATCAAGCAGGAATGCTGAGGGGGTGAATTATCACAAAATTCAAATGATTTTTAGTATTCATTTACACTTTACACATTATTTCAAGAACAAAAATTTAAAGCCAATGCAAGTAGGTAAATGAGGGCATTTTGAGCTCCCGGGGGAATGCTCTATACAAATACATTAGAGGATAATTAGTATTCTTGTGTTTTTTAGGTGCTTCCAGGAAACTATCAATTAACTGTTGCCACTGGACTCTTAATGAGTGAATCACTTTGGGGCTTGTTAAAAGTGCAACAGTTGATTGCGTAGTTTCATCTTATTAATATATTGTTCTGTTAATTATTACAGGCATCTAGCGTCCCTCCTGGACCACCCTCATGATGATGCATTTGGATTGCCTGTTGTTCTCATAACTGGACACCACAGAGGGGAACCCAGGAGGATCTCTTCCATAGCCATCTTGAAAAGTTGTTGGTCAAGTTCTGCCCTCAGAGAGAGTGAAAAGCAGCTCCCACGTTCTCAGTTAAACTTCCCTCCAGTGGGAGAGAGGGTCTCTGTCATGTGGGAATTTTTTCTCAAAGATGGTTCAGAACAGAGATTGTCAAGAACTGTTCATGTCTTATAAACTAAACTCTTTACGGGTGAAATGTTATAACGTCTGAGATTTCCTTTAAAATACTCCCAAGGGGCACCTGGCTGGCTCAGTCAGTAGAGCATATGACTCTTGACCTCAGGGTCATCAGTTTGAGCCCCACACTAGGCACAGAGATGACTTTAAAAAATAATTTAAAAAATTAAAAAATAATTATTAAAAAATAAAATACTCCCGGGCACTTGTACCCCAATGTTTATAGCAGCACTCTCAACAATAGCCAAATTATGGAAAGAGCCTAAATGTCCATCAACTGATGAATGGATAAAGAAATTGTGGTATATATACACAATGGAGTACTATGTGGCAATGAGAAAAAATGAAATATGGCCTTTTGTAGCAACGTGGATGGAACTGGAGAGTGTAATGCTAAGTGAAATAAGCCATACAGAGAAAGACAGATACCACATGGTTTCACTCTTATGTGGATCCTGAGAAACTAAACAGGAACCCATGGGGGAGGGGAAGGAAAAAAAAAAAAAAAGAGGTTAGAGTGGGAGAGAGCCAAAGCATAAGAGACTCTTAAAAACTGAGAACAAACTGAGGGTTGATGCGGGGTGGGAGGGAGGGGAGGGTGGGTGATGGGTATTGAGGAGGGCACCTTTTGGGATGAGCACTGGGTGTTGTATGGAAACCAATTTGTCAATAAATTTCATATATATAAAAAATAAAAAAAAATAAAAAAAAATAAAAAAAAATAAAAATAAATAAAAAAATAAAATAAAATAAAATACTCCCAAACAAACAACCCCAACAAAACAAACAAGATAAAAACAAAAAACTGGAAAGGATAAGTGAAACAGGATAGGTAAAGTGTTAAAGCCTGCACAAGTCTTCACCATATTACTCTACTTTTATGTACGTTTAATGATTTCCATAATGGAAACTTTCAATAGGTGTATATTAAAGGACACTTCATCTCCTACATCTATATATTAGCTGTTTCTCTACGTATTAGGATTCTTTCAGTTATAATGAACAGAAACTCCAGCTTACACTGGCTTAAACATAAAAGGAAACATATAGATACAGGTAGCTAAAAAGTCAGGGGCAGTTCTAGGTATCAGGTGATGCTTGATCCTACAGCTCAATGTGTCACCAAGACTGAATATTTATCACTCTGCTCTGCCTTCTATGGTGGTTGGTTTCATTCTAAGGTTCATATCTCTCCTAGTTTCAGGAAGACTGTCAACAACCAGTGGGTAACATGTATCATCCAATAAAAGCTGGGTTTGTTCTACCGTTTCAAACAGAAGTCCCCATGGGACCAACTTAAGGTCATATACCTAACACTGAGCCATCTTCCAATCACAGAGGTAGAATCCTCCTTTACTAACTTAGGTTAGGTCACATTCTTCATTTCTAGGAATGAGGGTAAAGAACCTCACAGACCTCCGAATGGAATCAGTGTTGTTGGGAAAGAGGAAAGGGAAAATGGGTGCTAAGAGACAGTCAACAAATCTCTGCTAAACTCTCCACAGGTAAAGCTTCCAATACAAAAGAATAGAGGGCAATGAAAGATATCTTCTAACACAGAATTACAGGTATAAAGCTATGGTCAGATATCAGGGACCTGGATAGGCTATAGAGATGAAAGATGACCGTAATGAAAGGAAAAACAATATCTGAGGTGGCTGGGAATACTGGTGAGGCGTTCTAGGAGGTAAGCATTACCATAATACCAGAAACTAGGAAAAAAAAACTTGCAAGAAAAAAATACCTATAGGTCAGCATCCCTCAATAATATGGATTCAAAAATACTCAACAGAATATTACCAAATCGAATCTAACAATGTATAATAAGAATTATACAGTGGGACTTATTCCAGGTATGCAAGGCTGGCTCAATATTCAAAAATATATTAATGCCATTCCTCACATCAAGAGGCTAAAGAATAAAAATCATATGATCATATCAGTAGATGTAGAAAAAGCATTTGACAAAATTCAGCACCCATACATGATAAAAACTCAGCAAACTAGGAACAGAGGGGAATTTCCTCAATCTGATTTTAAAAACTGCCGAAACACCCTACAGCTAATATTATACTTACTTGTGAGAATCTAGAAGCTTTCCCATTAAGATCAGGAACAAGGTAAGAATTTCCCTTGCACCACTCCTCTTCAACATCATACTGGAAGCCCTATATAATTTAATAACGATAAGAAAATAAGAGATATACAGATTGAAAAAGAAGAAATAAAATGTTCTTTGTTTACAGAGGACAAGATCATCAATAACAACAACAAAACTCCTGGAACTTATAAAGCACTTGTAGAAAAGTTGAAGGTTATTAGGTTAATACATAAAATTTAACCACTTTCCTATACACCAACAAGGAACAAGTGGAATTTGAAATTAAAAACAAAATACCATTTACATTAGTAAAATAATAAGATGGCTGAACATCTAAATACCAAAAACATGTACAAGGTATACATGAATAAAACTACAAGATTAAAGAGATAAAAAAATAAATAAATGGAGAGACATTCCATGTTCATGGATAGGAAAAATCGATAATGGGATGTTACACAAATTAGGTGAAGAACTGTTAAAATTCAAAGATAAGAAAATGAACAACCTAATTAAAATAATGGGCCAAATATCTGAACAGACACCTCACCAGACAAGGTACACAGATACAAAGATGTTCCACATTACAAGTCATTAGGGAATTGCAAATGAAAACAAAAACACTGGGGTGCCTGTGTGACTCAGTTGTTAAGAGTCTCACTTGGGCTCAGGTCATGATATCACAGTTCGTGAGTTCGAGCCCTGCATCAGGATTTTCACTGACAGTGCAGAGCCTGCTTAGGATTCTCTACCCCACCCCAACTCTCTCTCTCCCTCTCCTCCTATCCAACTTGAGCACTATCTCTCTCAAAAATAAATAAACTTTATTAAAAAATAAAAAAATAACACCATGCAACCATCAAAATGGTGAAAATCCCAAAACACTGAACACAACTGTCGGCAAAGATGTAGAGGAACAGGAAGTCTCATTCATTGCTGATGGGAATGCAAAATGGCAGAGCTTTCCTGTTGCTCTCCTGAAAATCTCAGACCCATTTGAGCCTGAGAATGGTTAGAAGAGAGGTTGTTTTCAGGTACTAGACTGTGTACAGGAACAAGAATGATTTTGGAGGGCACAGCATCCTGGTTAACTCTACAGAAAAAAACTGGGTTTCTTTCTGAAAACAAGACACCATCCCTAAGAAGGGATTTCTGGCCCTTGGGGAGATAGGCGAGATAGCAACATTTAGTCAAGAAAATAGCACTTCCTGAGATGTACCTGCCCCACTCTCTCTTTCTCTTCCTTCTAAGATGGTGAGGCTGACATGAGTGGTCAGGATGGTGTTGGAATGGAGCACCAGCAGAATATCTCAGAGAGCTGAAGGGGAAGAATGCATAAGAAGTACTTAGTCAGGAGCCCTGACTCATAAATTCTGTTCCCTAACTGCATGGACAAGAATTTGATTTCTTCCTGGACATCTCATATTCAAAGGACCTTGTCATATCTGAACTAGGAACCAGAAATCTTCCATTGTCTTGATGCATCTTCTCCAACATATCTTAAGACAATCACTTTCTGCCATTTGCTTTATGTATCTGCTCTCAAATGGGACCAATGATCACTGTTCTTCACTCCTCCTGGCAAGTAGGGTAGATGAGATCCTGTAAGATGAGCTTTGAAGTTGAAAGATGTTATACAAGGTTGGCCCTTCACTATAGCCTGGTATCACTGTCCTCTGTAAACCTGAAGTGCCCTTCTCTGATCCCGTTTGTAAAGCACTCTTCGCCATGGCAGATGTTGGAAGCTATTGAGATTGTTCTTGGTAAAACGTTTGGATCCTTCAGTAACTATGGAAGATGCCAATCACAACTGCTCATTTGACCCTGAAGAAGTGAATTTTTCTGCCAGGCCCATGCAAAGGAATATTCTCTAAGTCATCTTCTTAAAGGAGAATGCACAGGTCCTAGTTCTACTGTCTGCAGTAGGTAGCCATGGGATCTGAAGCTTCAGCTTCCAAGATTGTGTAATAATGATGCCTATCGCACTAACCAAGAAGCCACGCGGAATGGAGGAAAATGATATTAAATTGTTGAGTCAAGTGTTGCGGGAACTAGTTCTGTCCTATTAAACAAGTTATCCTCCCAGGTTCCTATAATGGTGAAAGGATTAACTAGATCTGTGTTCCCCAAACTGGTGTTCCACCAAACAATCTTGGGAGTTGTTAGGTGGGACTTCCATACACAACAGCATCACCACAAAGGCCTCCAACTCAAACGAGGCTGGTATTCACTGCATGCTTACGCTCCTTTCCTTTGACCTACCCTCCGCCCCCCCACCGCCTCCCGGCTTAGTTTCACATATCACTTAAATGTAAATGCTCGAACTCTTCCTATAACAAAACATTCACTTTATTCTAACCCACTGTCCCTAAATTTACTTGGATGAATAATACTTTTTGTCATGGAACATCTCTGCACATCTCAAAGTGTTCTCTGAGTACAAGTTTGAGGTTCACTGATGGAGCTAGATTTGTAAGGGCCTTTCCAGATCCTTCTGTATGCATCGTCCATGGCAGGAACAGCTCGAGGGCTTGCAAGACTGCCAGGTCTGTGTGAGCATTCGGGCCCTTGTTACCAGCAAGGCAAGTGGTGGAGAGCAGACATTGCAGGGGTTGGACCAGGAGGGGAGGCAACCTGAGTGGAGGTGATTTTCCTCCAGTGTACATGGAATATGGTCTGCCTATTCCAGGGTGAAGATCCCTGAGCTTTGGGTTTGGGCATTCACGAGGATAAAATGATAACGTTGGATATTCATAGGTCCCCAACATATAAGTCTCTGTGTGATCCTTCAGAGCACTTCATGCTTTCTTCCACCTCTTCTGGTCATTTGCAAGACCAGGACTCATGGCCATCACACATCAATGCAGCACTCGATACCTCCAAGAAGAAAGATTACTGAGCCAGTGGATGCCCTGAGTAACCAAAGCTAATGGGCAGGTGGACATGGCAGTTTCTCCTCTTTGGTATACTTTCATTCTCGTGTTTGTTACATATGAGATTGTGTTAGTCTTATGCTTGAACTTAAGATTCAAGGTTGCCGAAGACAGACACAGCCCCTACCCTCCCCATGCTTATATTTTTATGGGAGAAGACAGAAAAAAAACAAGTAAACAAACCAAATAACTCTCAGTGGTGATACATGCTATGATGGAAATAAACAGTGCTCAGAGTGGTAAGAGTAGATAGGACTGGTACATGAGTAAAAGGAACAGTGAGCCTTGTGTGAGTGTGGATTTGAAAATGTGGGAGTTTGGAGAGATCATAAAAGAGAGTATTGTAGAAGTGCCTCTTTTAAAAAAATGTTTAATGTATTTATTTTGAGAGAGAGAGAGAGAAAACAAGGGACGATGGGGAGAGAGAGGGAGAGTGAGAATCCCAAGCAGGCTCTATGCCTTCAGCGCAGAGGCTGACGTGGGGCTCAGCCCCAAGAACCATGATATTGAGACCTGAGCCGAGATCAAGAGCCCGATGCTTAACTGACTAAGCCACCCAGGTGCCCCTGTAGAGGTTCCTCTTAAGTGAAAAAATAAGTTTGGAAATACAAAATTCATCCTCTCTTTTAAGGATAAATAGCTATCATGAGGGCTAACACTCCCTCACCATAAAGGATGAAAGAAATGTTTTAAACAAACCTTTATCCTAACTCTTCTCTGTAAATTATTGCTCCTTAAGCTACTAATATTTTTTTTAATTTAACTTTTCTCAAGTGAAACATATTTTACTTGTACCTTTATGAAATATTAGGGATCCTTCACATTTTGTTTTTCTTCAAATGCTTTGACACTGTTCCGTTGTTCATACACATCATGGACAAATGCTTAGTGTGACAATTATGATGTTGGAAATCTATCCTTTGCTTAAAAAGCTCAACCTTAAGCTTTCTTACTAAGTTTTCCCTTAAAGGTGCAGGGTATCCAAATACTATAAAGCTTAATATATTGTGTCAGTGCCAAGATCAGTGCAACTCCACAGTCATCATCCTATCGTGGGAGAAGGGAGAAGCGATTCTGACAGTTCTAAACCTGAAACTCGGAGCTGCTCAACCCCCGTCAGGAGACACAGATGGAGGGCTGCTTTAAAGCAAAGTGCGGGTGTTCTCACATGCACTGAGTCACACAGGAGAGCCTCACACATGCTGGACTGCAGAAAGCTCTTCTGCAACAACAGCCCGATTATCACTGCCCACGGGGGATTCATACACGGAGGAATTCCTGCACAGAAGGGACACCGGCAGATGCTTCAACAGCACTCCAGCCTTGCTCCCTACTGAACCACACAAGAAATGATAAAGGTGACAAGTGTGAGAGAGATTTAGTGACGACAATATGCTTTTGTCCAAATAGGTTTTGGAAACAACCCTAGAAACACCAAGTGTGAACAAAAAGTTCAACCTTTCCTACTTGAGGACACTCCAGAGACTCCATTCAGGTGAGAACCCACAGAAACAATGGGAGCCCTTCAGCAAATAATCCACTCTACACACCGGAGGGGAGAGCCCAGAGAGAAAAGCACTAGGCAGTCTTGACCCATGACACGAGTGCAACTGACCAGGAAGTGCAGAAGGTGGTCAGCGAACACTGGTCTGTGCAGTGACTCGATGATTGGAAAGGCTTCTATGGAATTCAAACCACCCGTGTTACGTCAACTGTCCAGGGCGATCTGATCGAAAGGGCTGCCTAGCATTCTTGCTCTCATATTCTCCAGGGGAATGAAACACTCTTCTCACGGCTCCTTTAAAAGCTGATCAACCCTAGCACCTTGGTTCAATTCCAAGCTCTCCTCTTGTCCTTCCCCTCCAGCGAAGACAGTGGAGGTTCTCAAGACCACCTTGAGGTTCCAGATGGAGTCTCCTTAAATGGCGGGGAAAACTCTGGGTCTGCCATGGACCCCACACTGTGGCCACTTAGACCAGTGCAGAGGAATGAGGATTTCAGGGTTACACTGGTCAATGATCCAGTTCTCAGAACCAAGCAAGGAACCATTATAAAGCTGTGATCTGAACCAAATGAAACACAGCAACTTCTGGACTGTCCTAAAATCATTTGGTTATATTTCTGAGAGCCGTAATACTAACATTTGAGGCTAAATCTAAGGTTGTGTGTTCCACTTCATCTTGAACCCAACCTAAATTTTGATTTTCTATTGCATTTTTGGTTATCAATGCTCAACCATGTGAAGAAGCAATAGAAATTCCTTCTCCCAACACCCACACGTCCACCCCACGTTATAAGCATAAGGACTTGTGGAACACTGTGCTACTGGTAATTGGCTAAGCAGACATTCCTGACAGAGGCTTCTCAATTGAAATGTCCTGCTTCTGCTTTCCTGCACAACCTTCCTTCCAACTATCACCTTAGTCCAAGAGGGCAGCACCTTCCTCTGTACACCAATCAGGGCAAATTTGCTTCTGCCCTAGATCGCGTGTTTTTTTGAGACAAAACTTACATACGATATGCGAGGGATAGTTACCAAACAATTCCTTAAAGCCTACTGCACTCACATGAGGAATGAAAGGCAACCCATCCCCTCTCTGTAGCCCATCGATCAATAGAAACGTATCTTATGCACATAAACACTGGAGCACAGGGGAACAGAGAGCAAGGATAGGGGAGTGAAGCCAGAGAGGCAGGGAGAGATGGTTGCCTTGTCCACTTGAAAAAATGACCAACCTGGATTGTCTCAGGTAAGAAATCAGTCCTTCTTTCCTATCAGCTAGTCATGTAAGCTCCTCATTGTGCCCACCAGTGTTACACTGGCTCAGAGGAAGGCAGATTTCTGTTGAGGGTCAAAGTCCACATGGAACGGCACAGAAAAGGTTCCGCAGCTCTAGTAGATAGCTGCCTCTATTTGTATGAGCTAGGTTATGCTGCAGAAACACACAACACCAACACCTCAGTGGTTTAACCAAAGTTTATTTCTCATTCCCATAAAGTCCATCACAGGTCTGGGACATGCTCCCGAACAGCTCCTCACCAAGGGGCCAGGGGGCAGGGCCCTCAGCATTCCAGACTACTTTGACCCTGTGGCCCCTTCCTGTGTGGGCTTCCATGATTGACGCAGAAGAGCACTACCGAGTCTTGCACCAACAACGAAAGGCTTCAGCCCACAAGTGAGGCTTCTGCTCACAACCCATTACCCAAAACTACCTCGTGACCCTAACTTCAAGTAGCAGAAAACCACAACCACTCTCTCTACTCTTCACTAGAATACGAGTCCCGTGAGAGTGGATTTCCAGCTCTTTTGTTCACTACTATCTTCTCAGTCTAGAACGGTGCCTGGGCCCACAAGAGATCCCCATCAAAGTGAATGAATGTAGCACCAGGAAGATGTCCACATGTATCCCGGGAGGACACAGTACCAGTAGTCGAAGGATGAGGACGTTGGGTAACAGCTATGCAGATGGGAGCTTCAGAGCTGGCTGTGCTTACGAAATCATATTTGAATCATCTTGAAGAAAATAAAGTCTCATTGAGGGCGCAGGACCATCACGAGACTTAAACAATAAAGCACTGGAGTCAAAGACCAAATCAGCTAAGCACTATCACCACCAGCAGCGCTCAACTCCTCAAAGGAGTTGCCAATAGCCATAAATGCACCTGCTTCCTAAGCGTAGTCAGTCTGCCCAGCATATCATGGGGAGCAGGGGAAAGGGAAAGAAACGCACGGTGAGCATCTACTACTGGCCAGGCTGTGGGGTGCTTTTCCTTCACCAGCCCCTCTAGTCCCCAGAATAACCTTGAGATGAAACACAGTTTTCTTTCACAGAGAACGTGGAGGCTTAAGTGTTTCAGTAACGAATCAAGCCACGGGAATGTCTTATAAGCTAGAAACAGACACAACACAACGTCATCCAGTCTGGCCCTGGAGGGATAACACACACATCCATCCTGCAAATCCTACCTTCAGGCCTGACTCATGCAGCTAAGTGACAACCAACGGACGTACCAACTATAGGGTCCCGAACATGTCCCTGTAACCAGACCTTAACTTTTCAAGCCTTAACTTCATCATTTATAAGCCATTTGGAAGAGATCATTTAAACCCTTTCCTGATACTACCTAAAAGCTCTAACAGGAATACATGTGAGTCATTGTTGTAGATAAGAGTTTCGGGAAGATCCACAGTCTACAGAGATTTTCAGTCATCTATCATTTATCACCTAAGGCTGTCGTTAAATGCTGTGCGCAAAACAGAGACATGTATACCCTGTCTGACTGATAAAAGTTTACAGTGTAAGACAATCAACATGGATGTGGATTCAGCCAACCTTACCCACCACTCAGCAGTTCCCGAAATTTCCTCTTGGGAAACCAATCTTCAGCCACACCCAGTGAACCGCTTCCTGCCTGCAGCACACACTCCTTCCTAAACCTAACCCTCTGTTTTAAAACCAAAAGGCAAATTAAGAAGTAAAAACCTGAGTTGATCCTGAACTCCCATAAATTTCCCTTTAAGCCCCAAGAAAGTTTTAATATTCATGGTTGACATCATCAGAGGGAAAGGTCTATAGTTTCTTTTATTGCAGACAACTCTTCTTTACATGGAATATATAACATGTCTAAAAATTCCAACCCGTTTCCATACAATCTTATTGATATTGGGTCCTTTATCAACCACTACAAATGAGAGGTATAAATTAGTGCACTGGTCCTTCTTCTGACAGATTCCCTACTGGTGAAATAAATAGCATTTCATCACAATAAAAATGGGGCTAAAAGGATTTAAGAGCTAAGGTGCTAAAATATTTAAGAAGGAATTCAGGGGCACCCAGCTGGCTCAGTGGGTTAAGCATCTGACTCTTGACTTGAGCTCAGGTCATGCTCTCACGGCTTTTGAGTTCAAGCCCCGCATCAGGCTCTGCACTAACAGTGCAAAGCCTACTTGGGATTCTCTCTCTCTCCCTCTCTGCCCCTCTCCACTCACATGGTCTCTCACTCTCTCAAAATAAATAAACTTAAAAAAAAAGAAAAAGGGAATTCAAATGATGTCCAACTCTAGGAATAGGGTCCAATGACAAGGGAGAGGAAGAAAATCCAGTGTAGTTCTTGGATAATTCAACAATAGAACTCATTTTTGCCCCCATGGGACTCTTGAAATTGGTAAGCCTACTACCTTGAAGGCAATGGTACACAATTAAACAGGCTGGTTATTGCTTTTTCTTTTGGAAGACCATGCTACAGATGTTTCTATTGTATGTGTTTCAAAGTCACTGGAAAATCAATGCAAAACCAACAACACGATGATCACAGAAGACTGATTAATTCAGAGATGTATTTGCTATTTGAAGGTGAATTTGCTGCCAGGTACAATCACAAAATAGTATATTCCTTACGCAGAATGTTCTTTGAACATCTTTCTTGCAAGGAATTCCCTGAAGATTTACACGTAAAAACGTTAACTAGTACAAAATTAACGCATCCCCTGCAGAGTCAACCTTCATTCTTTTCTGAGAAACATGTTTATATCACCAAATTTTCCATTGATGTAGAATTATTCATGCTTCATAATTTTGTATTTTTTCATAAACATCAGGGTTCGGCCGTACTTGGTGAATTTCCTCTTTTTGGAAGAAGCAGAAGCGTCCATTCAGTGGTGGTGTTTCTGGTGTGTAATAAGGCTTGACTGCCTGCTAGCTTCTCATGCTGATGCTACATGTGGGTTCTCCGGTGTTTAGTAAGGTGAGAATTCTGACTGAATTTCTTTCCACATACATAACACATAAAGGGTTTCTCTCCAGTGTGAGTTCTTTGGTGTGTACGGAGATTTGAATTTTGACTGAAGCTTTTCCCACACCAGGAACATTTGTATGGTTTTATTCCTTGGTGTATTGTTACGTGCTTATTAAGATCTGATTTCCCTCTAAAGCTCTTACCACAATGCTGACATTTATACGGCTTCACTTCAGTGTGAATTTTTTTGTGTTTAGTAAGATCAGAGGTAAGTCTGAAGTTTTTCCTACACTCCTGGCATGTAAAAGGCTTCTCTACTGCACGGGCTTTCTTGTGAAGATCCATAAGTCTCTGCAGCTCATCTTCCCAGATTGAAAGTTCCTTTGTTTGGTTCACTGGAAACTCTTGGTGCCACTTCCCCATCCTGTGTGTATCACCATGGTTTTCTTTGCCTGTTGTTTTCTGGGGAACTTTTGCTCGGGCCTTTTTTGATACTATGTCTCCTGGTGCTTGTATTTCTAAATCAGAAACACGTATAGGCTGATGGTTTTCAGTGTCACTTTTGTGCTTTATTCCTGTCAGAATAAACGTAACAGTCAGCCCACTGCACAGCAGAGCAAAACAACTACAGGAATGGAGAGGAAAATCCAATGATTATTGAGTACAAAATACAGATAGACAGAATTTAAAACGTTAAGCCCTGCAAAGGTTGCTATCAAGGCATTCATCCTGTCCCATGGTGTATTTACCTGTAGGCAGCTCTCCAGGACTGTCCTTGAGCTCCGTGGACCCTTGAACCCATGGCTCTTCCCCTTGCTCTAGATACGAGATCACCTTAGGTTTGGGGAGCACAAACAATGCTGTGAAATGCAAAAAGTGAGATCAAGGACTGGCAACTCGACAAAGGTCCACCAACTCCATACGACTCCAGGAAGAGTAAAGGGCAGTTTACAGCGCTTTAACCCAAGGGTCACATGGGTAGACTCTCACACCCGCTATCAGGTTAACATGGTCCTCCATCTGTGGGTGGTACACAAGTGGACACGGGGAAATAAACCTAAGCTGGCTCCACGGAAAGGCGAAAGGGCATGGGAATCCATCCACAACGCCCCTCTCCCGCCACCGAGACCGCCCCATATTAAACGAGATGGCACCAAGCCCGAGAGGCTGCAGGGAATACAGATTCGTTCTATTAATTCTTTAGGATCGGCCCAAGTCTGGCAGAGCCAGGTGAAGGGCAGTGGGCTGCGTTATCACACGCACCAGTGATTCCTGTCTTGGGAATAGTCAGTGTTTACTTAGCTCTTGAGCACCACGCACCGGATAGGGAAGCTTTTTCCCACTCTTAGAGTTCACCGGTTCTTGTCCAGGTGGAAGAAACAGACCAGAATCCCTCAGTGAAACTTTTCTAATTATACACTGCCAAACCGGGAAGTATGCATCACTCGGTCATTCAGGCAATGTGTACTGACTGCCTGTCGTGTGCCAGGCACTCTCCTTGGGCTGATGATACAGTGGTGAGTAAGTCAAAGCGCCCCGGTCTCATGGAGCTTACCTTCTATTGGGAGAACGAGACAAGCAAACAGCAATAAACAAAGCGGTCAGCACGTGATACATGTTTTGAACAAAACTAAAGCAGAATAGCTCAGCATTTAAGAGTCTGCTTCTCTGGGGCACCTGGGTGGCTCAGTTGGTGAAGCATCGGTCTCTTGATTTTGGCTCAGATCATGATCTCACTGTTTGTGAGATCAAGCCCTGCATCAGCCTCTATCCTACCACAGTGGAGCCTGCTTGGGATTCCCTCTCTCTCTGCCCCTTTCCCACTCACGCGTGTGCTCTCTCTCAAAATAAATAAACTTTATTAAAAAAAAAAAATTCTGCTTCTCTGAAGCTATTTGAGATGAGGTCGTATGGAAGGCCTCTTTGAGAAAGTGATATTAGACCAGAAAGGTAAAAGGGAGAGATTTAGTATGTGGCACAAAATGTGCAGAGAAAAGGGGAAGGTAGAAATGTGTGTAGCAAGTTCAAGAAACAGAAAGATCAGTGAGGATCAAGAGGCCTGAGCAAGGGCACAAGTGGCAGGAGACGAGGGCAGGGAGGTGAGTAGGGTCAGATCCTGGAGGATCTGAATAAGCACTTCAGTAAGGTTTGGATTTTATTCTGAACGTGATGATAAGTCATTATAAGGTGCTGACATGGGAAATGTCATGATTTGATCAGTTTTTTTTTTTTAATTTTTTTTTTCAACGTTTATTTATTTTTGGGACAGAGAGAGACAGAGCATGAACGGGGGAGGGGCAGAGAGAGAGGGAGACACAGAATCGGAAACAGGCTCCAAGCTCTGAGCCATCAGCCCAGAGCCCGACGCGGGGCTCGAACTCCCGGACCGCGAGATCGTGACCTGGCTGAAGACGGACGCTTAACCGACTGCGCCACCCAGGCGCCCCAAGATTTGATCAGTTTTTAAAAGATTCTGGCTGCTGTGTGGAAAACACAGAGTGGGAGGGCAAGAATGGTGGCTGGCGTACCAGTCAGAAAGTACCAAGGTCAGTCTGGTTAGACATGCTCCTAGCTTAAACCAGGAAGCTAAGAGCACAAGGGAATGAGATGTGGTTGTACTCGGGCTACACTGTGGAGTTGAAAGGACACGGATACATTAAAATGGGGTACAACATAAGATCACCATAAAGAATGACTGTATGCTCTTTCCTTCTAGGAACTGGGTGAATGCTCTTTACTGAGATGAGAAAAATATGAGAATAGATACGGGGTAGGAGGAAGAAAAATAAATCAAGAGATCTACATAAGATAAGGAATTTGTACTTGCAAAAAGCCCTCCGAGTGATTTGGACTTCCTCTCCCTTGTCCACCCATTATCTAGTTGAGAAACAACCAGTTACCAGAACACAGCCTCTCACAGGAGTACCTTCCCAGTAAGCAGAGAATATGATAGGTTACTCAACTTCTACCCAACGGGAGAGGGAGATTCTTTACCTAGAGAGATGACAGTCTCATAGTTTTCCCGCATTACATCACTGTAGAGGGCCTCCTGAGTGGGATCCAGTAACTCCCATTCTTCCTGGGAAAAATACATGGCCACTTCTTCAAATGTCAACAAGCTCTAAAGAAGACAACGGGCTTCAGCTCAGTACTTGCCACTAAAGAAGCAGCCCTACCATCTGGCCCATGGTAGACCCTGGGCACTCAAGGAATTAATAGCACTTTTTTTTTTTTTTTTTTGTATACTGGGAAGGCAGAAAGGAAAAAGACAAGGGACCATCAATAGACTAGGAGGTGCCCAGGTCCCCAAGGAGAATATCAGGGCTAACACGCCTGTGAGCACCTGCAGGGCAGTGTGGGTCATGGGCAGCAAGGAAAGGCAGCCCTCAATGGCTGGACTGCACAACTCACCTGGGATTTAGGCAAGACGAGCTCAGGTGCAACTGTCCAGTCTTTGGCGTTTGTCTTCTCAGAAAAGGCTAAGATCTGATGAACAGGCACAGCTGTGGGTAGAAAAAAGGCAGAGAAAATTTCTCACTACTGTGAACATCCTTAACTCATTTCCAAAAGACAAAAGATTCTCGGGCACCTGGATGGCTCAGTCAGTTAAGCCTCCGACTATCAGTTTCAGCTCAGGTCATGATCTAGAGGTTTGGTGAGTTCGAGCCCTGCGCTGGGCTCTGCGCTGATGGTTCAGAGCCTGCTTGTGATTCTCGCTCTCTCTCTGCCCCTTCCCTACTCACAGTCTCTGTCCCTCTAAATAAATAAACTAAAAAAAAAAATTTTTTTAATACAAAAGATTGTTCCTTTTAGTACAGGTGGGATACGTTTATAAAGTTAAGTGATACCTAGTAGTGACCTTCTCATAGTAAACAAGAATCAAGCATCTACTAATCCCTGAATCTGGTTCCCCAATAGGCTGTCTTCAGTATTCACGAAGTCATTAACAGGAAATCTCACTTTTTTTTATGTGATATATATTCTGAGTAGGGCAAAAATTAGAGGTATTTAAAACTGTAGAACTCAGGAGTGCCTGGGTGGCTCGTCGGCTGGGCATCAGACTTCGGCACAGGTCATGATCGCACAGTTCGTGGGTTCGAGCCCCGCGACGGCCTCTGTGCTGACAGCTCAGAGCCTAGAGCCTGCTTCAGATTCTGTGTCTCCCTCTCTCTCTGCCCCTCCCCACTCACACTCTCTCTCTCACTCTCAAAAATAAATTTAAAAAAACATAAAAAAAAGAAAAAAAAAAAAAAAACAACTGTAGAACTCAGAGTCCAGTGTGCCAGGAGAAGAAATGCAAAGGTAGAGATTAGCTTGATGAGTTCGAGCAACAGCAAAATCAGTCCGGACAAGGTAACTAAGCAGGACAGCAATGGAAGGACATTAGGGTAGGGAGATGAAGCAGCCACATCTTGTAGGCTCATGGATACCTCAGTAAGGAATTTGGGTTTTATTCTGAGTGTTTATGAAGACATCCTAGAGTTCACAGCAGAGAAATTTCATGATTGATCAGGACTTTAAAGTCATACAAGGATGAAACATGATGGCGCCCAGACTACACTGTCAAGGTGGAGCCCAAAGGACAGTGCTGCGTTAGTAGTAGGGTACGACAACAAAACCACAGTAAAGGATGACCACATTTTTCGGGCCTGTCATACTGCATGATGGTACCTTGTACAGGGATGGGAAATGTAAAAGAAGAGCACATTTGGGAAGGAGAAAGGGATCAATTATTTTAGGATAAAGAATGAGCACGTGCACTTGAAAAAAGCTCCCTGGGTGATCTGGATTTACCTCTCCCTTGTCCACACATTATCTAGTTGAGAAACAACCAGTTACTAGAACACAGCCTCTCACAGGAGTACATTCCCAGTAAGCAGAGAATGTGATAGATGACTCAACTTCTACCCAATGGGAAACGGAGATTCTTTACCTAGAGAGATGACAGTCTCATAGTTTTCCCGCATTACATCATTGTAGAGGGCCTTCTGAGTGGGATCCAGGAACTCCCATTCTTCCTGGGAAAAATACATGGCCACTTCTTCAAATGTCAACGAGATCTGAAGAAGACAATGGGCTTCAGCTCAGTACTTGCCACTAGAGAAGCAGCCCTTCCATCTGGCCCATGGTAGACCCTGGGCACTCAGCGAATTAACAGCACATGTTTCTTTGTTTTAAAGTAAGGAGGCAAAAAGGAAAAAAGCAAGGGATCATCAACAGTCTAACAGGTGCCCAGTTTCCGAGGGAGAACATCAGGGCTACCATGCCTGTGAGCACCTGCAGGGCAGTGTGGGTCATGGGCCCGGGGAAAGGCAGCCCTCAATGGTTGGACTGCACAGCTCACCTGGGACTCAGGCAAGACGAGCTCAGGTGCCACTGTCCAGTCTTTGGTGAATGTCTGCTCAGGAAAGGCTAGGATCTGGTGAGCAGGCACAGCTGTGGGTGGAAAGAAGGCAGAGAAAATTTCTCTCACTTCTATGAACATCCTGCCCACATTTCTAAAATACAGAAGATACCAATCCTTTCATCAGAGACAGGACACCTTTGCAAGTTATGTGTGGTGTCTTAAATTGACCTTCTCATTGCAAACAAGAACCAATATCTACCGACACCTAGAACAGGCTCCCTGGTTTTAACAAGTGAGTTAATGAAAGAAAAACCCTTTTTAGTTTCCTCTTATGAAATAAATGGTTCTCAATCAGGCGAAAGTTAAACATATTTGAACATGAAGTACTCAGAGAATCCAGTGTGAAGTATATCATTTTTTATCACTATTTTTTTCCTGATACACAACTGTGTTTATATTTGGGCAAGTGATAACCTGTTTCTGATCTCAATTCATTCTGTATTTTATGAGGATGGGACGGCTCCTATTTTCTCCAGCTTTCTAAAGAACAGAATTCACGGTGTTACCACCAGAGTTCAGTGGTGTGGACATTTCTGCACCTTGGGCCAATGCCCAACTTCACCCACTACTGGTCCACTGACACCTGGAGGGAAGTGGGACTTGTCAATGCTGAAGGGTCTGTTTATGGATCTACAGGGCTGAGCACCCAGGAAACGCTCACAACGTCCTGACCGCACAAGTTCCCATCACATTTCCCAGGAATTAGTAATTATCACGTCCTGCCTTACCCGTCTCACATGCAGGATCAATTTCTTTATGAGAATTCCAGTTCTGACATTCTTGAAGTTCGTGGTGTGGATTCCAAAATTCATTGTGGAACATGCCTATGGGTTGTGAGTCTGCCGCCTTCATCTTGAAGCCCAGGACATGTACAGTTTGTCTGAAGAGCACTCCTTTTCAAGCCCCTTTTTCGAGCTCTTGGACTGCAAGCTAGAAAGAAACAATGTCCATCTGTTACCAGAGAACTTATTCTGCTGGGGGTGGGCGGGGGGCTGATGGCAGAAAGAAAAAACTCAGTACAGATGTTGAGAAGTATGAGATACTATGGAAGCTGACACACATAAGGAGACACTGGGCCACCAAATTTCCACAGGGTACTGACTATGAAATCTTGGGAAATTACAGACACAGAAGAAAGTTGCGGCAACTGTTAACTCTCAAACAGAGTTGCTCCCACCCTTCTGCAGGCAGCACAGCTCAGGGGAACAGCTCCATGTTCTCAGGGTATCTCGACAAGCTTTCTCCTAGACTTAGATCCCTGCCCTCAGGGGTTTCCTGTTCTGTATCTTTCTAGTTTTCACCCCAATTCCACCATCTTCAGTAACTGAAGCTATGGAGGAACTGGACTAAAAATCACTAAGATGATCTTTGTCCCAAAGCACCGAAAGCGGAAAAAATGTGCATGTCATTAAGAAAGTCACATGAAATTTACTATCTCCTACTCATAATGAGAGAAAAATGAGCAGAAAAATCCTGCCTTACCTTCCCCTTAAAAAATCCACCGCCAGACCCTTTGTCTCCTATTATTCAGGTGAAATAAGGCACAGCTCATTGAGAGACAAACGTCCACTGAGGGCTTGGCCTTCCTAAAAATGCTCACAATTCAGGAAAGGTTGGACAGTGAGAACACTTACAGCTTCTGGCTGCAAGGAGCTTGTCCAAAGATTTCACTCTCGTGCTTCCTACCCCACCTTCCCCATGCCAAGGGACCATTCGGGGAACATTCTGACTTTCTCTTCAATCTTAACGTGTCATCCCGGTCTCCTGTCTATAGTAAGGGGGTACAACCTCTCTCACCCTTCATGCTGTCGTGAAGATGGAAGCCCACAGTGCGTGGAACATTCCACCTTCTCAATTCCACGGTATGCCTACTGGCAGGAGACCTGGGACAGAGAAGCGACACCAGAGAAGGAAAGTAATTAGGGAAAAAGGAGCCTTAGCATCCCCCAATTAGGCAACTAGACGCTCAACACTCTCCTTCGGCACCTCTTTGCAAGAACTGTCAAAGGGCACCGTGCGCGCGATTCGTTCCTGCATTTTTAAATCTCTCCCTACTTCACCCAGAACAGTAACGGCGGACCTTTGCTTACAAAATGTTTATCCAAAGGCAAAGTCGTAAAAGAGGAGAGGAGGGGAGTTGGGGGTGAGGAGGGTGACCCTTCAGCCCACCTGCCCTTTCTTCCACGGTCACTGAGACCTCCGGGCGAGGCTGAGCACAGTCTCGGGAGCCTCGCTTTCCCTGAGCGATCCCGCGGGAACGGCACCCAAATTCGTCCCGGAAGCCACGGTACTCCCCCGTGGCCGGCTCCCGGCTGCCCAGCATGCTCAGCAGGCACGAGGACGCTGCCCAAGCTCGGCACCCGCAGAAGCAGCCGTCTCCGAGGCTGCACCGCCCGGGTGCCCGGCGCCCGGTGACGCCGGCCCCCGAGGCGGGAAAGCCGGCTGCGCGCCCGCCCCGCGTCTGGACGCCCGGCCGGAAAGCCCGCGACCACAAGGCCCGCCCCGGTGACCGACGGGGTCCCAGCGCGGCCCCGGCACCGTCTGCGCAAGGGGGGACAGCGACGTGGCCTTCAGAGCCTGACGGCGGAGTTCCCCAAGACGGCCCGGCTGTCAGGCTCCCGCCGCCGGGCCCGCAAAGTGCCGCCGCCCTCGGACAATGGCTGTCTCGCCCCCGCCCGGCGCGCAGCGACCGGTGTCCCTCGGGAGCTCCGGGACCCACGCTCCCCCCGCCCCGGGCTCACCTGCAGGTCGCCGCCCTCCGCCCCGCGCCGCTCAGAGGCGGGCCCCGCGAGGCACAGGCCAGACCTCAGCACACGCCCTCAGGTCCCCGTCGCCGCCTGCCGCCCATTCGACCCCGCGCTCCGGCCGGAAGCGGAGTGACGCGCTTCCGGGGGAGGGGCTCCGAGCAGCCGCGCCGCGGCCCCGGGCCTCGCGCAGAGGAGGCGGCCTTCCGCCCGGTGCAGCCTTGGCGGCGGCAAAGAGTTAATGCTACCGAGTGTCCCGGCCCGCCGCGGCCTAGAGGGGCCTGTGCGCGGCTCGGCGAGCGGCTGTCGCCGCCTCGCGTCGCCGCTCCGGGAGGGCGCCCTCCCGGCGAGGGTGGCCGCCCCTGCGCGCGCGGGGTCCCCGGCCTTCCCGGGGCTTCCGTCCGGGTCACGATCGGCGGCCCCCAGAGGGCTCGTCCCTTTTCTGGGCCGCGCGTCCCCCACGACGATTACGTTGTCCTCGTGAGGTAGGTTTCAGCCTGTGAAACGGGATCCATGTGTATAGTTGTCCCTGACCGGGAAATGGAGGCGCGGCTCGGCCGGGGCCCCACAGGTGACCGACCAGAGCCCCTAGGCTGGGATTTGGGGCCCCTGCGGTCCTGGCTCCCGCCTGTCCGCTACGGCATGCTCCCCGGAGGCTGGGAACCCCCTTTTCATCTGGCCTCCCCCGCAGTCTCTGCCAGAGTTGCCTGGGTAAAATGGGCATTCGTTCCACGGAGAGTTCGGAGTTCGTGAATCCCACCTTTCAGGATCGCAGTATTTCGAGGTGTCGCTGTCTCCTAATCATCGGGGTTCTTGTAGTGTCAGCCTTCACCAGGCAGCGGGTTACTTACTAGGCGCACGACGTGCAGCCGGCGGTAGAGTCCGCAGGACCAGGTCTCTGATGCACGGAGTCTGGCCGAAAGACTGAGGCACTTTCCTGACCATCACTAGCTAGGAAGAGGGAGCCCTGAGCTGAGCGCTGCGGGATTCCAAGAAGTGGAAGTTGACCCGTGGTTGGGGAAATGGTAAAAGAAACGGGAAAAGGCTTGAGGGATCTGCCCGCCCCGGGGAGTGGGGCCACATCCACACAGAGAGGGAAAGGGAAGAGAGAGCAAAGCCTGGAAAGCTGGGAAAGATTGGGGTGTGAGAAGATCGGCAGTACCTTTTCACTAAGTGTGACTGGGCTGCATTTGGAGGAGACTTGCCTTAGAAAAGGAGTTCTCGTGGACCTGCCGCGGAGTGCCTAGCACGGGAGTGGGGCGATGGCACTGAATAAAGTAACTCCCGGAGCATCCCCGCAGGCTTTCCGAGGGAGCTTCTTTCCGGGGCACTTCGTCTGGAAGGAAGGTTAAGGTGGGAATGAAAATGGGAGATCAGGTCCAGGCCATTATGTTAGTGGTGCTTTCAGATGGAATCGGGAGCCGCTCTCTGATCCTTTTTGTGTGAGAGAAAAGGATTCAACACAGGCGGTAAGAAAAAGCATCTAAGTCACTGGAATGTTTCAAAGCAGGTTCATTTCCTTGCAATCTGAGTCAGGTTGGGACTTAATTTTTTCAAAAGCAATTATTGCCAGGCTTTCAGAACCCGTGGACAGCGCTGCTTGGGATCCTCGCCATCAGGCCCAAGGCTGAGCATATAAATGGCAGCATCTGCTGGCGGTGCTCCTGTGTTCTCTACAGAACTTGTGTGACTTGTGCATTTCTACCCAGGGCCGCACATACATAGTCACGGGGGCCTTAGCTGACTTGTGCTTCATATCTGGCCTCAGGATCAGTATTGGCCTTTGTGTTCCTGATGCCAAGAGGGATTAACTTGCCTCAACTCCTCAAGGCAGACCAGGCCGGCCCCCTGGAATGGATCAGGGACGGGAAAGAAATATACAGATGTCCAGGCTCCCAAGATTGTGAGATGGGAATGAGAAACAGAAAAAAACCCAGTTGGCTCAGGACTGCACTTAGGCCAACTTTATGACGCACCAGAGATCACACACAGGTAGGGCATGTATCTCCCTGTGGGAAGAGTTAGCTGAAGTCTCACCTGAGGGGAGGACTCTCTGCACAGAACCCTCACTCATTTGGACCCCAACCAGGCTGTTCAGCACAGGGCTCCCCCAGCCAGGAGGTTGGATGTTGTGAGCACTGGATTCGATGTATGAACACTTCTCTGTTCTTCTCTACACTCTCTCCCTTTGTATGTTTGTTTAATTATGTATATTCAATCTCCCTTTTAATTAAAGCTTTCCTTCACAAACGAAACTGCAGCTATTGTGAATTACTATTATTCAGAACACCCTGCATGAAACTGACAGGCCTGATTCATACCATGGGTACGGAGTTGGAAGCAGAAGATGGGGAGACAAGTGGGAAAAGAGACCCTGTGAAGCTAGACGAAACAAGGCACAAACTGGTGAATAGTGAATGAGTGCCAGTAACGATTTTCGTAGTTTGAAATCTGGTGCCAGAGTTGCTCAACCTTGCTGTGCGGCTCACCAAAGTCCCCTAAGACTTTCCTTTTGCAGTCACACTCCCCTGCATAGATAGGCACTGCTTGAAAAATGATGAAAGTAGAGTTGGGTAGCAATGACAGCAAATACATAGTTTGTTCTGAGATACCACACAAGTGCTGTAGTGGGGATGAATGGTTTTGCTGGGTGACTGGCTGGAGATAATGATGCTGCTATTGGCTAATAAATTCACTTTTTGTTTCTCCATTTATACTAGTTATCAATGATTAACTCCCTTAGTTATGGCTGCCTTTTAAAAAGTTGCTGATCCGTTGCCTGTTCTGGCCACCCACACTACCATGAACCGTTTTCCTTCATGATTACCTTAGTGCTTCATCATTTCTTGAGACCCAGCTGCGCATGAGCGAGCAGCGTGCCAAACATGGTGAGGAAGCTGTGGCTGTAGTTGAGGATGTACAGAGTGCGTCTGGGCAACAGGTGAGAACAGGCAACTCAGAACCTGGTGAGTTTAGTTACGAAGTGGGGTGAGGAGCACAGTAATCTCGTTGCCGGAGACGTGTTGAGAAATGCACAGTAGCCCCCTGCCACCCACCGCAAACTCTTAGCTATCTTGGGTTGGTCTATGGGGAGGATTTCTCATTTGCTGAAATAGTGTACACACTGATACAGTCAGTGGATGTTTAGGGTCCCTAATACAAAAGTTAAAGCTCAGAACAGTTCTCCAAAAGGCCAGGGAAAGGACACTGTCCCTCACTCAGGAGATCAGGAAAATTAGAGTTGGTGAATTAACATCCAGTCTCTCTTGCCGAAAGGTTCCTTGAGTGCAGATGCTATGGTTATGGAGTAAACAAAGTTGTATCAGAGCTGCTGCCGCTGGGATTAAGGGGTCAGTGTGGGATAGCGATGAGTTTCACACAGTGTGCGCTTGTCCAGGTAGGACTAGGTGTGAGATCTGGTGTCACGATCTTGTACATTTTGGGAGAAGGGAGCCGTGAAAGGCACAGCACAACAGGAACGTGGCTTTGGTTGTGGGAGACTTTTGGTAAGAAGGCAACTGAGATCACAACCAGAGGTCCAGGAGAGGCACAGACTGAAGGAGGCGTGTGGGTCAGAGGAAGGCCGTAGCCTGAGCACCTCTGTGCTCAACAGGAAGCAGCTGACTGGGTGCGGAGACGGCATGGCTGGAACGGAAGATACCGGTGTCCCCGGTGCGGAGGCAGACGTGTCCTTGGGCTGTGGGAGTGGGATCGGCGAGGGGGCGTAGCATTTCACAGGACCGAGGATTGAGTGGTGTTGACATAATGTGCAGAGGGCAGAGAGTGTGGTGGGGAGGCATCAGGGACGAAGCTGAGGAAGTTCACGAAGGATCATGGCGTCGGGACAATGAACAACACCTGGGACGGCACGGAGAAGGGTGAGCAGTAGCACGTGTGTGGAGGCAGAGCTGGGACAGGTGAATGGCAGGAACTCCTATGGGTGACAAGTCATACTGCTCCAGTTCCCCTTGCCCTCTCCCTGTGGTGACAGTCTCTCTCTCTCTCTCTCCCTCTCTCTCTCTCTCGATCTCTCCCGCAGCCCCTGCTGTTTCAGAGCCAAGCTCTTCCCAGGAATGCGGACGGGACAGGAACGTGAGGGATAACGCAGCCATGTGAAGCCTGTCTGGGGCACGAAGGGCACCGCGAGCAGAGGGGAGGGACAGCGGAAGCTGATGGCACTTGCCAGGACACAGCGGCCTCTCCGCGCCACGCTCCTCACTCACTGGACAGACAGGACACGTCCTACGCTGCGGACTTAACGAATGAAGGTGGCTCTGAAAGACACGAGTGGCTTTGAGGTGCCTGCCAGATGGCAGACACTGGGGATTGTGCAGTGAACGGGACAGGCGTGGTCCATGGCCTGCTGCAGCCTACACGCCATGGGCAAAGAGACGACAAACAAACAAAGATACTCCCAGATGAGTGCTCTGCAGGAACGAGCCCTCTGATGTGATGGAGAATGACTGTGGGCAGCCGGGAAGTGGTACCGCCTCTCCGAGGGGATGTTCACCGTATTGTACGATCACCAGCTCTCTCCAGTTCCAGAACAATTTCAGCCCCCAACACGAAACTGTCCATTAGGAAGTTACTTCTCATTCTCTCTATGGATTTACCTGTTGTGGAGATTTCATAGAAAGGGTATCACCTTCCGCACCTGCCCCCTCTCATTTAGCAGGTTTAAGTCTGTATCACCACTTCCATCCTTTTCTTGCCTAATACTCCCTCACATGAGCAGACATGGCTGGCCGTGTACGTGTCTTACAGTGAACCACCGTATACGTTTTGAGGCCGTCCATGGCCACTGCTGCCTTTTATGTTTAATTGAAAACTTCCATTATAGGGTACTCGGTGATGATATTTTATTAAAAAAAATTTTTTTAATGCTTATTTATTTTTGAGACAAAGAGCATGAGCAGGGAAGGGGCAAAGAGAGAGGGAGACACAGAATCTGAAGCAGGCTCCAGGCTCTGAGCTGTCAGCACATAGCCCAACACGGGGCTCGAACTCACGAACTGTGAGATCATGACCTGAGCCGAAGTCGGACGCTTAACCAACTGAGCCACCCAGGTGCCCCGATTATATTTTATTTAAAAATTTTTATTTATTTAAGTAATCTCTGCACCCAGAATAGGTTTCAAATTCACAACCTCAAGATCAAGAGTCACATGCTCTTCAACTGAGCAAGCCAGGCTCCCCTGCTTGATAATTTTTAAAAGCCACCACATTATTGAACCCAAATCCTAGAGGAAAACATTCCATCTTTACACTGTTTACACTGGCTAGCTTTTATTGATTAAACAGAAAATGGTCTAAGAGGTACATGTGCACAATCAATATCAGTATAAATCTTACCATTTATTTCTTTTTAATCCTTTGGAAAGTCACTGCTCTCCAGTGTGTGGTTCCCGAGGCTGTGGCGTCTGAGTGTGAAGGGGGTAAAAACTCACCCTGTGCCAGGTTCTGCTCCCCCTTCTCACCCCATCTTCGGGCTGCTTTGATCCCTAGTTTGGTAACTGCCTCAGGGTCATGCACCTCTGCGTGTTCTCCCAAGTTCCATTAATAAGTCAACAAAACAAACGGTTTCCTTAGAATTCTTGAAGGTGGATTTCTGGAAAAGAATATATTATGTTGGTCTGAGAAAAATAAAAGGCATGAGATACTGTGACAGTTTTAGGACTACTAGGGTAACTGTGGGTGGCAGGGTCAGAGCTTCCCCCTCCAGTAACCTTTTTTTTCTATCACGTGCCCATAGTGCTTTAGAATGAAGAAACCCTTTTTTGATTAAAGCTGTTATGCCAAGAATCTGCTGAAAGGAGCTTCACACGCACAGGCCTCACACACAGAGGCCACTGGCGATGGCAGTGGTCCTCAAACTCTAGTGTGTTCGGACTCACCCGGGGGCCGTGTCTAGGCACAGCCCCAGAGATTCTGACGCAGTGGATGGGGGCAGGCCCCAGGAATATGCATTTGTGACAGGTTCCCAGTGCTGCTGCTGCTGCACTCACAGCCCCCTCTCTGGCTGCTCTGTGGCAGCCGCCCTCCAACAGTCTGTTTTCTCGAATAGCCTCCCAGGAACCTTCCCCAGAGAGGGGTCATTGAGACCAGGACACAGGCTCTGTGTGGGGGACAGCCGGGGCCCAGGTGAGCTGTGCTTGACCCCTGTTGTCTCTAGAGGTTCTCATTTTGCTCACTCTTACCCCCAACCCCCTTCATCTCAAGATGTCAGAGAGGTCATGAGGTCCTTCAACTGGCCTTCCATGCATTGTTTTCTGGCTCTGACACCCAAAGGGAGGTCCACCCAGAGTCCTTGGCCTGGGAATCAAGAGGGAGCTGCCTCTCCTGCTGGCACGATTACAACCTTGATGGATGGGCTTCCATGGGCCAGGGAGTCTGGCTGTCTCAGATTAGATGCTTTTTTCCTTGCCCTTCAGAGCCCAAATACGCATCCACCAGCCTTTTTCATGGAGTATGTGTCATTTTTCTTATGCAGCTTCTCTCATCGGCTTCCTCAGGTGGCCAATCAGGCTCCAGCCCAAACTCTCTTCTTCTGTCTTTCTCCAGCATGATCCTCCTTTCCTGATAAATCACGTTCTGGCCAGGTGCTCGCAACACGCTTTCTTCTCATTTGGGCCAAACTCGGAGAGGCCTTTAGTTAGGCTGTCAAAAATTGAGATCAAACCTGCAGACAGACTGGCAGGTGACACAGAGCTGGCCTCCCTACCTCAGTTTTGTCACTGTATCCAAACATCCAAAAAGGGACAGAACAAGAGAAAATAAGGTGGAATTTAGGGGATATTTACCTGTGACCACAGGGTTTGGAGCTTGAAAATATTACAACTGGAAAATGAAACTAGGCTATTAATTAGTAGAAGACTGAATCCTATGACGCATTCCATTTAGGTATTTTTCTTGATGGTGCTTTAATTGTAACTTTCCTCATTCCTGTGTGTCATTTTCCAGAGTCCAGCATGTTTCTGTTCTCTTAGGTCTTGAGATCACGAATGGAACTAAAAACAAGAATCGAAAATGGGAAGATTCAGAGCACGCAGAAGTGAAGAAGGCCCTTTGGAGAAAGTCTAATGGCCTTTTTTGCCACCCTGAGACCAAGAGAGACAGGAAGGGTGAGCCTATGCCGAGAGAGCCACATAGACGTTCTCCAGATGAGCGTGAGGGGACGGCCCTGTCCCAGGACGGGGGGGTCAGCAGACACTGGAGAGAAGGCCCGAGCAAATCTGAGCAGAGAAACCTGCTCTCAGGGATCTCTCTGTCGCCACCAGCCAGGCCCCGAACTGGAAAAAGCTTCTAAGTGTCAGGAATGCGGGAAAAGCTTTAGCCGAGGTCCTTACCTTGTTTGGCATGGGAGAATCCACACGGGAGAAAACCCTGACAAGTGCGGCGAATGCGGGAAAGGCTTCAGCGAGCGCTTCGACCTCACTGCCCACCTAAGGACGCACACGGGGGAGACACCCTACCGCTGTGGGCAGTGTGGGAAAAGCTTCAACCAGAGGTCCGGCCTCAGTGTCCACCGGAGGACCCACAATGGGGAGAAGCCTTACCGGTGCACCGTCTATAGGAAGAGCTTCAACAACAGCTCCCAGCTCAGTGCTCACCGGCGAGCCCAGGCCGGGCGGAGCCCCCACCTGTGTGTGCAACGTGGGAGAAGCTTCGGCAGCAGCTCCCACTCCAGTGGCCACCAGAAAACGCACACCGGGGAGAAGCCTCACAACTGCTCTGTGTGAGAGAAGTTTCGCTAAGCTCCGTGTCCCCATCTGCCATCAGGGGGCACACGAGGACGACACCTCACATCGCCAGGAAAGGACACACGGTACAGGGCTGGAGACCCAACAGGCCAATTCCGTACGTTGACGGGTCTCCTGGAGGTTCTGTCTGCTCACGGAGGCTTCTGCTAGCCAGTCCCAGGCTCCCAGGCGCAGCAGGAGACTCACAAGTGGACCTCAAGAACCTCGGGCAGGAGTAGCAATCGGCGTGAGAACGCCGAGCTTGCTTTCCCGGTCTGCCTGTGACCCACAGTCCTGTGTCACCGTGGACTTCCATCTGCTCTCAAGAAAGGGGGCTGCGGGATCCAAAGTCCTGCCAGAATTCGAGGGTAACCGTGTTCCGAACAGAGGATAGGTGGCTAGGGGCCTGGGAAGTGTTCCTGGGGCAGGTCAGGGGAGAAATTTTCCCTCATGGGAAGCGCATCTCAAAGTTAACCGCCTAGATGTTTCCTAACCCAATAATGACCTGTAGGCATCTGCTTGCAGGAACGTCCACCTCCGAGTCGATCACTGCTGTGTATCCCAGTCACCCAGAGAAGACGGCAGAGCTGGAGGGATGGCTCAGGCCACCAGGTACTACTACTCTAAGTGACTTAATCTCAGAGCAAGTGAGACATCTGGGTTCCTCTAAGATTTCTCCCATGTATGGCCCCGACCCAGGTTCCTGCTTTGTGGTCTGGTACAGTTAACGGTTTCCACAGGTTCATACGCGTCACTGTTTCTGAAGAAAATAAAGGTGTTTCTCTCTCCGCTGTTGGCCTTTGGTCTGAATTCTCGCCATCAGAAACTTCATCCTCCTACAGATCCCACAGGGGGATCCAAGGGCAGCGCCTGCTTTGATGCAGTAGGACGTGCAGAGAAGCAGCGGAACTGGGTTGGGAGGGTTTGCACGGTCACCGAGACGGACAGCAGAGCAGTACGGAAAACGGGCACAGGAGAAGGAACGGGGGGTGTGAGGAGCACTAGGAACCAACCTAAAACACTACTTCTGAACAGGCCTAGATCATGAAGCGTCTGTCAAATTTCATGGATAAAACACAGGAAAAGACGAGCATGTTGTCCTGCTTCTTGCCTGTGCACATGAGGCGTTAAGACCTTGTCTACTTATGGTGACTAGGGTCCCGGTCACGGATTCAGACTCTGAGGCATTGAACATGAGAAAGAAGGAATATTCTGTCAAAGCCAAAAAGCTGACATGTATTTTTAATTTTAGTGAACAAGGATGAGGAAAGCAACGCGTAAGAATGTACGTCATGCTGCCTCCAGTTGAGCCTGGCCTGGGCACCCCACACGTCCTGCACACGCTGTTCTCGAGCATGGCCCTTGCGACAGGCCACGCAGGCCAGTTTCCAGAGTCACAGGCTTCGCTCTGGAAGGAAAAAACCAAAATGTCTTCCGAGAGCCTGGGTGAAGGCAAAGAGATGGGCTTCGGTGTGACCCGTTGCACTTGACCAGAGACGCATGGTGGGGAGGGGGAGACAGGCCGAGGCGGATCGTTCACAGAGGAGCTTTAGAGGCCCACTCAACTTGGGCTGGTTAAGGAGGAAAGTAGTTAAGGTCCATGGAAACAATGGTGGAGGGCCCAGTGAGGCCTCACTCACAGGCTCCTCCCACTGCAGGGTGTGCTGGGGCCAAGGCATCAGGGGCAACTGCTGACTCCTTGAATTGTCAGAGGTAGAGGTCACCTCCTCCCTCCAACGGTTTCATGCTCCAGTCTGCCGGGCACAGGAAGGAAGACAGTGCGAGAGTTCCAGACCCTGGCCTGTCAGCCACCCCACATAGTCTGGAGGAGACCGTAAGAAGCAGAGAATACATTCATTTATGCATTCATTCGGGAAACATCCGATTCCCTATAACATACCAGGTTATGTAGCAGCCAGACACAAAGCAGTCAATGGAGCAGACACTGTTTCTTCCAGAATCTCCTCATGAGACACCTCCAAAGTACCAGCACCAGTGGGCAGCACCACCTAACTCCAACACCCCCACGATGTGACCCAGCTCGGCCGGGCCTGTCTTCCGAGTTGTCATTAATCCAACCTCCTCCCTGTGTCCCCCCAACCCCACGTGGATCGGCTGTTTCCCTTCCTTCCTTCCTTTCACTTCCTACGTCTGACACCTTACTGCCCACCTCCGTGGACTAACACGGCCTGATCACCGCACTCCCACTGGAGAATTAATTTGAAGTAGGTGTACACGAGGTAACACCTTCAAGACTACAGATCTGCTCTCAGGTGTAGATGACCCTCCTGGTTTGGCTCAGCCCTTCCTAAGACCATGAAGAAGCCGCTGTTCCCCGCTGTGTAGGAAATACTGGGACTCTCGGCACGGTTCCTACATCCCTCACTGAAACATCTTAACTACTGACCTCATTTCCTAACGGACAGGATTCTTTGTGCAAGGACTGCTGACCATTCCCATACAGAAGACCCAGCCTTCTCAAACCCAGAGAAGCAGGCCAAAGCCCACAGATGCCCTGCTTCCCACTCACCTGCTGTGGTTCCTCAGCTTAAGGAGCCGGACGGGTGGCCAGAGCCAAAGCTGAGCCGGGCCTCTCCGCCTCCTTGCCCCACTTGCCTTTCCTCTTGCCACCTCTTCTAGGCCTCTCTCGTGAGGGGAGTGCCTTTCCAGCCAGTGTGGGAACAGCCGGGGACTCCGGGGACCCTGGGCTGGAGCGTGCCCATTTCACCGCTGACCTCATCACACGCAAATCCTCGGCTTTGCCCATCGTCAGCTCCTGCCTCACAGTCCTGCGCTCACCCCGGGCCCCGCTCCCTGGTGGACAGAGGGGACAAAGCATTCTTTACTCGTGGAGAACACAGGACTCTAGCAGGTCGCCTCACCTGTCCCTGTGGTAGGGGAGTGCGCCTCAGAGAAGGAACCCTGTGACGCCCGGCTCTGGCAGAGGAGGAAGTTGTGCTCCTCAAGCGGCTCAGGCGTGTTCCGTGTACTCGGCCGTTCTAGTGGCACCTCTGGAGTTTTTCCAGAAGTTTGAGATTTACTGAATATCACAAGTAACGCCTGGGTTTCCTGGGAGGCCCCATGCATACTATCCTAGGTTAGATGTGCATGGAAATTGAGATCACAAGGCTGGACTGTGAATGGGGGTCAAGTCAATTCCAAAACCTTTACTTACACACATCTTTCATTCTGAGCGATCTTTCTGGTCAACACTTTGTGTGGAACCTCAGGACACAGACCTTCTACTGCACGTTAGCACCGGCATGGTTGTCTTGAGGTGCCAGAGGCCTGGGCCCCCAAGTGGGCAGGCACAGCTGAGGCTTCATTTCACACCCACTACCGCCAACACTCCCAGATGTGCCCCGTACTGGTACCAGAGGAAGAGCTAGGTATTTCGGTGATTAGATACGGTGCCTAAGAAGCTTTTACAGCTGAAGGTAAGGTGGTTGAAGCAGAGAGCCACCAGAGACCTCATGCGTAAGAGAGCATGCTCACACTCGCCCCCTACCGTCGAGGTATTATCCACTGGGGGCCATCCATGGGTAGCATCGGACACTGCCCACTGGAATCCCCAGGCGGGACTGTTTTTATGAGTCAAGCCTTGACCCAGATACAGGACATAGTTGCAGAAGCTGACACATCCCACATACCGTTGCTAAACTCTCTGGTTTCTGGGGTGGGCCGGGCACAATGGGGCCTCTCCCATGCACCCAGTCTCCCTCACCCACTCATTCTGGCTTCTTAGCTGCTGCCTCAAAGCTGGGCTCTGGAGCATTTCACATGCATTTCCATTCCTTCGCAACTGACAAGCCACCTGACATGTCCAAATGGGATTTTTTTTTTTTTTTTTTTGAGAGAGAGCGAGCTCGCATGTGCCCATGGGGGAAGAGCAGAGGGAGGGGAGAGTCTCTGCAGACTGATCCTGCCGAAGCTGTCACGGAATGAGGCTTTGTCAGGGAAGACCACACAGAACTGCGAAGCCTACATTCGCAACCAGACATCTGTACCCCGAGCCGCTAGTTTCCTGGTCCCGATTCTGGTCATGACACAACTACAGGGTCATGTAGGATGTAGTCACAGGCACTAGGATGTCACAGGCACTGATAAACTGATAAACTCTCGTCCCTGATCCTTCCTGCCTCTCCCCTTCCAGCCTGAGACTCTGTATCTCACCATTTTCTTCACAGAATTGGGCTCCCTTTGAAGGCCCCATGGCCCGCGCAGTCTGAGAGGAGTTGTGTCTGGCTCTTCTCTTGGGAAAGCCCCTGGCCATGGGCTTCCTGGGCTCTCCTTATGGGAGAAGCCCTGCGACTCCCCACACAACCACAGGGCTGCCGGCTCTTCTCGGAGCACACACACCATCACCTGGACAAAACCCCATCACTGCCACCTTCCCGTCCCGAGAGAGATCATCCACGGGCCCAGGGAAGAAAGGTGTAGTGTAGATTCCTGGACGGCCAGAGCTAAGTTAAAGACGAAAATAAGGAGGCGGTCTGGGTGGCCGGGTAGAACAGAAGGTCAGGAAGCCAGAGCCACATCTGGCAGTGGCAGAGAGCACTTCAGAGGCCCATCTGCTCAGGGCGGTGCAGGGAAGTCGGTGGCAGCCCCACGCAGAGCCCCGCAGCTGACACCCGGCCGTGCTGCCCTCAGCCCCCGGCTGGCCTCGCTCTGGCCCTCTCCCGACCAGAAATCCAGTCACATCCGTCTGCTTCGGGGAGGACACTGAGGACGCAGCCCAAGTTCTCACAGTTTCCTGGGCATGCAGTCCCTACATCCGAGGGCAGAGGGTTCTTGGGCTCTGTGTTGCCAGCTCGGAGCCTGGAGCCCGCTTCAGATTCTGTGTCTCCCTGTCTCTCTGCCCCTCCCCTGCTCACACTCTGTTTCTGTCAAAAATAAACAA
This sequence comes from Lynx canadensis, assembly GCF_007474595.2. Taxonomy (NCBI): domain Eukaryota; kingdom Metazoa; phylum Chordata; class Mammalia; order Carnivora; family Felidae; genus Lynx; species Lynx canadensis. The sequence goes on along the minus strand of NC_044318.1, from coordinate 3,091,730 downwards.
ACATTAAAAAAATAAAAATAAAGAAAAGCAGCAGCATAATCAGGTTTCTCCAGCTTCTCCCGGATGCCTGTGCCCTCACCCAGGTAGTCTAGGTCCCTCATCTCACTTTTTCTTTACACAATCCCCTTCTCACCGTGATCCCCCAGCTTCTCAGTCCAAATTCTGCACCCGGGTCACTGCCTTCTCTAGGCTTTCTGGACGACACACCCTCACCCAGTCTTGGATGCCCCGTGCAGAATGGTCAGGAATTGCTTCAGCTCCAGAATCTTCTCCTTCAATGCACCCCAGGCTGCTGCCGTGAATAGCTGGGTTCCCAGAGCTGGATGAAAGCCTCCTGAGGCTGAGCTCTTGCTAGTAATTGCAGTCTGAAGAGCTGGTGGGGTAGCTCCAACTTGCCACCCCCTTGGAGGGGTCAGATCTGCCTTCGGCCATCTGAGAGAATGTGAGCAATACAGAGGAATTCACCCCCAACTGATGGTGAACAGTTCCAACAACCTGGAAGAATCACCTCCAGGGAGGCCTCTCTGTAACAAAGTGTAGTCTGGAAAGAGAAAGAGGTGAATGTGAGACTTCATTTCTACCTGATTCTCCTAGTGTAGCAAGAACAGGACAAATGTCTTCTCCCGTTGAAGTCAGGCTGGCCTATGACAGAGTGATGCTTAATGGAAACAGCACTGCCTCTGACCACAGGCGGATCTGGTTTCCAGCCGGGCTTTGCTCCACAATGATTGAGGCAAATTATGCATCTTTTCTGTGCCTCTTTTTCTCATCTGAGGATAACAATACCTAAGTTGCAAGAAAGAGAAAAGGGTTAGAAATGCTATTTGTAAAGCATCTTGCTCTGTGCTTAGCACATAGAAAGTGCAGAGTAAATGGTCTGGGGTGGTCGTGAGAGAAACTCCTTCTTACAGGAATTTCTTCAGGGGGCTGGGTGGCTCAGTCGGTTAAGCATCTGACTTTGGCTCAGGCCATGATCTTGCAGTCTGTGGATTCAAGCCCTGTGTCGGGCTGTCTGCTGACGGCTCAGAGTCCTGGAGCCTGCTTCAGATTCTGCGACTCCCTCTTTCTGCCCCTCCCTTGCTGACACTCTCGATGTCTGTCTCTCTCAACAAAAACAGACATTAAAATTTTTTAAAAATTTTAAAGGAATTTCTTTGTGACATATCTCACCAACTGACATGTATTTATAGATTTAACGTCTGTCATTCTCCTGTAAGATGTAAGGTTCTTGCAGAGCAGGGAACTGGTCTGGTCATTGCTGAATCACAGCACCTCCAGTACTGCTTGGAGTGTATAATTATTCTGCAAATGAATGAATGGGTGAGAAAATGTGAGTAAGACTGGTGTCAACGGAATGGATTAGCTGCCTAGGTGTCAAGTACGTAAGCATTATGAATATAAGATATGAAAAGTGGTCTTTGTTTCAGATATCTGTTATCTGTCTCTCCTTCTTTTCCACTACTAATGCGCTAAGTGGGATTTCTGAACCTCAGCATTATTGACATCTTGGGCTACACAGGTCTTTATTGTGGGTAAGTGGGTAGGTAGGGGTATCCTGTGCATTACACGATGAACGGCTGTGTCCATGGCCTCCACCCGATGGATGTCAGAGGTACTGCCGAGTTCTGACAACAAAACTGACTCCATTGTTACCAAATTCCTTTTGGAGGCAAAGTCAACCCTGCTTAGGAACCTCTGTTTAGGGACAGATCATCAGACCAGACTGGTGTAAGAGTCTTCATCTGTCCTCCTGGTCTTCTACAGAGCAGATCTGGACTCTATTTTCTAAGTTTATATTTATTTGTTTGGGAAGAAAGCACATGACGGGGAGGAGGGGTGGGGGAGGGAGGGAGGAAGAGAATCCCAAGCAGGCTTCAAGCTGTCAATGTGGAGAGCCTGACGCAGGGCTCGATCTTACCAACTGATATGAACACCTGAGTGGAAATCAAGGGGCTGATAGTCAAGCGACTGAGCCACCCAAGTGCCCCTGGACTTCTTTACTTTCTACAAATCGAACCCAATTATATAACTACTCTGTCTCAAAGCCCTGCAGACTTCCTGTTGCCACTGGTATAAGGGTTAAACTGTAGTGTAGGGCTAACCTGTAGCTTGAGAGATAGCAGCTTTGTGTTGACACTGTAGCTTGAGAAATAACAGCTTTGTTCTGACACTGAAGGTTAAGAGATAACAGCCTTGCTTTACTCTTGTAAATTATGCTTCCAACTCTTGTAAATTAGGCTTCGCCAATTAAGGGAACAAAAGTTCAAAGAAAAGAGCATCAGAGGCCTGGTCAAGGAGATCAACTGGTTGCAACTTAACAGCAGAAAGTCTAAAATAATCACCCCATCCCGGAACTGTTTCCAACTCATCTGGGAACTACTTTGTTCTGTTCCCAGGTGATGATAAAACGATGTGGTTGGCTATAAAAACTCTATACCCCAGCTGTTCGAGGCCGCACTCTGATCAAAAGTGTTGGTCCCCATCGGTCGGCCTTGCCTCTCATTGCAATAAACTTTGCTGTGACGGTCACTGGTGCCCGTAGCATTCTGTTTCAGGAGTCGTGTGGATGCAACACTGGGATAAGCCAAGATCTCTGAGTTTGCAAGGCTTTCCTCAACATTCAAGGCCAAATCTACCCCTCCAGCCTCACTGTCCACTATCCTATATACATTCTCCAACCAGTACAGGTGAACCAGTCCCAGGTCCTAGAACAAACAGACTCTGGGTTTTCTATCCATAGTGCCTTGGTCCGGTAAACATTTCCTGCCTAGAACACTCTTTTCTCAAGGTCCAACCAGGGGAGGAAGGGTAGCTGAGCCTAGAAACATAGAAAGAAATGCTCTCAAGGCAAGAAGTCCACAGGATGAGTACCGGCACCGGCACCACCACCCCCACCTTCTTGAACCCTCCTCATGCTTTCAACTCTTCAGCCCTGTCTCCCACTCTCTCTCTCCAGGCGCCTTATCTAACTCCACCTAATACCACGATGTTTCTGGCGGGTTTGTCTTCTCCACGAGTGCGAGAGCTGAGGGCAAGGAGTGTGCCTGAGTGGCCTTCTGAGGCAGTAGGGCCTCGGGGAACGAATGTTTTCTCAGCGTAAATCGCAAGGACAAGAGGCTCAGGGCCTTTCAAAGGCCTCTCCCCTGGGAAACGTCCGGACGGGGACCCCGAAGGGAGACGGGCTGGGACGCCGGCTACCTCGTCCCCACGCCTCCCCAGAGGGGCGAGGTCCCGGAACACGGCCAGTCGGTGTCTTGGCGTCCCGACACCCAGGTCGGGAGATGACAGCTATGGGGAGACGCAGGAGCAGCAGCGCCGGGGACCAGAGGAACAGGAAAAGTCAGCTTCACACGAGCCACTCACCGGCCACGCCACCTTTTCCCTGCGCGCTGAACCAGAAGCTGCCGCGGGGCATGCCGGGACTTCCTGAAGCCGCTACGCACGCGCAGGGGCTCAACCCGAAAAGAGCGGGACAGAACACGCAAGCGCGGCCTAAAGGACATTTCCGTTTCTCTGGTTGCCGCCTTCTGCTAATGGACAGCAGTCCTCACCAGTAAATGGACAGGATCCTCTTGGCGTCAAGCCCTGGGACCAATCACGCTTTTGGAGAGTACCGGGCCTTTGTTAAGGCTCTCCTATTGGTTGCTGTTAAGTGGGTCAGGTGCTTCTGCTTTTTGACTTGGATGGGTTTTCCTTCCAACACTGGTGTTGCTCAGAGCGTTTTACAGATGTGACAGCGACAGTAGTAAGAAAAGAAAAAAAAAAAAAGTCACGCTAGCGGTATGCTAAGGCACAGTTGTAAACACGTTCATACTGAGTAATCCTAACAACCATCCTATTGTCTCGGAAAGGGTTGTTAACATTAGGCAGGGAGACATAAAGGAACTTCAGGGAGGCAGGATGCACCTCCAAGTGGGAGCCTGAAGAAGGGGCAGCGGAGTTTGAGCAAAGAGGATAAGATAAACATATTCCGGACCTGCCTGGGCTGGATGCCGTGCGTGGAGTCTCACAAACTTTCTGATGTTCCAATAAAAAGCCAGGGACCCAGTCAGGACCCCTCTCACTCTCGAGAGCTCTATACTTGCCCTCAATAAACTCTATCACTTTGCCCACTCCCTTGTCCGTGAGATTCATTCTTCGACTCCATGAGAGATAAGGACCAGCGTCTCTCCCACCCTCCTGTAACACTATGAAGTCAATGGTATTACTATTTTCATCCTCTAGAAGGGGAAACCAAAGACAGTTTTCGGGCGACTGTCTACTGACAGAAATAGGGCTAGAACCTGCTTCCAACCCAGTGATATCTTCCCCGTTTCATATCTTAATATTCCACGAGTACCAATCATTGTCATATTAAAAAGAAATCTCCCCATTCCTTATTTCCCAAGCAACATTGTCTCTCTACAGATATAGAGACTGTTATATATAAATATATATAACAGTTATATAGATATAAATAACTGTTATATAGATATAAATAACTGTTACTTGTGTGTTTATCTTCCTGTACCTTCATATGCAATTTTGCCCATTTACTTTATCTTGAAGGTTTTCTATTTCAATATATCGACCTCATCTTTCATTTTTAGGCCGTTGCGTTTAGTTATATACCATAATATATTCAATCCTCAATCATTACTTCTTTGATAGACATTGAAACACTTTCCTAATTTTCACATGTGTGTGTTATTCTAGATCGGAATATTCCGAATATGTTTTGAAGAGGGAGCTGATGGATTGAGATGCTGAGTGTGTGGGAAAGAACAATGGTCTGTCTGTGTTTTCTGGCCCTTTCATCCATCCATCACTTATGGAGGCACCCTGAAGGATTAGCACTCCATCAGGATATAAATGGAGGGAGGTGTTATATGATATACACTGATAAACCTTCTTAGAGAAAGCATTCCACTATGATTAAGAATAACACACACGGGAATGCATACTGGTGCAACCACTCTGGAAAACAGGGTGAAGTTTCCTCAAAAAATTAAAAATAGATCTACCCTATGACCCAGCAATAGCACTGCTAGGAATTTACCCAAGGAATACAGGAGTCCCTGATGCATAGGGGCACTTGTACCCCAATGTTTATAGCAGCACCTTTCAACAATAGCCAAATTATGGAAAGAGCCTAAATGTCCATCAACTGATGAATGGATAAAGAAATTGTGGTTTATGTACACAATGGAATACTACTTGGCAATGAAAAAGAATGAAATATGGCCTTTTGTAGCAATGTGGATGCTTAGCATAACTGGGGAGCGTTATGCTAAGTGAAATAAGTCATACTGAGGAAGACAGATACCATGTGTTTTCACTCTTATGTGGATCTTGAGAAACTTAACAGAAGACCATGGGGGAGGGGAAGGAAAAAAAAAGTTAGAGAGGGAGGGAGCCAAACCATAAGAGACTCTTAAAAACTGAAAATAAACTGAGGGTTGACGGAGGGTGGAAGGGAGGGGAAAGTGGGTGATGGGCATTGAGGAGGGCACCTGTTGGGATGAGCACTGGGTGTTGTATGAAAACAATTTGACAATAAATTTCATATTAAAAAAAAAATAAAATCCAGATTCCTAAGAACCCCTAAACATAGTAAACCAGACTCTACGAATGGAGCTTGGAAATATGAATTTTAAGTAGGGCAATTACATAATTCATTGCCCAAACTGTGACACTTTTAGGGAAAGGGGGCACTATTAATTACGTTGTAAAAATTGTCATACACCTAGAAGAGTCATAAATTTTATTTTACCGTGATGTGTGAGAATCACTGACCAAGGTTCTAATCCTTTCATGGTGAGACCCGGGTATCTTCCCTCCTTTAATTCTCTCATAGGCCACAACAAGGACAAGGCCCTGAGCTGATGGGCTGAGCCAGCGGCTACATTGTTGCCATTAGGGTGAGCGGAAGTAGAAGCTGGCCAAGAGTGTGAGAGCAAGGACAGCTGGTGTCCTAGCTAGGTCCTGGCCCACATGACCTCCTGCTACCTTGAGAGATGCTGACTGTGGTCACCACAAATGAAGCTGACAGGACTAGTCCTGGTGACCCCTTGAACGACCAGGCTCTTCTCACCCAGAGAAGACTTGAAGGTGACTGCAGTCACACAAATTATGCCCCATCTAAATTGGCGGGAAAGAACACGTGTGTTAAGTCAGACAGTCCAGAGCCAACAATAGCCACCTAGGGAGATGTGACACCCTGCCATCTGCCATGTGTCCAGTGTGGCATTGCGGCCTCCAGTTCCTGTGGCTGGACTATTGTATTAAAAAAAAAAAGAAAAGAAAAGAAAAAAGAAAAAAAGAATAACACCCAGCAAGGGTGCCTGGGTCGCTCAATCGGTTAAGCCTCCTGCTTTGTCTCAGGTCATGATCTCAGGGTTCGTGAATTCCAGCCTGGGTTAGGGCTCTGCACTCATCGCTTGGATCCTGGAGCCTGCTTCAGATTCTCTGTCTCTGTCTCTGTCTCTGTCTCTCTCTCTGCCCCTCCCCACTTGTGCTCTCTTTCTCTCTCAAAAATAAATAAAACATTATAGAAAATTTTAAAATATGACACTGAGAAGTTTTCACTAAGCACTCCCATAAATGATCTATTTGATCCTTACAATGTTCCTGTCCGCTATTCTGTTCATTTCCTAGATGATGAAATTGAGTGCTGGAGAGATCAGATCCACTATCATATCTCATTTGCACAGTACACCAAAATGCCCAAGCCTCTTGGTTCCTAGTGTCATGAACTTTCTAAGGTATGCTGATGCCTCTCTACTCAGAGGGCAATGTAACTAGAGCACTACAATGACAGAAAGGAGAGAGATAAGAGAGTCTGATCTGGGAGAAAACGACGACAGAGCAGTGCTTCTCTGTAGCTTTAGTCACATGTCTCCTCGGCCACCTAGAAATTTCTTTAGTGCACTCTTAAGGTCCATGTTCCTTACGCTGTAGATAAGAGAGTATGAGTGTATGTTAAGAACAGGAGAGGGGCGGCTGTGTGGCTCAGTCGGATGAACGTCCAGCTCTTGATTTCGGTTCAGGTCATGTTCTCATGGTTCGTGAGTTAGAACCCTGCTTCAGGTTCTGTGCTGAGGGTGCGGAGCCTGCTTGGGATTCTCTCTCTCTCCCTCTCCCTCCCCAGCTCTCTCTCTCTCTCTCTCTCTCAAAATAAATAAACTTAAAAAAAAAACCAAAACAGGATAATGGGGCATTTGGCTGGGTCAGCCAGCAGCGTATGTGACTCTTGGTCTCAGGGTTGCGAGTATGGGCCCCATGTTAGCATAGAGGTTACTTTAAGATAAAATATTTTGGGGGGCATCTGGGTGGTTCAGTTGGTTGAGAGTCTGACTTCAGCTCAGGTCATGATCTCATGGTTCATGAGTTCAAGCATCAGGCTCTGTGCTGACAGCTTGGAGCTTGGAGCCTACTTCTGATTGTCTGTCTCTGTCTCTGTCTCTGTCTCTCTCTCTCTCTCTGCCCCTCCCCAGCTCATGCTCGCTCTCTCTCTCTCAAGAATAAATAAACATTAACAAAATAAAAAAATAAATAAAATATTTTTTAAAAAGAACAGGATAAAGATGAGGAAATTGGTCTAACCAAGGAAGTAGCTGTCCTTAGGAGAGATTTAATCAGACATGACTATCCCATAGAGAATTCCTGTACCACTTGGTGGGATCTACAGGTTTCTAAAGCTTTGCTCCCCTAGTCCTTGGCTTAGAAGATCTTGGCCAGCTTCTGTAATGTAGATATGGTTGACAAGGGTCAGTCATATGGAGACCAGTAGGATGATGATTGTTGTCACGAAGACTTTGACGTTTGAAAAAAAATGTATTTTATTTTATATTATTTTAGAGAGAGAAAGAGCACATGAGTAGAGGAGAGGGGCAGAGCAAGGGAGAGAGTCCCAAGCAGGCTCACCTCAGCACAGAGCCCCAGGTGGGGCTCAGTCCCACAACCCTAGGGTCACAACCTGAGCCAAAATCAAGACTCAGACACTGAAATGACTGTGCCACCCAGGCGCCCCAAGACTTCAAACGTTTGAAACCTTTATGGCCACATATAACTTCATCCAGGCAGGCATGTCATAAAGGAAATGATCAACCATGGTGCTGCTCACAGAGGAACAGCTATAGCGTGGCAGGCATCTGAAATAGGGAGTCACCAAAAACATTCTGAAAGGCCATGGGGCACCTTGGTCAATCAGTGGGTGAAGAGCCTGACTCTTGATTTCGGCCCAGGACATGGTCTCATAGTTGTGGGATCGAGCCCTGCATTGGACTCTGTGATGAGAGTGAAGATTGCTTGGGATTCTCTCTCTCTCTCTCTCTCTCTCTCTCTCTCTCTCTCTCTCTCTCTCCCTCCTTATCTCTCTGCTCCTCCCCTCTCTCCCAAAGAAATACAAATAAAATTTTAAAAATTATAAAACTAACACAACATTTTGCAAGGCCAGAGTTGCCAATTTCAAGCAGTCATATCACTGCTTGACCACAACACAGCGGAGGACCAACAGATGGCAATCTGTGGCCGTGGCTATCACTGACGACAGAATGCTCTCAGAGGAGTTGAGGGACAGAACAAAAAAAGGAAGAAAATCACCTATAATCTTACGGTATATTCGTGTGTGTCTCCGAGTTTTCTGGTGTTCTGGGATCAACATTTTTGTAATTATCCAAATGACATAAAACTTCTTGCATGGTTGCAGAAGTTCTTGTGGTTCACATTTTTCTGTAACTTTTCACTACACATCTCACTTGTGATATTCATCCAAGTAGGTGCATATAGCTCTACTTTATTTTTATTGCTGGATAATATTCCGCTAAATGACTGCCGCATTCATTCATCTATTCTGTTAGTGGACATTTGGGCTGTTTCAGGATTTTATTATAAACAATGCTGCCGTGAACATTACTGTACATGTAAACAGGTGTATTTTTAAAGACTTTATCTAGGGTGTGTCCCAGAGAAATAGGTCTTTGGTGTGTAACATCCTCAACTTTACTAAATAATGCCAAAGTGGTTGTACTAGTATCCCCCTCCTCCAGCAGTATTTAAAAAGTGCTAGTTCAAGGGCGCCTGGGTGGCTCAGTCAGTTAAGCACCTGACTCTTGGTCTTGGCTCAAGTCATGATCTCATGGTTTTGTGAGTTCGAGTCCCACATCAGGCCCCACGCTGACAGTGCAGAGCCTGCTTGGGATTCTCTGTCTCCTTCTCTCTGCCCCTCTTTCACTCACGCTGTCTCTGTCGCCCTCAAAATAAATAACCTTTAAAAAAAAAATCGCTCCTAGTGGGAGCACCTGGGTGGCTCAGTCAGACGACCATCTGACTCTTGATTTCAGCTCAGGTCATGATACCAGAGTGATGGAATCAAGCCCCGGGTCGGGCTCCTCTCTCTCCCTCTGTCCCTCTCCCCTGCTTGCACTTCCTCTCTCTCTCTCCACACCCCCGCTCTCAAAAAAAAAAAAAAAAAAAAAGTTCCTGGTGTTTTCATATCATTATGAATTCTTGGTATTTTCAGTCTTTTAAATGTCTACCAGCCAGAATTAATAAAACAGTATTTCATTTTGGCTGTCACTTGAACCCCTGATTCCTAATGAAATTTGCTATGTTGTCATATATTATCAAAAAATTATGTTTCAGACAATTAGGAACTGAGACCTCAAGTATTGCTCCCATTCTCTAGGGATGCTTTCCCTGTCCTGATTGCCATTTGTCATTTCGTTCTCTGTACAACTCTGAGTCATCTACCCTTCACATTTGGCCCTTTGTCAACTGTTTCCCCTCTTTCCTGTCTGCTTCTCCCTACACACAAAGCTTGGGCCCAACACTCTTGGTTTGTTTTTCAAAAGAGGGTTCATATGAGGCTTCGCTGGAGCCTGAGAATAATGGGACTACAGCACAGAAAACGGAAATCAAAATCGGAGAGCATTCCCTTCTCATTATTGGACATTGCTTTTACAGGGGTCCCCCCGCTGATCATCTTTTTGGGTTTTACCTGACACAACGTTAATGGGGTCTAAGCATCTTCTGCAAGAGAAGCGTCCCTTTTGAGGCATCTGGGTGGTTCAGTCCATTAAGTGTGGGATTTGTGATTCCAGCTCAGGTCATGATCTTGTGGTGGTGACATCGGGCTCTGCCCTGACAGAGCAGGGCTTGCTTGGGATTCTCTCTGTCTCTCTCTCTCCTTGCCCCTCCCTTGCTCACACTCTCATAGTAAATAAACAAAAACTTTTAGGGGTGCCTGGGTGGCTCAGTCGGTTAAGCATCCGACTTCAGCTCAGGTCATGATCTCATGGTTCATAGGTTTGAGCCCCACATCGGGCTGTGTGCTGACAGCTGAGAGCCTGAAGCCTGCTTCAGATTCTGTCTCCTTCTCTCTCTGTCCTTCCCCTGCTCATTCTCTCTCTCTCAAAATAAATAAATAAGCATTAAAAAAATTTTTAAAGTAAAAACTGTTTAAAAACCTCTTTTTTTTTTTTTAATTTTTTTTTCAACGTTTATTTATTTTTGGGACAGAGAGAGGCAGAGCATGAACGGGGGAGGGGCAGAGAGAGAGGGAGACACAGAATCCGAAACAGGCTCCAGGCTCTGAGCCATCAGCCCAGAGCCCGACGCGGGGCTCGAACTCACGGACCGCGAGATCGTGACCTGGCTGAAGTCGGACGCTTAACCGGCTGCGCCACCCAGGCGCCCCTAAAAACCTCTTTTTAAATTTAATGTCTTCATTCTCCTTGTCTCAGTCCCCTAATTCTCCCACCAGAAAAACAAAAGAAGTCAATATACTCTCTTTGAGATATGTATAACCTTACCAATAGTAATAAGGACACCTAGGGTCTAGAAATAGGCTTCTAAATACCATTTGAGATAAACGGCTGGGCTAGGGCAAGGATAATACAAGATGAGCATCGAATAGCTTGTGGTTCCAGAAAGGAAAAAGTGCTCAAATAATTTGGGGAAAAGTCAGAAAAACAAAAGTTTGAATGGACTTCCACTAATCAGATAGCAGACAATATAATAATAGTAATACATTACAAACTACTGAATAAAATAGGAAACCTTGATTTTGTAACATGTAAATAAATGAATACACTGAATTTCATTAGTAACAGGATATTTACATGGTTTCAAATTACTTCACCATTAAAGTTACAAATTATAAAAGGAATAGATAAAATACAGGAAGAGCCTGGCAGACACCATCTTCACTTAAGATGATTCAAGTAATGTCATTAGCAATGGGACACACTGAAACATACATGATCTCAGTTGGCTCAGGCTGCCATAACAGAGTGACGTAAACAGGAATTTACTTTCCCATGTTTCTATAGGCTAGAAAGTCAAAGATAAGGGTTCTGGGAGGATTAGGTTTCTGGTGAAGGCTCTTTCCTGGCTTGCAGATGAACACTTTGTTCACATGTGGTATTTTCTCTGAGTGGGTGTGGATAAAGGTCTCTTCCTTTCTTCCTCGTTTAATAAGGTCACCAATTTTATCGGATTAGACGCCCACCTAATTACCTACCTCTAATTAACTCCTAACGGCCATCTCTTCAAAGGCAGTCACAATGGGGTCAGGGCTTCAAGGTATGAATTTGGGGGTGGAAGGACCCAATTTAGTCCATAGAAACACCTGATAGGACACAAAGAAGGCAACATCGCTGCTGTGTGACAGAGAGGCAAAACTGGAGTCTAATTATGAGGAAGCATGAAGCTCAAATTGAGGCATGTTTATAAAATAAGTGACTAATGATCTTTAAAGTGGCAACGTTGTTTATGTCAATAAAAGACTGAGGAACCATTTCAGACTGAGAAAGACTAAAGAAACGTGATGGGGCTCCTGCCTGGCTCAGTCAGAAGAGCATGTGACTCTTGATCTTAGGGTTGAATTCAAGCCCCAATAAAATATATTTTTTTAATTTTTTAAATATTTATTTTATTTTATTCTTGAGAGAGAGATACAGAGTGTGAGTGGGAGAGGGGGCAGAGAGAAAGGAAGACACAGAATCTGAAGTGGGCTCCAGGCTCTCAGCTGTCAGCACAGAGCACGAGGCGGGGCTCGAACTCACAGACTGTGAAATCATGACCTGAGCCGAAGTCGGACGCTTAACCAACTGAGCCACCCAAGCGTCAGATCCAGTTCTCAGAACCAAGCAAGGAACCATTATAAAGCTGTGACCTGAACCAATTGAAACACAGCAACTTCTGGACTGTCCTAAAATCATTTGGTTATATTTCTGAGAGCCGTAATACTAACATTTGAGGCTAAATCTAAGGTTGTGTGTTCCACTTCATCTTGAACCCAACCTAATTTTGATTTTCTGTTGCATTTTTGGTAATCGGTGCTCAACCCTGTGACGAACAGAAATTCCTTCTCCCAATGTCCTTTTGTCCACCCCACATATGGACTTCTGGAACATTGTACAGCTGGTAATTGGCCAAGGAGACATTCCCTACAGAGGCTTCTCACTCCTCAAATGGAAGGTCCTGCTTCTGCTTTTCTGCACAACCTTCTTCCCAACTATCACCTTAGTCCAAGAGGGCAGCCACCTTCCTCTGTACACCAACCAGGGCAAATTTGCTTCTGCCCTAGGTTGCGTGTTTTTTGACACAAGACTCACCTAAGATATGCAAGGGGTAGTTACCAAACGACTCCTTAATGTATATTGCACTCACATGAGAAATGAAAGGCAGCCCATCCTCTCTCTGTAGCCCATCGATCGACAGAAACGTATCTTATGCACATAAACACTGGAGCACAGGGGAACAGAGAGCAAGGATAGGGGAGAAGCCAGAGAGGCAGGGAGAGATGGCTGCCTTGTCCACTTGAAAAAATGACCAACCTAGGGGTGCCTGGGTGGTTCAGTTGGTTAAGCGTGCAACTTCGGCTCAGGTCATGATCTCCTGGTTTGTGGATTCAAGCCCCGCGTCAGGCTCTGTGCTGACAGCTCAGAGCCTGGAGCCTGCTTCAGATTCTATGTCTCCCTCTCTCTCTGCCCGCTCCCCTGCTTGCACTCTCTCTCTCTCTCAAAAACAAATAAACATTTAAAAAAAAATTTTTTTTTAAAGAAAAAATGACCAACCTGGATTGTCTCAGGTAAGAAATCAGTCCTTCTTTCCTATCAGCTAGTCATGTAAGCTCCTCATTGTGCCCACCAGTGTTACACTGGCTCAGAGGAAGGCAGATTTCTGTTGAGGGTCAAAGTCCACATGGAACGGCACAGAAAAGGTTCCGCAGCTCTAGTAGATAGCTGCCTCTATTTGTATGAGCTAGGTTATGCTGCAGAAACACACAACACCAACACCTCAGTGGTTTAACCAAAGTTTATTTCTCATTCCCATAAAGTCCATCACAGGTCTGGGACATGCTCCCGAACAGCTCCTCACCAAGGGGCCAGGGGGCAGGGCCCTCAGCATTCCAGACTACTTTGACCCTGTGGCCCCTTCCTGTGTGGGCTTCCATGATTGACGCAGAAGAGCACTACCGAGTCTTGCACCAACAACGAAAGGCTTCAGCCCACAAGTGAGGCTTCTGCTCACAACCCATTACCCAAAACTACCTCGTGACCCTAACTTCAAGTAGCAGAAAACCACAACCACTCTCTCTACTCTTCACTAGAATACGAGTCCCGTGAGAGTGGATTTCCAGCTCTTTTGTTCACTACTATCTTCTCAGTCTAGAACGGTGCCTGGGCCCACAAGAGATCCCCATCAAAGTGAATGAATGTAGCACCAGGAAGATGTCCACATGTATCCCGGGAGGACACAGCACCAGTAGTCGAGGGATGAGGGCGTTGGGTAACAGCTATGCAGATGGGAGCTTCAGAGCTGGCTGTGCTTACGAAATCATATTTGAATCATCTTGAAGAAAATAAAGTCTCCTTGAGGGCGCTAGACCATCATGAGACTTAAACCATAAAGCACTGGAGTCAAAGACCAAATCAGCTAAGCACTATCACCACCAGCAGCGCTCAGCTCCTCAAAGGAGTTGCCAATAGCCATAAATGCACCTGCTTCCTAAGCGTAGTCTGCCCAGCATATCACGGGGAGCAGGGGAAAGGGAAAGAAACGCACGGTGAGCATCTACTACTGGCCAAGCTGTGGGGTGCTTTTCCTTCACCAGCCCCTCTAGTCCCCAGAATAACCCTGAGTTGAAACACAGTTTTCTCTCTTTCACAGAGGACATGGAGACTTAAGTGTTTCAGTAACGAATCAAGCCACAGGAATGTCTTATAAGCTAGAAAAAGACACAACACATCATCCAGTCTGGCCCTGGAGGGATAACACACACGTCCATCCTGCAAATCCTACCTTCAGGCCTGACTCATGCAACCAAGTGACAACCAACAGACTCACTAGCCATAGGGTATCTGAACCTGAACTTCCTTATTTATAAGGTATTTAGAAGAAATCATTTAACCTCTTTCCTGACACCACCTAAAAGCTCTAATGGGAATACATGAGAGTTATTGTAGATAAGAGCTCTAAGAAGATCCACAGCCTACAGAGATTTTCAGCCGTCTATCATGTATCACCCAAGGCTGTTGTTACATGCTGTGCACAAAACAGAGACATATATACCCTACCTGCTTAGTAACAGTTTACAGTTTAAGACATCCATCCAACGTGGATGTGGATTCACCCATTCTTACCCACCAGTCAGCATCAGTTCCCAAACGTTTTCTCTTGGGAACCCTATCTTCCGCCATACCCAGGGAACCACATCCTGCCTGCAGCACACATTCTAGTTCTAGTTTGTTCTTAAAAACAAAAGTCAAAGTACAGAGTAAATTAAAAAAACCTGAGAAGTTCATCCCGAACTTTCATTAATTTTCTTTAGGCTTCAAGAAAGTGCTAATTTTTATGCTTCATCATACTGAGATTATAAGAAAAGGACTAGTTTATTTTACTGCAGAAATATCTTTACATGTCATACACAATCCATGGCTAAACATTCCAACCCGTTTTCATATGATCTCATTAGAGATGTTTATCTTTTTTTCAAACACCACCAATGAGGTATAAGATAGTGCATTATTAATTTACCTGGCAGATTCACTAGTGGTGAAGTAAATAGCATTTCATCACAGTAAAACTGGCGCTAAAAGGATTCAAGAGCTAAAGTTGCTAAAATGTTCAGGAAGGAACTCAAGTGATGTCCAACTTTGGGAACAGTGTCCAATGACAAGGGAAAGGAAGAAAATCCAATTTAGTTCTTGAAAAACTTGACAACAGAACTCATTTTTCCCCAAACGGGACTTAAAATTGTTAAGTCAACTACCTTGAAGGCAACTGAAGGCAATTAAATAAGCAGGTTATTGCTTTTTCTTTTGGGAGACCGTGCTATAAATGTTTCTGTTATATGTGTTTAAAAGTGACTGGGAATTCAATGCAAAATCAATAGAATTTACCCTCTGCGATCACAGAAGACGGAGTCATGGGCGCATCTGCTAATTAAAGCTGGCTTTGTTACTTTGCCAGATACTATTGCAAAATGTTTCCCTAACTGAGAATGTTTTTTTCAATACCTTTCTTACTAAGGAATTCCCAGAAGATCATGTGTAAAAATGTAAGTAGTACAAAACTACTTATAGAGATCCCTGCAGAGTCAACCTTGATTCCTTTCTGTGAAATATGTTTTTATCAATTTTTCCACCAATGAAGAATTACTCGTGCTTCACAATTTTGTATTTTTTCATAAATGTCAAGGTCAACCTCTACTTGGTGAATTTCTTCATGCTGAGGACACAAGATGAACTTCCGGTCAGCGGTGAAGTTTCTGGTGTCTAAGGAGGCTTGACCGCCTGCTGAAGTTTCTCCTGCAGGTGCTGCAAGTGTATGGCTGCTCACCTGTGTGGGTTCTCCGATGCTTAATAAGGTGGGAGTTCTGACTAAATTTTTTTCCACATTCATGACATGTAAAGGGCTTCTCTCCAGTGTGAGTTCTTTGGTGTGTGTGTAGATTTGTATTTTGACTGAAGCTTTTCCCACACCAGGAGCATTTGTATGGTTTTATTCCTTGATGTGTTGTTAAGTGCTTATTAAGATCTGAACTCCATCTAAACCTCTTATCACACTGTTGACATTTATACGGTTTCTCTTCAGTGTGAATTCTTTGGTGCTTAATAAGGTCAGAGCTAACTCTGAAGCTTTTCCCACATTCTTGGCACTTAAATGGCTTCTCTCCAGCACGGGCTTTCTTGTGAAGATCCATAAGTTTCAGCAACTCTTGTTTCCAGCTTGAAAGTTTCTTTTTTTTCTTCACAGGAAAATCTCGATGCCACTTCCCTATCCTGTGTGTATCACCATGGTTTTCTTTGCCTGTTGTTTTCTGGGGAGCTTTTGCTCGGGCCTTTTTTGATACTATGTCTCCTGGTGCTTGTATTTCTAAATCAGAAACACGTATAGGCTGATGGTTTTCAGTGTCACTTTTGTGCTTTATTCCTGTCAGAATAAACGTAACAGTCAGCCCACTGCACAGCAGAGCAAAACAACTACAGGAATGGAGAGGAAAATCCAATGATTATTGAGTACAAAATACAGATAGACAGAATTTAAAACGTTAAGCCCTGCAAAGGTTGCTATCAAGGCATTCATCCTGTCCCATGGTGTATTTACCTGTAGGCAGCTCTCCAGGACTGTCCTTGAGCTCCGTGGACCCTTGAACCCATGGCTCTTCCCCTTGCTCTAGATACGAGATCACCTTAGGTTTGGGGAGCACAAACAATGCTGTGAAATGCAAAAAGTGAGATCAAGGACTGGCAACTCGACAAAGGTCCACCAACTCCATACGACTCCAGGAAGAGTAAAGGGCAGTTTACAGCGCTTTAACCCAAGGGTCACATGGGTAGACTCTCACACCCGCTATCAGGTTAACATGGTCCTCCATCTGTGGGTGGTACACAAGTGGACACGGGGAAATAAACCTAAGCTGGCTCCACGGAAAGGCGAAAGGGCATGGGAATCCATCCACAACGCCCCTCTCCCGCCACCGAGACCGCCCCATATTAAACGAGATGGCACCAAGCCCGAGAGGCTGCAGGGAATACAGATTCGTTCTATTAATTCTTTAGGATCGGCCCAAGTCTGGCAGAGCCAGGTGAAGGGCAGTGGGCTGCGTTATCACACGCACCAGTGATTCCTGTCATGGGAATAGTCAGTGTTTACTTAGCTCTTGAGCACCACGCACCGGATAGGGAAGCTTTTTCCCACTCTTAGAGTTCACCGGTTCTTGTCCAGGTGGAAGAAACAGACCAGAATCCCTCAGTGAAACTTTTCTAATTATACACTGCCAAACCGGGAAGTATGCATCACTCGGTCATTCAGGCAATGTGTACTGACTGCCTGTCGTGTGCCAGGCACTCTCCTTGGGCTGATGATACAGTGGTGAGTAAGTCAAAGCGCCCCGGTCTCATGGAGCTTACCTTCTATTGGGAGAACGAGACAAGCAAACAGCAATAAACAAAGCGGTCAGCACGTGATACATGTTTTGAACAAAACTAAGCAGAATAGCTCAGCATTTAAGAGTCTGCTTCTCTGGGGCACCTGGGTGGCTCAGTTGGTGAAGCATCGGTCTCTTGATTTTGGCTCAGATCATGATCTCACTGTTTGTGAGATCAAGCCCTGCATCAGCCTCTATGCTACCACAGTGGAGCCTGCTTTGGATTCCCTCTCTCTCTGCCCTTCTCCCACTCACGCGTGTGCTCTCTCTCAAAATAAATAAACTTTATTTAAAAAAAAAAAAAAAAAAAGATTCTGCTTCTCTGAAGCTATTTGAGATGAGGTCGTATGGAAGGCCTCTTTGAGAAAGTGATATCAGACCAGAAAGTTAAAAGGGAGAGATTTAGTATGTGGCACAAAATGTGCAGAGAAAAGGGGAAGGTAGAAATGTGCGTAGCAAGTTCAAGAAACAGAAAGATCAGTGAGGATCAAGAGGCCTGAGCAAGGGCACAAGTGGCAGGAGACGAGGGCAGGGAGGTGAGTAAGGTCAGATCCTGGAGGATCCGAATAAGCACTTCAGTAAGGTTTGGATTTTATTCGGAACGTGATGATAAGTCATTATAAGGTGCTGACACGGGAAATATCATGATTTGATCAGTTTTTAAAAGATTCTGGCTGCTGTGTGGAAAACAGAGTGGGAGGGCAAGAATGGTGGCTGGCGTACCAGTCAGAAAGTACCAAGGTCAGGCTGGTTAGACATGCTCCTAGCTTAAACCCGTAGGCTGAGAGCACAAGGGAATGAGATGTGGTCGTACTCAGGCTACACTGTGAAGGTTGAGCCACAAGACAGTGATGCAATAAAATGGGGTATGGTGGCAAGATGACAGTCAAGAATGACTATATGTTCCTACCTCTGAGGAACTGCGTAAATGCTCTTTACTAAGTTGAGAGAAATAGGACAGGAACAGATTTGGGGGAAAAAGAAAAAAAATCAATCAAGAAATCTAGACAGTGTATGAACACCTGGACAAAGCTCCCAGGTGATCCGGACGCACCTTTCCCCTGCCCATACACCATCCAGTTGAGAGACAACCAGTTACTAGAACAGAGCCTCTCACAGGAGTGCATTCCGAGTAAGCAGCGAATATGACAGTTTACTTAATTTCTACCCAATGGGAAACGGAGATTCTTTACCTAGAGAGATGACAGTCTCATAGTTTTCCCGCATTACATCATTGTAGAGGGCCTCCTGAGTGGGATCCAGGAACTCCCATTCTTCCTGGGAAAAATACATGGCCACTTCTTCAAATGTCAACAAGCTCTAAAGAAGACAACGGGCTTCAGCTCAGTACTTGCCACTAGAGAAGCAGCCCTTCCATCCAGTCCATGAACTACACGTTAGGTCAGGCACTGAACGAAATAAGAGCCAACATAAGTATACGTACATTTATATATATATATATATATATATATATATATATATATATATTTTTTTTTTTTTTTTTTTTTTTTTAAGTCAAAGGGGAGAAAGGAAAGAGGCAAAAGGATCAGCAAGAGAGTAGGAAGAGCCTGGTTCCCAGGAAGAACACTGGCGCCTGTGAGCACCTGCAGGGCAGTGTGGGTCATGGGCCCGGGGAAAGGCAGCCCTCAATGGTTGGACTACACAGCTCACCTGGGACTCAGGCAAGACGAGCTCAGGTGCCACTGTCCAGTCTTTGGGGATTGTCTGCTCAGGAAAGGCTAGGATCTGGTGAGCAGGCACAGCTGTGGGTGGAAAAGAGCCAGAAGAAATGTCTCTCACTACTATGAACATCCTTAGCTTATTGCTAAAAGACAGACAATCCTGATTCTTTCATCAGAGATGTAATACCTTTAAAACTGTTGCCTGTTACCTAGAAGTGGCCTTCTGACTGGACACAAGAACTGAACACCTACCGGCTTCTACAACAGGTTCCCCAGTTGACGGTCTTTGGTTTGATGAGTGAAAGCAATAAAAGGAAATGTTTTTTCCCCTTATGTCATAAATTGTTCAAAATTAGGCCAAAACTAGAGGTTTACAACTGCAGAACTCAGTCCAGTGTGCCAAGGAATGGAAAGGGGAAAGTAAAAAAGAACGTGGTGAGTTCAAGAAACAGCAAGATCAGTGTACATAAAGAGGGCTGAGCAAGGGCACGAGTGGCGGATGAACGGGTGCTAGATCTTGGAGGCTCCTGGTACCTTGGCAAAGAACTTGGGTTTTGTTCTAAATGTGTGAGAAATCATCTCAACATTTTAAACAGGGTAATCTCATGATCTGATCAAGTTCTTTAAGAATTTGGCTGCTGCGTGCAAAGTAGATTGTGGAAGGCTAAGAGCAGTGGCAGAAGGAGCCAGTTAGGAAGTACTGAGGTGAGCCTGGTTACACATTCCCCTGGATGAGACCAAGATGCTAACAGCCAGACTCAGGCTGTACTTGGCGTGCGGAGCCCGAGGACATGGATACATCAGTAGTACGGCAAGAGAACAAGATCAGAGTAAAGGATGAACACAAATGTTCTGGCCTCAAGTACTGGGTGAGTAGTGTTGCTCTTTACGAAGATGGGAAAGACAAAAGAAAAGCAGCTTAGGAGAGACGGCAGGGAGCAATCACGGATTTTAGGGTAAGGAAGGAGCATATGCATTTGGAAAAGGCTCTCCAGGTGATCTGAATATGCCTTTCCCTGCTCACACCATCTAGTTGAGAAACAACCGGTTACTGGAACACAGCCTCTCACTGAAGTCCGTTCCTAGTAAGCCAGGAACATGACAGACTACTCAACTTCTACCCAACGGGAGAGGGAGATTCTTTACCTAGAGAGATGACAGTCTCATAGTTTTCCCGCATTACATCATTGTAGAGGGCCTTCTGAGTGGGATCCAGTAACTCCCATTCTTCCTGGGAAAAATACATGGCCACTTCTTCAAATGTCAACAAGCTCTAAAGAAGAGAATGGGCTTCAGCTCAGTACTTGCCACTAGAGAAGCAGCCCTACCATCTGGCCCATGGTAGACCCTGGGCACTCAGCGAATTAACAGCATTTGATATTTTTTAAAGTGAGAGGGTGAAAAGAAAAAGGGCAATAGATCAGCAACAGACTCGGAGGTGCTCATTTTCACAGGGAGAACGCTGGGGCTAACATGCCTGTGAGCTGGGCAGTGTGGGTCATGGGCCCGGGGAGAGGCAGCCCTCAAGGGCTGGACTGCACAGCTCACCTGGGACTCAGGCAAGGCGAGCTCAGGTGCCACTGTCCAGTCTTTGGTGTTTGTCTTCTCAGAAAAGGCTAAGATCTGGTGAACAGGCACAGCTGTGGGTGGAAAAGAGCCAGGGGAAATCTCTCTTGCTTCCGTCTATAAACATCCTCAGCTCATTTCTAAAATACAGATGATCCCGATTCTTTCAGCAGAGACAGGACACCCTTGCAAGTATATGTGGTGCCCTGGAGTGGTCTCATCATCATATACAAGAGCTAAGTATCTACCGGCCACTAGAATAGGTTCCTCAGCCTTCAAGAATGAATAAACGTAAGAAAAACCTTTTTTCCCCTCTCACGGTGTAAATTGTCTCACTTAGGCAAAGTTAAACATATTTGAAAATGAAGTACTCAAGATATCCGGTGTACAATAGATCTATTTTTTTTTAGCATTTATTTGTCTCCTGGTACAAAAGTGTGTTCGTATCCTACCATCGCTTTCTAAAGAACAGAGTATTTGGTGTTATTACCAGGGTTCTGTAGTCTGGATGTTTCTGTATCCTGGGCCAACCCCCAAATTCACCCACAGCTGGTGCTCTACTGCCATCTAGGGGACATCGTAATTGCTACGTGGCTGAATCCGCCCATCCACATAGCTGGGCACCCAGAAAATGCTCACAATGTTCTGGTTCAATAAACTCTTATCATAGATCCCAATAAGGGAATTATCATGATGTGCCTTACCCCTCTCACATACAGGCTCAGATTCTTTAATGAGTAATTCCCGCTCAGCTGTTCTTGCAAACCTTGGTATGTATTCCAGAATTCTTCATCCTGGGCCAGGCCCACTGGCTGGGACTCTGCGGTTTCTCTCAAGAGCACTGCCTCCTTTCCCAGCTCTTGGATGGCAACCTAGAAATAATCCCCACCTCTGTTACCACAAAAGTTATTTTTGGTTTTGGGGTTGATTGTAGAAGGAGGAAAAAGTGAAGAGTCCAGATGGTAGAAGATACACAACACTAAAGGAAATGACAAAAAGGCTTAAAGAAATAACTGGCGACCAATTTTTCAAAAAGAATTCTCCACAAAATGTGGCAATATTGGGATAAAAGGAAAAGAAATGTGGCTCACGCTAGCCCTCCACCACAGCAGGCCCCACCCCTCTAAACACAGTGCAACTCAGACTACATAGGCCACCTGTTATCATGCTACTCTGACAGACCTTCTCTCTTGACTTTGATCCCTGCTTAATGTTTTTCTGTCTTCTCATTCTCTCAAAAGATTAAAGAACAAAGAAAACTGTCTCATCAACCAGATTATCCCCATGGCCAGGAAAGGCTTTCAGAGAATGGGGGACGAAATGGGAAAAGAGAGGAGAAGAGAGTTTGGCTCCAACCTACCTCCAGATGATTTCTGGCACCACACATATGCCTGCCTGTGTCTTCTTCCCAGTTGGCCTGACGCCAGCTGGTGTTCTGCCGCGTGGCTAAGAACACACCCTGGATTCCCACGAACCAGCAGAACCAAAGACCAACTGCGGAGGGCGCCGTGGAGGCTCTCTCATTTGAATCAGAGGGCAATATGCCTCAATGTCTCTCTCCTCTCAGCTACTCTGCTAGGATTTCCAAATCCGTTTCCCTTTTTTCTGCCTCCTTTTCTCTCCCTTTGCACTCTTCCTTCGTTGTTTGGGTTTTCCTTCTCTTTACTATCTCCACTCAACTTTTCGTTTCTAAGTGTTCTCCCTTTTTCAGGTCCTCCCCTTCCTCTCCAACTCCTTATTTCCTTTTATTCATTTGTAACTCAAAACCCATGTCCTTGGGCAAGCCATACCAGGCTTATGACTCTCCATTCACCCTGGCTCTATAGATCACAAATGCAGTCGTTCTGGAAGGCCAGGAAAGTATCTGTGAAACCTGAGACTACTGCTGTGGGTCTGTGGTTTCAGGCTTTGCCTCAGTTGTCCTAAAGGAACAATGGAACAGTGACCTAATTCACCTTATTTCTCAATGAAGTGCCCCCACCCAAATCCACTTTCACCAATTTCATCACGGGAATCAGGAATCTTTCTTCTCACCCTATTCCTCGTTTGACCAGATTCCCTCTCCAAGTGTTCTACCAGGGTCACGGCCTCCTCAATGCTTTGTAGATGGTCCTTCCTTATGCGGCTCTGGGTGTCCGTGGGCAGAATGGTCACAAACTGTTCTAGCACAAGCAGTTCCAGGATCTGCTCTTTTGAGTGGATCTCAGGCCTCAGCCACTGACGACATAATTCCTGAAGCTGGCCAACAACTTCACGAGGTCCGGGGGCGTCATGATAGTGGAAGTTCCGGAAGTGCTCGCGCCAGCTTTCTGGACTGAGCCTGTCCGTTTGTGGGGTATACTTCTTAATGTGACTGGAACTCTCTATCTCAGGTCCCTTGCACTCCCACAGAGCCCTGATCTGAGGGCTCAAACAGTCAGCCACCTTCAGATCTACCATCATTACTCTGCTGTAGGAACAGTTTTACTCCTGTGTTGGACACCCCGCCAGCACCACCTTTGGCAAACGAGGCCCAGTCAGCTCTGGAGCAAAATCAATAAAACGATCCTCGTCCTAGAGTAGTGAACAGAAAAAAGGTGCACGTCAGTGAGAGTGTCACAAGAACTTTGTTATCTCCTATTCATAACAATAGACAAATGAACAGAAAAATCCTGCCTTGCTTTCCCTTTAAAAAATCCACTGCCAAGGGCACCTGGGTGGCTCAGTCAATTAAGCCTCCAACTTCAGCTCAGGTCATCATCTCAAAGTTCTTGGGTCAGGCCCCCCCCCGTAGGGCTCTGTGCTGACAGCTCAGAGCCTGGAGCTTGCTTTGGATTCTGTGTCTCCAGCTCTCACTCTGTGCATGTGTTTCTCTCTCTCAAAAATAAATAAATATTAAAAAAATTTAAAAATCCACCGCCAGACCCTTTGTCTCCTATTATTCAGGTGAAATAAGGCACAGCTCGTTGAGAGACAAACGTCCACTGAGGGCTTGGCCTTCCTAAAAATGCTCACAATTCAGGAAAGGTTGGACAGTGAGAACACTTACAGCTTCTGGCTGCAAGGAGCTTGTCCAAAGATTTCACTCTCGTGCTTCCTACCCCACCTTCCCCATGCCAAGGGACCATTCGGGGAACATTCTGACTTTCTCTTCAATCTTAACGTGTCATCCCGGTCTCCTGTCTATAGTAAGGGGGTACAACCTCTCTCACCCTTCATGCTGTCGTGAAGATGGAAGCCCACAGTGCGTGGAACATTCCACCTTCTCAATTCCACGGTATGCCTACTGGCAGGAGACCTGGGACAGAGAAGCGACACCAGAGAAGGAAAGTAATTAGGGAAAAAGGAGCCTTAGCATCCCCCAATTAGGCAACTAGACGCTCAACACTCTCCTTCGGCACCTCTTTGCAAGAACTGTCAAAGGGCACCGTGCGCGCGATTCGTTCCTGCATTTTTAAATCTCTCCCTACTTCACCCAGAACAGTAACGGCGGACCTTTGCTTACAAAATGTTTATCCAAAGGCAAAGTCGTAAAAGAGGAGAGGAGGGGAGTTGGGGGTGAGGAGGGTGACCCTTCAGCCCACCTGCCCTTTCTTCCACGGTCACTGAGACCTCCGGGCGAGGCTGAGCACAGTCTCGGGAGCCTCGCTTTCCCTGAGCGATCCCGCGGGAACGGCACCCAAATTCGTCCCGGAAGCCACGGTACTCCCCCGTGGCCGGCTCCCGGCTGCCCAGCATGCTCAGCAGGCACGAGGACGCTGCCCAAGCTCGGCACCCGCAGAAGCAGCCGTCTCCGAGGCTGCACCGCCCGGGTGCCCGGCGCCCGGTGACGCCGGCCCCCGAGGCGGGAAAGCCGGCTGCGCGCCCGCCCCGCGTCTGGACGCCCGGCCGGAAAGCCCGCGACCACAAGGCCCGCCCCGGTGACCGACGGGGTCCCAGCGCGGCCCCGGCACCGTCTGCGCAAGGGGGGACAGCGACGTGGCCTTCAGAGCCTGACGGCGGAGTTCCCCAAGACGGCCCGGCTGTCAGGCTCCCGCCGCCGGGCCCGCAAAGTGCCGCCGCCCTCGGACAATGGCTGTCTCGCCCCCGCCCGGCGCGCAGCGACCGGTGTCCCTCGGGAGCTCCGGGACCCACGCTCCCCCCGCCCCGGCTCACCTGCAGTCGCCGCCCTCCGCCCCGCGCCGCTCAGAGTTCGGGCCCCGAGGCACAGGCCAGACCTCAGCACACTCCCTCATGTCCCCTTCGCCGCCTGCCTCCCATTCGACCCCCTCGCGCTCAGCCTTCCTTAATCTTTGTTACTCTCTTTCCGTGGTATCATTTCTCCTATCATCCTCTCCTCGTTTTCCCCTTGTCCTCTCTCCTCTTCTTCTTCCTTGCCTCCCTTTCGCCCTGCGCGGCAAGAGTTAATGCTACCGAGTGTCCCGGCCCGCCGCGGCCTAGAGGGGCCTGTGCGCGGCTCGGCGAGCGGCTGTCGCCGCCTCGCGTCGCCGCTCCGGGAGGGCGCCCTCCCGGCGAGGGTGGCCGCCCCTGCGCGCGCGGGGTCCCCGGCCTTCCCGGGGCTTCCGTCCGGGTCACGATCGGCGGCCCCCAGAGGGCTCGTCCCTTTTCTGGGCCGCGCGTCCCCCACGACGATTACGTTTCCTCGTGAGGTAGGTTTCAGCCTGTGAAACGGGATCCATGTGTATAGTTGTCCCTGACCGGGAAATGGAGGCGCGGCTCGGCCGGGGCCCCACAGGTGACCGACCAGAGCCCCTAGGCTGGGATTTGGGGCCCCTGCGGTCCTGGCTCCCGCCTGTCCGCTACGGCATGCTCCCCGGAGGCTGGGAACCCCCTTTTCATCTGGCCTCCCCCGCAGTCTCTGCCAGAGTTGCCTGGGTAAAATGGGCATTCGTTCCACGGAGAGTTCGGAGTTCGTGAATCCCACCTTTCAGGATCGCAGTATTTCGAGGTGTCGCTGTCTCCTAATCATCGGGGTTCTTGTAGTGTCAGCCTTCACCAGGCAGCGGGTTACTTACTAGGCGCACGACGTGCAGCCGGCGGTAGAGTCCGCAGGACCAGGTCTGTGATGCACGGAGTCTGGCCGAAAGACTGAGGCACTTTCGCGACCATCACTAGCTAGGAAGAGGGAGCCCTGAGCTGAGCGCTGCGGGATTCCAAGAAGTGGAAGTTGACCCGTGGTTGGGGAAATGGTAAAAGAAACGGGAAAAGGCTTGAGGGATCTGCCCGCCCCGGGGAGTGGGGCCACATCCACACAGAGAGGGAAAGGGAAGAGAGAGCAAAGCCTGGAAAGCTGGGAAAGATTGGGGTGTGAGAAGATCGGCAGTACCTTTTCACTAAGTGTGACTGGGCTGCATTTGGAGGAGACTTGCCTCAGAAAAGGAGTTCTCGTGGACCTGCCGCGGAGTGCCTAGCACGGGAGTGGGGCGATGGCACTGAATAAAGTAACTCCCGGAGCATCCCCGCAGGCTCTCCGAGGGAGCTTCTTTCCGGGGCACTTCGTCTTGGAAGGAACGTTAAGGTGGGAATGAAAATGGGAGATCAGGTCCAGGCCATTATGTTAGTGGTGCTTTCAGATGGAATCGGGAGCCGCTCTCTGATCCTTTTTGTGTGAGAGAAAAGGATTCAACACAGGCGGTAAGAAAAAGCATCTAAGTCACTGGAATGTTTCAAAGCGGGTTCATTTCCTTGGAATCTGAGTCAGGTTGGGACTTAATTTTTTTCAAAAGCAATTATTCTTCCCAGGCTTCCAGAACCCGTGGACAGCTCTGCTCTTGGTATTGAGATCCTGCCCATCAGGCCCAAGGCTGAGCATATAATGGAACTTATTAAAGTGAACAAGTGAAGTTGTGCTGGCGGTGCCCTTGCACAGTATTCGCAGGTGTGGTTCATATCATGGGTACGGAGTTGGTTGGGGAAGCTGGGGAGAAAAAGTGGGGAAAGAGATCCTGTGAAGCAGGAAGAGGAAACAAGGCACAAACTGGTGAATAGTGAACGAGGACCAGTAATGATTTTTGTAGTTTGGAGTCTGGGACCAACGTTGCCCACTCTTGCTGCGTAGCAGACCAAAGTCCCCTGAGATTCTCCTTGTGAAACCACATTCCCCTGTCAGTGCACCACCTGAAAAATGATGAGTGGGCAGCGATGGCTGCAAATACATACACTTTATTCTGAGATACCACACAAGTGCCGTAGTGGGCTGAATGGTTTTGCTGGGTGACTGGCTGGAGTTAATAATGCTGCTACTGGCTAAAAAGTTCTCTTTTTTCTCTTTCAATTTATAATAGCTATGGATGAATAGCTCCCTTACTTATAGCTGCCTTTTAGAAAGTTGCTTGATCTTAGTCTGCATTGGCCTCCACACCGATAACAGTCCTATTCTCTCATGATCCTCTCAGTGCTCCACAAACCAGTTGTCATTTCTCGCAACAAATGTTAGCAGATAACTAGCGGCCTGGACTCTCCTGGGTTTCTAGATGAGAAGCTTGTGATAATTCTTTGTGGTTGAAGAATGAACGAAAGCCAGTCGGCCTGTGCCGTATAGGAGAGGAAAAATGACTGAAATGCCAATCATTTTTCTCATTTCTCTGACATGCTTTTCTTTCTTCATAGCACCGGAAATGGATAAAAGTGGCAGTGTTTGTTACTTCTCATGAGTGTGTGTATCTGGAATGAAAACAATGAAATTAACCTAGAGTAGGACATTTGTAAGGACATGGAATGGCACTGGGCATCGCCAGGAGGACCTGCAAGGAATATTTGAGCTCGCAGAGCTACCAAAGACTTTGCCAGCAGAAGGATTTATAGGAGACAGTTGATCAGAAACACCATAGAGAAACCCTTTAAATTTCTTCAAGCAGGGGAAAAAGTGAGTATTCATTCACATTAAGCAAAATCTACAGTAAAGAGAAACCAAGTGAAGTCTCAAGTATAAAAAATCTGTTACTAAGCACCCTAATATAAATCTAGAGAAAGAAAGGAAAGGTCGAATCTTTTTTAAAAATTTTAACTATGGTATTTTTAAAACTTCTGGATTGATCTATAAGCAACGCCAGGATTCTGAAGCTTGATAATTCTGAAAATGGAGAAGCGCCATTGAAAAACAAAACTTGTGAGTATTCCAGATGTACACAAGGAAGGAGCTCTGAGAGTGGAAAAGTGCCACTCACCAGTTTTTACGTACTTGCAGATTGCCTTGGTGAACGTAGGAAGTTAAAACTCAGTCTCTGAGAATGCTGTATTGAATGTAATAAATGTTGGATTTCTTCACATGCACGACGGAACCTCCTAACTTTCTTGTCCGCCCAAAGATACTGTACAGCTGTTCGGGAATACCAGCTCTCCAGACATCCCAATGTCAGGATAGCTTGAAGTCTTTATCCGGGCGGACGCACTGCTGCCGTCCAGTGAGCACTACTTACAGAGCAACATGAGCGCCGCTTTCTTTTCTAGCAGTGAGGTAAAATCGGGTCGTCTTGGAAGGGGAGAAGCCACGCTGCATCTCTGCAACACAAGACTGCTCTGTCTTTGCGTCTGAGGTTTTCCCACACCCTTCTCGAGCACCACCAGCTTTTACGTAGACTTATCTCACCTGGGTCTGTCCTTGTGGCCTCACCTCGCCTCTCCTCCTGGTGTCTCCTCCTGTGTTGAGTCAGGGAGAGTATTCCGGTGTTCCTGTTATTCCTGACTGGTGCTGCTGTATCTATCAAGAAAGGAGGGTGGGGTTCCGAGAACTGATCACGGTCATTCTGAGAACGTGTTGCAGGAGCAGCAGCTCGATAGGGCTTTGACTGTGGTGGCTTTCTGAGTTCATAAGACCTTCTCTCTAGACTAGCACTTCAGTCATGAGCCTTTATCCCTTTTAGCCCGTTACCCCTCCGTACAAATGCCTGTGCCTTTGGGGGCTTTGAGCTAGTTGTTTTGCTTTTAATTTTTTCCAACTGTAAGGTTTTTTTCCCCTCCGTTCCTCCTGCTGGGTTGTTTGAAGTCAAATTCAGCATGAATAAAAGAGGGAAGTATACGACATTGAATTTGGAGGAGAAAATGAAGGTCCTCAGTAGGATTGAAGCTGGACGATCTCTAAAAAGTGTGATGGATGAATTTGGGATCAGTAAATCAACATTTTACGACATTAAAAAGAATAAGAAATTGATTTTGGACTTTGTACTGAAGCAGGACATGCCATTAGTAGGGGCTGAGAAGAGAAAGAGGACGACAGGAGCCAAATACGGCGATGTGGATGACGCAGTGTACATGTGGTACCAACAGAAACGCTCAGCTGGCGTCCCTGTTAGAGGTGTGGAGCTTCAGGCTGCCGCGGAGAGATTCGCACAGTGTTTTGGGCGCACGGACTTTAAAGCTAGCACCGGTTGGCTTTTTAGATTTCGAAACAGGCACGCAATTGGGAATCGAAAAGTATGCGGGGAACAAGTCCTAAATACAGCTTCTGAAAACGTTGAGCCATTCCGACAAAAACTCTACACGCTTATGCAAGAGGAGAAACTGAGTTTGGCTCAGCTGTACAGTGGGGGTGAGACTGACCTCTTTTGGAAGTCGATGCCAGAAAACATTCCAGCATGCAGAAAAGAGATCTGCCTGCCTGGACGGAAAATAAACAAAGAACGGTTGTCCGCTCTTTTATGTGCAAATGCGGACGGAACTCATAAGTTAAAGTCCATCATTATTGGCAAGTCAAAGCTGCCCAAAAGCGTGAAAGAGGACGCGAGTACATTACCTGTGATATATAAACCTAGTAAAGATGTCTGGTTTACCAGAGAATCGTTCTCAGACTGGTTCTTTCAAAACTTCGTTCCTGAGGTCAGGCATTTTCAAGTTAACGTTTTAAGATTCCATGAAGAGGACGTCAGGGCCTTGTTACTTCTAGACAGCTCTCCAGTTCACCCTTCCACTGAATCACTAACCAGTGAGGATGGCCGAATAAAGTGTGTGTTCTTTCCCCCTAACACTTCAACCTTGATTCAGCCAATGAATCAAGGTGTCATCTTGAGCTGCAAACGGCTTTATAGGTGGAAGCAGCTTGAAGAGAGTCTTGTCATTTTTGAAGAAAGTGATGATGAGCAAGAGAGAGGAGAAAAAGGAGTTTCCAAGATTAAAATCTACAACGTAAGAAGTGCAGTTTTTAACTGGGCCAAGAGTTGGGATGAAGTAAAACAAATCACCATAGCGAATGCGTGGGAAAATCTCCTTTACAAAAAGGAGCCCGAGTATGAATTTCAAGGCTTAGAAGATGGAGACGATGGAGAAATCCTTGAGAAATGTGGGGAGTTGGAAGCCACACTGGCCGATGAGAGGGTATGGTTAAATGGGGATGATGAAGAAAAGGGTCATCCCCCAAAAGCAAAAAGTGAAATTACAAAGGAAGTTCCTCAGAAAGGAAGAGGAGCCAAAGAGCAGACTTCCGGATTTAAGTTATCTGCTGTAAGAGAGAGTTTGGACCACCTACTTGACTTTGTTGATGTCACACCTGAGTTTCAGAGGTTCCATTTCACACTGAAAGAGATGCAACGAGAAATAGTAAAAAAGCAGTTCCAGAGTAGAATCCATTCTAGAATTGGTAGCTTTTGGAAACCTAGACCTCGTGTTATCAAGGATTCCTTCAATATGCCTTCAACCTCTAGTAATTAGGCTTTGTGTTTACAGATTTCTGTAGTTCTATGATGTTACACGATGTAGAATTGTTGTGAATCGTCATTGTGTTGATCAGCTGACCTCATTTTGCACAGCAATGCCCATTTATATATTGTTTCTAAAACATACGGTTTAAAAATAAATGTGTTTCTTTAAAGTATAAAAATATTCGTTAATCCATTTTTGCTTCTATTTTAGACAAGGATCTGCATAATAAGGAGTTTAGTGGTCCCAGATTATCTAAGGTGGAATGGATGGGAAAGCATTACATTCTGTCTCAGTCAGCACATATAACAAGGAAGGTATAGGCTATTTCTAGTTATTTTTAAAAAGACTAAAAAAGGAAAAAAAGAAAAATAGATTTGGTTTTTAGTTTAATGGTGTGACATGCTCTGCTTTCTTATATCTGTACCACCCATTTAGTGTTTCCGTCCTCTTATTGTGGAATTAGCTGATTAGAGAAGATATATATCTATATAGATATATCTATATAGATATATATGATGAAAAGCACCCAACTTCTATCAACTAATGATAGTTTAACATTTTGGTATATTTTACGTATTTAAAAAATAGGCACATTACATTGTAAATACAATTTTATATCTTTTTGTCTGAACACACTTTAGGCCTAGGCGTTAATAATACATTAGTGTTTGTTCTAAGCCTGGGGTAGAATGGATTGTGGAGGAAGTTGATGGGAAGGTCCGGTGAGCTTACTGTACCGCTTTTTAGTTCCTTTAAATTTAAGTGATGGCATCAAACGCCCCTCCCCCGTGGGTGATAAATTTCCAGAATAAGTGACCGGCAGTCACACCCTTTTGTAAATTATTCACTAATTCTGGAAACTTCACGTTGCCTTTGCATGCTGTGTACCGAGCCTGGTATTGGGCATCTAGACCTGAATTAGAAACAAACCGAAAAGGAGCACACCCGCGTCCGATGTGTAAGAGCTAAGAGGAGTATGAAGAGGGCTTTGTGAGTGCTTGGGTAAAAGGGGGAGCATCTGAGAGGGTCAAAAGTGTCACTTCTGAGCTGGGCTTTAAAGTTTAATGAGGGCAGGGGCGCCTGGGTGGCTCAGTCGGTTAAGCTTCGGATTTCGATTCAGGTCCTGATGTCGCAGCTAGTGAGTTCTCTACCACCACCACCCCCCCCACCCCCCCCCACCCCCCCCACCCCCCCCACCCCCGCCAAGTCGGGCTCTGTGCTGACAGCTCCGAGCCTGGAGCCTGTTTCAGATTCTGGGTCTCCCTCTCTCTCTCTGCCCCTCCTCCCACTCGCGCCGTCTCTCTTTCTCTCAAAAATAAATAAACATTTAAAAATAAAGTTTAGTGAGGGCGGTGGCAGGGCAGTCCCGGCAAAGGGTAGCATGAGCTCAGGCTCTTCGATGTGAGCGCGTCTCTGGGAAGCTGCAAGGTCCCTGGATGATTGCCCTAGGGGCAGCTGGCAGAGAAGAGCAGGAAAGACAGGTCCGGGGCAGATTTTCAATGCCCTTCGGGGTCATCCTATGATTTTAGACTTCCTTCTGGGCCCGCATGAAATCGGTTCTCCTGTAAACCTAAACGGCTTACCTTTTGACTCCACTTGTCCCTTTCCAATGTTCGGTCCCGGCCCGGCTGCCATCACCCCCTGCCTGGACAACTGCACCCGTCTCTAGTCTCTCTGCCCTCGTTTCTTGTCCCGTCCCCATCCTTTCTCAGCCGGTAGCCAGGGCGCGCGAACTGAAACCAGCGAGGCCTAAGGCCCTACTTGGGCTTCCCACCGCATTTAAGCAACGACGCCTCGCCTCGGGGCAGCCGGCAGGCCCGCCCTTCCCGGCGCCGGCACCTCCCCTTTCCCCGCGGCCACACCACCCAGGTCTGCGGTCGCCCCGCTGCCGGACCGCGGGAGCCGCGCCCGCCGCACACCTGACATGCGCACGCACACCTGAGAGACCGGGGAAGTTTCGGGAGTGCGGTAGCGCCGCCGGTGTCCGCTGGGGAGGAGGGAGAGAGAAACCCTGCGGCCACTGGACCCGGCCCGGCCCTGGGAGCCGAGACCCAGCGGGGGAGCGGGGGTGGGGAGCGGCGC
The DNA here is from genome assembly GCF_007474595.2 of Lynx canadensis. Taxonomy (NCBI): domain Eukaryota; kingdom Metazoa; phylum Chordata; class Mammalia; order Carnivora; family Felidae; genus Lynx; species Lynx canadensis. The sequence continues at coordinate 3,059,369 of NC_044318.1, read as the reverse complement.
AGCGGCAGAGCGCCCGCCTGCGGGCCACAGCGGCCGGGACGGAGACGGGCTGCGGGAGGAGAGCGCCCCCGAGGGAAGGGCGCAGCCAGGAGCCGCCACAGAGTGTCCGCCGGCGGGCCAGAGCGGCCGGGGCGAAGGGGGTGGGCGCGAGCGGAGGCGCGGCCCGGCGCAGCCGCGGAGCGACTGCCGGCGAGCTAGAGGGGCGCGCGCCCGCTGCCTCCGGGGCGCGGTCACGGGCCCCAGGGCGAGAGCCGAGCGGCCCCAGAGCTTGGGCGCGGGGCGACGAAGGGTCTGTCGGGACCCGGCCGCCGAGCGCCCGCCCGGTCGGCACGGATACCGCCCCCCCCCCTCCCGGCCCCGCGCGGGAGCGGTCCTCGAGGGGACCACTCCGGCGGGGGGTTCTAGGGGCGCCGCGTCCCTTCCCCGAGGCGCGACCGGGCTGGGCTTTTGCCCAACTAGGAAGGGACTTAAGTCTTTGCCTCTGGAAGTAACGTTTTCAGGATCAGAGCTCCTCCGAGAAACTCAGGCACTTCACCGCTGTTCCGGTGGCCGGGGTAGGCTTCCTAAACTTGAGCTGGCCCCCTCCCAGAAGAGCCGGCGGGGGGGGGGGGGGTTGGGGGGGGCGGCTCAAGGCAGCTTCACCGTCAGAGGTAGGGACTCACACGGCGGTTCTAGCACGTTTTCCTGCCTTGAGGGCAGGTGGGGATGGAGAGGCAACACGACTCCACATTGTGTCCAAAAACATACCAGGGTTTCATTTTCTTTCCCTTCCCCTTTTTGCCTGGGGAAATCAGACCTGGAGCAGGTTTGGATCCCGGTGTGTTCCCAGTTTTGACTTCTGACTATAGCTTCTGGGACAGCTAAATTGAGGATGTTAACTGGAAGATTTGACCGAAGTTCTTGGTGGTCTGAGGGATTTTTCAATCAACCATTTTGTCATTGTTGAATATACCTCGGCCATTCCCACTGCCTCCTAACTGCATACATCAGGCAGCACACAGCTCCTCTGGGTAAAAATTACACATCAGAAAAAGTTATCAGTCTCCCTTTCAAGAATGGGAGTCCATTCTTAAATCTAGAAGTGTTGGCAAGCTGGATCGAAGGCTGAAAGGATAAATGCGCTAATATTTTTTGTAATGAATGCACTTTTGCTTTAATTCATCTTGATATCTTTGAGCTCCTGACACCCAAAGACATAGTCTACTAGCAGGTAATAAATTTGCTACTTGTGTCTTGAAACACACATTAAGAACTTTTTTACCTTAGTTGTTTCAAACGCTTGTGAGATATTTTCAAAAATTAGAAGTCTTAAAAGCAGTGGAGGGGACTTTGCACTTTCCAAATCCTATCAGTTGACAGTGTGATGATTCACATAGTAAACTCTTCTTAAAAGGGCTGGGAGTACAAAACCTGGAAGTTCAGATTACGATATTGAGACCCATCAATTTCTTTACTGCAATAAAAACTCTTAGTGATTTCCAAGGAGTTTTTCTGGGGGAAAAAAAATGTTTAGGGTTTCACTGTTTCCAGTCTCTGGCCTTACAAGCTTTGTCCTCAGTGGCGTGTGGCCTGCTGCTTTGTTGTTGCTTTACAGCGTGAGCAAGCAAGAGAGCACGTGTGTGTGAGCAGGGCAGAGGGGGAGAGAATCTAGCAGGTTCCATGCTCAGAGCAGAGCCTGACGTGGAGCTGGGTCCCACAACTCTGGGATCACGACCTGAGCTGAAATCAAGAGGCCGAACCACCCAGGCACCCCTGGCCTGCTGCTCTTAACCTGCTTCTTGCCAGGCCTTTTCAGTGCTTAAAATGTGGTACTGATCCTCCACCCAGGAGCCCTTCTGCTAGTTTGTACCCATACGGGCTGAGGGAGCAAGGGTCTCTGTTGCCCCTGGGTCAGTCCTCCCATTATCCTAAGAACCAGTTTGGAGACTGTTCTGGTTTCTTTTTCAAGGACTAGTGGGTAAGAGTCTAAATGTAAAATATGTGTGTGCAACATAAAACATGAATATAAAAAGCACACACTTGGCCATCCCCTTGCAGTGACCTCACGGGAGCCTATGCGGAGGACCTCTGACCTGCTGTGATACAACCACAAGGAAAGAAATCATCAATCCCGCCTCGCAGTTAACAGACTGCTCCCTGAAATTTCTGCCAGCAGGTCTTACGTTGGTAGTAGTGCAGGGGGCTTAGAAGAGTCTTGCCAGGATTATCTGCCCACAGATGACGTGAATAAACGAGCACTTTCTATGTGCCAGATGCTGAGCTCAATGTTTTACATGCCATATTCTGTGAGATCATCTCATTAAAACAGACAACACCTCTGCTTGTGAATTTGTTGGAAGGGGAGCTAGCCTGGAGGCTGGGACTTGGGACTTTTCCTGTTGGAAAATCTTTTTAGTGCCAGGAGTAAACTCCTGGGGGCCCTCACTGCTCTAGCCTGACGCTTCAGTGCTCCCAGTAGGCGCAACAGCAGGTGGACCACGTCGGAAGGTCTGCATGGGTGATATTACGGGAGAGAGGGGTGAAAGGGAGAGGTGCTTTCCATTCTCGTGAGACTGACAATCCATGTAAATGGCAACCTCGGCTTTTTTCTTTTGACAGAGTGTGCAGTGGGTACGTGTCTCGGGGCGGGGGGGGGGGGGGCAGAGGGACAGGGAGAGGATCTTAAGCAGGCTCCCTGACCCACGACTCTGGGATCATGACCTGCCCCGAAATCACAAGTGTTGGACACTTAACCGACTCAGCCACCCAGGCACCCCAGTTGCAGTCTTAACCAGAGAGACTGCTTCGTAACATCAACCTGACATCACCCACCCAATTTCATGCCATCAGCAGCCCAGCAGCCCTGTCCTGCTCTTACAAGGGTCCTAAATTAAGCTCTCCAATCTTCATACTCTCCCCTGCCCCTCAACCCCTGCATTATCCCTGCCCTCTTGTGGAGAAAGGAGGAGAAATAACAAACAAAGATTTTTAAAAATCAGCTCAGGAAACGAAGGAAAAACTCCCACTAAGCTGAGGCAGGGCCGAGACAAGGCTGATACGGAAATGCGGGAAAGGGGTAGGCAGGGTTGCTTCCCTCGCTTAAAATCGATAAATTTGGTAGCCAGTTGCCAGGTAATGTTCCATCTTCCTCTCCCAGAAAACAGTTAGCGATCTTCCTCCAGGGCCAAGTCCTGAGAGGTTTTCCTACTCCTAGACTACTGGTATTCTACCTCTTTCTTATGACAACACACTCCTAGAATTCCCCGTTCTGAAACAGAATGCTTCCCCTAAAAAAAAAAAATGTGCCCTCCCCTGTATCTTCCCTCCATCAATGGGCATTAATTCACTTATATGCAGGCCGGAAGAGCCAGATTTTCCTTCAGCTTCATCACAAGAAAGTAAACACTCCCAACAAAGAATCAAGACAATTTTACTGCTGTCCACCACAGAAAGGAAAGAAACCTCTAGAAGACCCTTATGACCCCAAACAGCTACCAGGCGTGACCCTTTGTTACCACAAAGTGGTCCTCACCTGGAGCCCGGCCAGGGCCACACCCCACCTCATCTGTCCTCGGCCAACCTCATCGGAACCTTCTTTGACCAACCCAGGAAGACCGAAAAGCAGGTCCTCTAGCCAAAGCAGACAGGAGACAAGTCAACACTGGTGGCCAAGACAAAGGTCCTCAAAGAAGAGTCACACACTTTCTTATTTCCTGAAGACATTTATTACCGTCCAAACATATTTTCAACAAGGAAAAGCAAGATCCCTCATCTCCCCACGATCCACACTTGCAAAGCCTCCCAGGGAACCCATCTTTCGTGGAACCCTCTGAAGACTCCAGAGCTCTGTTTCTTTCTTGGACAGAGGGGGGATTGAGTCTTAATCTCTGCAAGGGTGAACTAATCCACAGTCTGGCTTCCTCTGCCGACACCTGTGCCGAACTGCGAACTCCTTCTCACCACCTCCCTCAGGTCTCTGGTTCCTTTTTGCCTGAGGTGACGTTTTACATGCCTGGCCTGGGCGTCGGGCACTCCGGTCAGAGTGGCGCTGTGGTGACGGCCCCAGACTGCCCCGGCTTCCCAGCCAGGGCTCTCAGGGAGCCGCAACCTCACCAACCAGTCTTCTGTTGCCTTGAGCTGGTTTCCAGAACGCTCCGCCCTTCTTTTGTCCCAAGGGCCTCAGGAGGCCAAGTGCCCCTGCTGAACATTCCAAGTGAGGAAGCAGTATCAGAAAATCACATGGATCCCCCAAAGTTGCTGGGACGGACAATGGACACGGTAAGGCACCCAAGTCACAACCTGCCTAAGTATACCAAGGCAGTCAGTGTGCCCTGGGACATGAGACTTCACAGAGGACTCTGTCCGGAGCAGGTCACCTCAAAGACTTGACACCCTCAGGAGTTCGGACAGAATTGCATTCTAGTTCTATGCTAAGCCTTTGCTGCCCCTGCACCTCCCTCACAGTGACCCCCACCTTGATCCTCTTTATAGTAATTACCTTAAAAATAGATGATTTGGTCGGCTGGGCAAAGAATACCAGCTCTTAACAGGACCCTCTGAGTAGGCCACCTTCTCTGGGCCAAAAAGAAATGCCGCTGTTTCTATCCCGTGTGAGTTCTCTGGTGACTCATAAGGCGTGAACTCCGAGAAAAGCTCTCTCCACATTCAGAACATTTATAGGGTCTCTCTCCCGTATGGGTTCTCAGGTGACGAATGCGATTGGAGCTGTGAGAAAAACTGTCTCCACACTCATGACAGGTATAGGGTTTCTCTCCCGTGTGAATTCTCTGGTGCCTGATTAAGTTGGATCTATGAGAGAAGTTTTCCCCGCAAAGGTTACACTTATACGGCTTCTCCCCCGTGTGTGTTCTCTGATGTCTGGTGAGGTGCATGCCCTGCCGGAAGCTTTTCCCACAGGTCAAACATTCGAAGAGTTTTTTCTCTGCCTTGTGGGTTCCATGGTTGCTAAGAAAGAGGGTGCTGCCACTCACTGCTTCCCCACACTCCGAGAAGGGGTAAAGCCTCTCTTTCTCGTGAGTTCTTTCATGTATGACGAGGTGCGAACTGCGGGAGAAACTTTTCCCACACTCGGCACACTTATAAGGTCTCTCCCCCGTGTGAATCCTTTGGTGCCTAAGGAGGTTGGAACTATGAGCAAAGATCTCCCCACACTCGGGGCACTTGTAGGGCTTCTCGCCTGTGTGCGTCCTCTGGTGCCTGTGAAGGTTTGAGTTGCAAGAGAAGCTTTTTCCACATACGTTACATTGGTAGGGTTTCTCCCCCGTGTGGGTGCGCTGATGGCGAGTCAGGTGGGTATTCTGACTGAAGCTCTTTCCACATTCCAGGCACTTATGCGCCTCCTCTCCCAAGTGTGCTCTGTGTAGTGACAGAAAGTGTGGGTTCCCACCAAAGATTTCGCCACACTCCACACCCACACACAGTCTCTCTGCCGCATGTATTCTCTGGTGCCTAATTAGGTTCGAGTTGTTAGAGAAATTTTTGCCACACAAGGGACATAAGTGGAGCTTCTTCGGCTGCGATTCCTTCGGTCGCCCCTGTTCTCTGCAACTTGTGGCCCCCACTAAGGACGGCTCCATCCCTTCCTCTGGGGGAGGCTCCCAGTGCCCTTCTGCCCTGTCCCGAGGCCTTCCCTGCTCAGGACTCCAGGGCACCTCCCCTCTGGCCTGGCCAGGCAGCAGCGCCTGCGGGTGGGCGCTCTCGGGGGAAAGGGACTGAGCACTTTCTTCCTGGTTCTCAAACTTCTCTTCTCCTGGCAGAGCGAGAGAAACCAAACCCCTACATTATTCCTACACGAGACAAAAGGAAATCCCACAGATCTGCTCCTCCAGACGTCTGTAGGGCAGACATCCAGAAAGGCTGGTTCTATCTCAGTTTCCCATTTTCCCCATGTAGGTAAAATACCCTAGAGAGGATAAAAGGTGGGGCCGTCGCAAAGGAACAGAGCTCAGACCAGTCCCGAACTCGCTTGTACAGGCCCCCGACTCCCTCTACAACTGAGCCTCTGGCTTCTGCCCTGTGGAAATGGGTGGGTTGGAGCAAGGCTGGGACTGGGGCGGGCCCCAGGAGCGAGTGCCCCCTCACACTGGGCACCGTGGGATGGAAATGGGCAGTGGGGGCGACGGGAAGCAACGCATCTTCCTGGCAGCGGTGGTGGGCTAGCCCTCCGTCCCAGTCCTTGAGGGCTTCCCTCCCAACAGTGGGAGTCTAGCTGGGCAGGCTGCTCACCTCCATTCCTTCTTACCTGGAGCTGGGCCTCTGGGACTCAGGCCTTCCTTGCAAGTCTGAACACTGGGATCCCATGGCTTTCCTCCTTGTTCCACCTGGGTACTTAGGGCCTCCCGACTGGGAACCTGAGCCTCTGTTCACAATGAAAGAAACAGAAGTCTGTCACCACTTCCTCTACCAGGCAGAAGAAAACAAAGATAATCTTGGCCCCCTACGCTTAGGGGACATATCCACACAAGGCACACGGAGTCTGACAGTAGTAAGTCTGACAATACACTAAACTGTTCACAGTGGTTATCTCCAGAGAAAGAAGTTGGAGGAGGGGGACTATGACTTTTTTTTCTTGTTACGCTTTTGTAGTACTTGGGATATTTTGGAGTGAGAATATACACTTTTGTAATTAAAACAACCAAACATGATTAGAGGTGATCAGTTCTTGAGAATTAGTTTAATATTATAAAAGAGCCCCAATTCTCACAGATAAATATAAACTAGAACTACGTTCCACAAGACAACTCCAGGATAAAATATAACGTGGTGGGCCATCAGAAAGGAATCTGGGGCTCTGAGATGACCCGGAGGTTAAAGCCTAGGAGCACCATTCCTGTGCGATGCTAAAACTAAAACCTCACACCAATCCCAACAAACTCGGACTTTAAACAGTTTAGTTCCAAGAACTCGTGACCCCAACTTCTCTTCCCAAGAAGCACTGAGAGCTAGGCTCAGCTCAGGGCACCAAACCATGGCCTGGTGATGGACAGCCTGGAGAAGGTCCCAGTGAAGGGAACCAAACCCAGCGATGACCCCTATGCAGAGTTACTGCAAGTGAACTGATAACTGTGCCTCTTTTACAAAGACCAGATGTATGAAAACAAAGTGTGACTCTTTTTCTACCAGGTGTCAGTATGGCTACAATCGTAACATACACAGAATCGCTGTTATTTAAGACTTCCCACAACTTTCGGGGCGCCTGGGTGGCTCAGTCGGTTAAGCGTCCGACTTCAGCTCAGGTCATGATCTCACAGATCGTGAGTTCGAGCCCCGTGTCAGGCTCTGTGCTGACAGCTCAGAGCCTGGAGCCTGCTTCGGATTCTGTGTCTCCCTCTCTCTCTGCCCCTCTCCTGCTCATGCTGTCTCTCTCGGTCTCAAAAATAAATAAAAGCATTAAAACGAATCAAAAAAAAAAAAAAGACTTCCCAAAACGTTTTAATGTAAGAATTTTCATACATCCAACGTTGAAGGAATTACACAGTGTCTGTATACACTCTACCTAGATCCAACTGTCATTTGTCATATTTCATAGGCATCATTTTTAATCTCTGCATAACAGTTTAACACATAGATACATCTTATTTATCCCATTATATACGTGTGTGTGTGTGTATATATATATATATATATATAATATATGTATATATTATATATATATATAAAAATTTTCAAATTCCCAAAAGGCCTCCCCACTCCTTCCTGAATTTTTAAGGGCTGGGATAGCTGCTGAGCTGGAATGTTGATGCCAGTGCCCCCCGAAAGGTGGAGAAGGGCCTAGGAATACTAACGAAGCATAGAAAATATGAGTGAGACCAGAAGAATAAGCATCTCAAAATCGCAAGGCATCAAGAATGGAGAGTGTGTGCGATGGGGGGTGGAGTGGGGGAGGCTGAACGGAGAGTGTGTGCGATGGAGGGGTGGGGGAGGCTGAACGGAGAGTGTGTGTGACGGGGGGCGGGGGGGGGGGCTGTCAGCGGATTTGATTTGTTCTGCCCCGGGAAGTCCACTAAAACTCAGAGTCCCTGCCTTTGGCTCTGGCGGCTGGGGGCCGTAAGTTTGCCAACTGTGCCAACCGCCAGATATTTAACGGATCCTCATCCGGGGTGCTTTAGAGAAAGGGAGGTCTTCTGGCAAAACTCAGAACCTATGTCCAGGAAGTGAGTGGCGAAGGGACAGGCCACGGGTCAGAAAGGGCTGAGTCTTCGTGCCTGGAAAAAAAGTCCTTACCCAGTGAGTCCACATTCTCATAACTCTCCTGCACCGTGTCCCTGGAGAGGGCCCTCTTACTAGGATCCTGATGCCCCCACTCCTCCTGGGAGATGTACATAGCCACGTCCTCTAAGCTCTCAGGCAACTGAAAGAGCACAAGATCTCCTTTAGCCCCTGAGGCACCAAGAACAATTCAAGCAGAGTCACGAGTTACAGGGGCAAAACCCAGGGTGCCAAGGACACACTTCATGGGGGAGGAGGGTGCAGGCCCACAAGTGGGGTGTGGAGGAAATAAAGAAGGCGGGGAGGCGGCGCGTGGTGAGGGACAAAGGACCCTCTCCAAGAGGCAAAAAAGACCCTGTCCCCACAAGAACAACTGGGGGGAGGGGTGCTGGGGGGAGACAACGAGAACTTCCACATCACCTGGGGCCCAGTCATTTCCTTGTCTTCCATGTTTCCTTCAGCAGGAAAGAGAGAAAGCCAGGGAGCAGACAATGCTGAAGGTGACAGAAATCATGATGAGAAAGGCATCTGTAATTCTCGGGAGCCCGAGGATTATTACAACACGGTATCCGTTCCCCAACACCCAGTCTCCGCTCAGGATCGAACAAGGAGCAAAAGGCGGCAACGGAGGCGTCATAAAGCGATATCCAAAATGGCGGAGGTGGGCAAAGAGCACCAGGCAACTTCCCCGCCGGCCTGCAGCAGTCAAGCCCTCAATCGTTCAAAGCTCGAAATGTCTCTGTTCTGCATACACAGGGGCTTACTTAAGGATCCCCCCGCCCCCGCTCCCATCCCCCAAAGAACCCAGACCACCATTTTTGGGTCTTTGACTCCACGCCTGGGAACCCTGAGGTCAGAAATTCCCTCACCTAGGCGGTGCTACTCCACCTGCTGGTGTCAGGGAACGACCCGGAAGCCCCTCCTCCCTCCCCCCAGCCCAGGTAACTGTTCCTCACCCCTCTCCTTTACAGCCTGGGGGTCCCTTTTGGGGCTGGGGCCTAGCAGCTCCTGCAGCCTGGGGCCAGGGCTTCGCTCAGTCTCCATTGGCTCCAGCTTGAAGCTCGGTGACTCTCGTGCTGTTTCCAGAGGCAAAGGCTCCTCCAAGAGCACTTCTGTTCCCCGCCTATGGTTTGTGACCTGGGAACCAACCCACATCACTCATCATCATAACAGGGCCCGAGAGGAAGGGAGGTCAGTACAGAATTCTGAGGGCAAGCCTTCAACGGAGAACTACCGGCGATCCCTTTGGGTCCAGCAAGAGAGAAGGATGGTTTCCACTTAAGGCTTTTCTGATCCCATGAGTGCTGGAGAACATCGGAGCGGAAGATGTCCGCTCCCGGGGCACACCTTCCCCACACAGCTCTCTGACACACCTGACTCCCTCCTGCCTCCTCCCCCTGCCCCCACTGTATGTACAGGCTTCCATTCCTCACTTCAGGGTAAGTTCAACTTGACCGACCCCGGGGACCAGTGCCCTCGGAGCCTCAGTGCCAGACCGTGTTTCTCAATCTACCGTTCACCCGACCGAGCTCCGCAGAGGGGACCGGGCTACTGAACCTAACCTGACAACAGCTAACAGCCGTGTAGCACTATTAGCCAGCAGTGGGGTCAAAACTACATGATACTCTCCCCGGAACCCTCAAAACAACCCTAGGAAGATGTTTTGTCATCCTCACTTTACTACGTGGCAAATCCGAAGCCTAAAGAAATTAAGTAATTTGCCCAAAGTCGCAAAACTGCTACAGACCAGAGTGAGGATGTGAACCCTGCGAATTAACTCCGGGGGGGTCACACGAGTGCACACCCCCCCTGCCTCCATGTGGAAAGAGGGCATTCTTCACTGCTGGTTCTGTCCTGCCGGGGAAAACCTGGAGAATGAATCTTCCTAACGAAACTATAAAAAGACCTCTTGCCCGTGTAAAGTCTACTCAGGGCACCAAGTCCATAGGTATGGAGAACAGGGCGGCCGCGATGTCCTAGTCCTCGGGGCCAAACGAACCGAAGACAGCTCTCTCTCTCACCTGAAGTCTCAGTCTCCCAAGCTCTCTCTGCATGCCCTCCACAAGGGTGACCGCTTCCTCGCCGCTCTCCGGATGCAGCTCCTGCACCCTGCTCTGGATCTCCTGGGGCAGGATGGTCAGGAACTGCTCCAGGACCAGCAGCTCCAGGATTTGCTCCTTAGTGCGCAGCTCCGGCCGGAGCCACTCATGGCAAAGCTCCTGGAGCCGGCTGAGGGCTTCCCGGGGCCCCGCGGCCTCTTGGAAGCGGAACCGTCTGAAGCGTAAGTGGGAGGCCTCAGGACTCGGTCCCGGATCTGGCGGCGGCAGCTCCTGGCTCCAGGCGCAGTCCTCCTCCAGTTTCACTATCAGGAGCCCTTCCCGGTCTTGGGAGCCCGGGCCCGACGCCATCCTCAGGCCCCTCCGGAGCACCTTGGCCCCGAAACCAGCTGCACCCGCCCGAGAAGGCTTCCCGGGCCCCGCGGAGCCCAGCCTCAGCCCGGGCGCAGCCGGCTCCGGTGCCTTGGCCTCAGCCGATCGCGGGCGCCGTCGCGTCGGCCCCCTATCCAGGAACCGGCAAGACCACCCCAGAGCAGGAGCTGAACACCGCGCTTTCACTCTCGTCTCCGACTCACGCAAGCCTAGGCGCTCGGCTTCACGCCGGAAGTCCCAGCGCGCTTAGGCGTCCACAGCCAACGGCGCAGGCTCAGGATCAACTTCCGGGCCACGATCTGCGAACTCTAGCGCCCATTGGGTCAGGTCTCGCCACAGACTTCACCGCCGACCAACCAGAGGGGAAGAGCTGTCTGCGGAGACGGGGCGAGCGACGGCCAATTGGAGACGAGAGGCAGGGCAGTTAAGTTTAGAGGAAAACATGCCTGAGGCGGGCGTGACCGGCTGACTACCGGATCAGAATTCCCAGAAAGCTTACTAAAGTGAAAACCCGAGCCACGCGAAATCCAGCGCGTCAGTGTCGGGGGGGGGGGGGGGGGGCAAACGACCCGAATTGTTAACAAGCTCTTCCCCCACAGACACGCTTGAGAATCACGGCCCGGTCATAACGGATTTAAAGGCAGTCCCCACCCGCTCTGGTTACTCGGGCTGCACGAGAGAGCCCCTCTGGCCCGGCGGCCTCAGAAGCACGCAAGCCAGGGCTCTCTCCGCCGCCTCTCGGCACCGGGTGGCCGGGAAGCGTGTAGACCGGCCCGGGTCAGCGTCTGTGCGGGGCTTGCCGGGAGATGTAGTCCGTTGCACGGCCCGCGCCTGCGCCCGAGGCAGGTGCCGGGAGCAGGGACGGAGAGCGGAGCGCCACGGCAGTGCTTCCGGCGCGCTGCTGGGGCCCTGGGGCTGGGCGCGCTTGGCCATCCCTTGCTCGGTCAGGGTCCTGGAGGCTGGGCGTCCACGAGCGCTCCTGGGGACCCGGGACGTGCTGCTTATTGTCCATCCCTGTGCGAGGGCGGGATCGTTATTCAGCTCCCTCCTAGATCTTGTGATGAAAGTTGTGAACTTCACTGCGAGCGGGGAACGGAAGGAAACCCGGAGAGTGGGCTCAGCTCCTCCCTTCCCTCTAGCGACAGTCGGGCCCGTGGGCTCCGGAGAGTGTCGCAGCAGTGAATCGTGACAACCAGTAACCTTTTATCGAGCGCTTGCCTAACAGAGCTGGACCCTAACAGCACTCAAAACTGTAGGACGTAGATGCTATCATCCCCCTGTAACAACGGCACCGAGTGTCAGCGAACACCCTTGTCCAGGGTCACGCAGCTAGTCTGTCGCTAAAGTTCAGGCTGCCATAATAGTAAAAAGGGTGAAGTGGGGACAGAGAGGCCGGCTTTGGACGACTGGGTGGAGAGAGTCCTGAGTATTTCCGTTTTTTCTTGTTCCACTAGAGGGAAAGGGCTCCACCGCTGTTGTGGCAAATGTGACCTCAGCAGCCTCAGCACACAGGCCGGTATAGGTCCATCTCAGAAACCCTTGCTGAGACATGTGACCTCAGAGTCCTCTAAGGCCATTCTCCTGTTTTCGACATATTTCAGGAGACTACAGATTCTAACCTAAAAGTCACTTCGCTGACATTTACTGTCATCTCAGACAAGTTACTCAATCTCACTGACCCCCAAACTTCAGTTCCCTCATCTGTTTTGAGGGGATAAGACTATCTTCACTTTATATTTGGTGAGGATTAAATGAGCTAACGTGTAGGATGCTTAGAACGGTACCTGGCAATTAGTACGAACTCAGTGAATGTTAGTAATGCACAGTAAACTCCTGAAGTCTCACCCTATGTCACAGAAAAGCCACTTGGATTTTTATTGCAGGATGTGGGGGCATGAGAATGTTTGCGAAACTACACATACCTGGAGATGGGAAGAATGAATCATCTGCTAGGTTTAGGTTATTAATGGGGACTTGAAGCAAGATGGACTGTTATTCAAAATTACTGTTAGTATTCTTCCTCCGTTTTTTGAGGCATATCTATATTCAAACATAGAAAATAGCTGGTGTGTTACTAGGAGTGGGGTCACGGGCCAGTGGGTCTACAGGGGGTCATTTGGGGCAGGAGTTCTTAACCTAGAGGCCATGAAATTACAGAGCAGCACTGTCCAGTGTAACTTGCGGGGATGCTGAGACGCAGCTCGGGTTGCTCAGTGCCACCCAGTGGCTACTGTTTCGGCCACCACAGTTCTAGAGGGTCCCACTGATGGATTTGGAGATCTTCTGAAGTTTCTGTTACTTTATACAATACTGCATGTATATGTGTATGTTCTAGGAAGCAAATCCATGGCTTCCATCAAGTTCTCAAAACCACCAAAAAGATTAAGAACCACTAGTTTAGGTCTTCGGTGAAAAGTAAGTTAAGGGAAGTAAGTATGCCCTCCAGTAAGCATTTTACTTGCTTCTATTTTCTTGTCCTCAGTGATAGGGGGCTCCCTGACTATTACAGAGAAAACACATTTGAATCTCAGATAAAGAGCCCCTACTAATCCTGGCCTTAGCTCTCACGGGCACTAGATTCTGTCTCTGGAGCTGCTTTCAGGCCTTCCCTAGGCCTTCTAGATTCCCTTGCACTCAAGTGGGGCAGCTGTCTCTGTGTGTGGTCTGCAAACCCGTAAACGATGAAACACACGGTGTTAAGACTTTCCGGTCTGTGCTTGTTGGTGAGGGAGCCGACAGACAAGCAGCTCTTAGCAGTCTGAACTGCTTCTTGCCCTGCCTCTGGCCCGAGGGCGCCCTGGCCTCCAGGCCTCTGCCACCCTAAGCCTTTGCTTGCTATCTGCCACTCCCCCTGGCTTTGGTTTCGTCCCACTTGACTAGACCACAGCTTTCTGTGATCAGTGGATCAGGTGCACTTTTACGTATACCAAATCACTCTTCCATCTTAGCCTTAGCTTTGCAGTCCAATCATAAACAAAACGGTGACGTTAAACGGCATTTCATTTGAAAAGCATTTTCTTTTTTTGTTAATCTGAAATGTGTCGCTTCTCTTCACGGAAGTATAAAATAAGGCATTTTGCTCCACTTCCTATATTTTGGTAAAGTGTTCTAGAATTTACATTTTTCTTCAGATTAACATTAACTTGCCAATATTGTTTGGTAACGTTAATATTTAAACATTCTTCTCCATGTGGATCATAAATGACTACTTACCAACCCACATTTTATTGCAGAGCAATAAACTTTGTTGGGGGGGGAGGTGGGGAGGGGAGGAGGGGGCACAGAAGAGGCAGGCGGCTCTCAGCGAGGGAAAGAGTGCTAGGATAGAGCAGGGAACTGAGCTGGGCACGATTTCACCAGCTGTCTCTGGACTGCCAGAAACACGGTTAGAGAGTTGTTTTAGTGAACTTCAAGATAGCCCACTTCTAGGCTTCAGCTAAAAGAAACGTGTAAAGACGGCATTTGCCAGTCACCAGCCAACCCAGCTCACATATCGATTTTTATTTGAAAATCTCTGAACTGAAATGAATCCAGGACTCAGTTCCCAAATTCCTGCTTTTACCGCTTTTTCTCTCTTCTCCTGAACTCAATAAGAAAATGTTTCTCAGGTTTGACACAGTCAGAATTTTAGGAAGACTGACATCACACTTCAGTCCTAACTTCAGTAATTCTCTTATCAAAATATTCAAAAGATAACGTAAAACTAAAAATTTAGTACATTGAATTTTTTAAATTTATTTATTTTGAGAGAGAGAGAGAGAGAGAGAGTAGGAGAGGGGCAGAGGGAGAGAATCCTGAGCAGGCCCTGCGCTGTCAGCACAGAGCCAGACACAGGGCTCGATCCCACGTATCATGAGATAACATCCCGAGCCAAAATCAATAGTCTGCCACTTAACCAACCGAGCCACCCAGGCACCCTAGTGCATTGATTTTAACACAGAACTAATTCACTCCTTGTTCACAGATTGGAGGACAACAGCCTTGAACACAAAAGGAGTTTCCCTCGTTTTGGTTTTGTTTTAATATTGAAATACTGCTGACAGAGGCTTCAGGTGAAATGATCCTAAGAGGAAATGGATACAGAGAGGCCATCTGCCCTAGAAATCGTCCTGAAATCACCCTCCCAATCAGTCGTGAGCCAAACTCTCATGCTTCCTGTCTTTTTTGTAGCCAGGATATCCAGCACCAAAGCCTGGTCTGGGCTTCCCATGGAGCACAGAGAAGAGCCACGGGTGAAGGGACTGCAGAATTTCAAAGAAATGAGACAAGGATTTGGCTTCAAGATGAGGTGAGTGTTCACTGCATACAAGGGGAGAAAGAAAAGAAAACTTCGGACTCAATTGATGTAAAAAGCTTTGAGATGTACTTAGGACTTTCTGTCATCCCATTACTGGTTTAATAAACCCCTTTTCTCGCCCTCACTTTCTTTCCCCTGGGGACAGGGTGACATTTTCAACTTTCATTTCTTCTCTCAGGTTTTAAGATCAGGAGAGAAGATAAAGAAGCTTCTTCAAAGCAGAAAAAACCTGGAAACTCTGCATCCACTCACTGTAACTTTAGGGGGGAATGCTCTCCAAGGGTCTACTTTACAAAAAAGACTAAAAACCTTTAGAAAACCAATGTGGAAATCCTAAGACTTAGCAGAACTTATAGAGCATCCAACCACTCTACAGGAAGAAAGCCCTGAGAACTCCAACCAGGAAGAACCTCTCAACATTAGATTCTCTGAGCACCAGGGGACTCATTCAGTAAAAGAACCTCACCGGTGCCTCGGTTGTGGGCAAAGCTCCCTTCGTTCAGGCTTTTGTAAACGCTAACGTCTCCCATCAGAGGAGAGATCCCGTGAATGCGCTACATCTTATAGAAAGCAGTGTGACTGTGTTTTAAGAATATTAAAATTTGGGGGTGCCTGGGTGGCTCCATCGGTTAAGTGTCTGATATCAGCTCAGGTCATGGTCTTGCGGTCGTGATATGGAGCCCTGAGTCAGGCTCCATGCTAAGCGTGGAGCCTGCGTGGGATTCTCCCACTCCCTGTCTGTCTGTCTGCCTCTCCCCCACTCATGCTCTCGTTCCCTCTCAAAATAAATAAACTTAAAGAAGCTTAAAATACTTCTCTTCATTTTTTTTAAAGTTTATTTATTTATTTTTGAGAGACTGAGCGAGTGGAGAGGGGCAGAGAGAGGGAGGGAGAGAGAGTCCCAAGCAGGCTCCGCACTGCCAGGGTGGAGCCCGATGCAGGGCTTGAACCCATGAACTTCAAGATCATGACCTGAGCCAAAGTCAGATACTTAACTGACTGAGTCACCCAGGCGCCCTGTTTTTTCTCTTTATTTATTATTTATTTATTTTGAGAGAGACAGCAAGAGCTTGTGAGTGGGGGAAAGGCAGAGAGGGAGGGAGAGAGAAAGAATCCCACACAGGCTTGGCTACGTCAGCACAGAGCCAGATGCGGGTCTCAAACTCCCACACTGATCATGACCTGAGCCAAAATCAAGAGTCGGACGCCTAACCAACTGAGCACCCCAGGTGCCCCTGTTTTTCTTTCAAGCAGTTCCACATCTGGGAAACTATTATGAAAGAGAAAAACAAAACAAGAGCAGCAACAAAAATAAAAGTCTTTACACACACATACACACACACTGTCCTAGTAATAAAGCACAGACTCCTCAACAAAGCTTTAAAGACCTTTGTGACACAGGCCCTGAACAGCTGACTCTGGCTCTCACGGCAAGTGAGAATAACTTTCTTCTGGGCTCCCAGGGTACTTTGTTTAGAACTTATATTTAGCACCAAACACAGTTGACCTTAGCTGGGAGGCTTAGTTATATTATCCTGCTCTGACCTGTGTCCTCTTCTGCTCTCCTGATATACCTACATCAACATCACACACATGACTGGGTCTTACAGGGTAGAGAACAATAAATATCAGTGTATTTTATTTCTAATCTCTGTTTAATGATAAAAGCATTTAAGGCTATGAGTTTTCCTCAAAGTACAGCTTTATTTCCCATAATTTTTATATACAACATTCTCTGTTGATCATTTCAAAATAGCTTGTCACTGCAGTTTTTATTTTACTTTTCCTTTAAGCCAAGAGTTGGTCAACTGGTCAAGAAAATTTTCCTTTTAAAACAAATTTCAGGGGCGCCTGGGTGGCGCAGTCGGTTAAGCGTCCGACTTCAGCCAGGTCACGATCTCGCGGTCCGGGAGTTCGAGCCCCGCGTCGGGCTCTGGGCTGATGGCTCGGAGCCTGGAGCCTGTTTCCGATTCTGTGTCTCCCTCTCTCTCTGCCCCTCCCCCGTTCATGCTCTGTCTCTCTCTGTCCCAAAAATAAATAAACGTTGAAAAAAAAAATTTTTTTTAAAAATAAAAAAAAAAAAACAAATTTCAGGGGGCGCCTGGGTGGCTCAATTGGGGAAGCATCTGAGTCTTGATTTTGGCTCAGGTCATGATCTCAAGGTTTGTGAGATCTAGCCCCATGTCAGGGTCTGCACTGTCAGTGTGGAGCCTGCCTGGGATTCTCTCTCTCTCCTTCTCTCTCTCTCTCTGCCCTGCCCCTGCTCGTGTGTGCACTCTCTCTCTCTCAGCAACCCCCCCCCCCCGATTTTTTTCTGCATTGATTAGAACATGAGGTTCATTCTACTCTGCTTTGAAAAGTTCATATAGGTTTTCCTATAGAAAAGGCTTGTTAAGTGTCCCCAAAGCCCTAGACAAGAAGGGTTCTATTTGTAGGACGCAATGTACTCTTGGACCTCTCAAGTATTTTTGGATCTTTGGAGGCACCCTTGTGCTTATGTGAAGGGGAAGTGAGATAGAGGAGTTTGAGTGGCTTCCCATTCTGCCTCCCTGTGGTTTTTTGTTTTGTTTTGTTTTGTTTTGTTTTTACTTCTTCTTCCCTTGTTAAGAGGTTGTAAAAGCAAAGAAACAAAAACATTCTAGGGACTTTATATAGCAATTGTTAACACCTCCCTAGGTATTAAAGGTAGCAGTGAGAACAGGAGGCCAAAGGGCCTTGGAGAGGCCTCATCCCTTACTCCAGAGTTGTCTTCCCAAAGATGCCATAGCTGTTTATCTTCTAGAAAGCAGAAAAAAACCTGCAGGGACCACGTTAAGATTTTTTCGATTGTGACCTTCCAGAATCTGCAGGGATTCTTTCACAGTGTGTTGTCTAGGCTAAAATCAAGGAAATGAGGGAAGAGACTGGTGACTAGGCCAAGGGGCTCACGACATGGGAGGGGAGTGGCAAGAGACAGTACACCTGGCCCTCCTGCACCTGCAGTCACCTTCACGTTCCTCAAGAAAGGTCCAAAGGGCCCTCCTGGAAACTCTGTGATCTTTAATTCTGAAATGAGTACTTGTCCTGAAATCCTCTCTCTCTCCTAGCCTAGTGATCTGGGCAGAATAATCTCAGAAACACTCACAGCTCAGACTTAAGCTTCCAGGCCCAGCTCCATGCTTCCTCTCCCCAAGTGCCTGGTGAGGATGGAGAACAATGTGGAAAGGGGAGCTCAGCTCTTGGCCTCTCCTCAGCACTTAGGATCAGTTCCGTCAGCCCCCAAGTCTGGGTGTTTGAACAACTCAGATGGGGGATTTTTCTATCCCCAGAATGAGACAGGTCCAACCTGTCTTTTCCAGTTGGTCAGACAGGACTTCTTAGAGGTCTAGCAAAGCCTATCCCCCCGCATTTTTTAAGGCTCCTAGAAAATTAAATATTATACAAAGTGTGGTATAGTTTACGTGCTTGCATCTAGCATCTTTAACAGCCAACACAAGAACACAACTAGGTGTTTTGGTGGAAAGAACTTAAAAAGGTGAGACCTTTCATGAAGGTGAGACCTTAACCAAATGGCCCCCGAGAGGCCTGTCCATGCCTACTTTGCATTCTGTACAAACTCTTTCATCTCTCCCAAATGGGGGCCCTTTCCTGGGGGGGCAGGGAGAGCGGAGGCCAGCAGGAAAGAACCAGTGGCCCCTCGCCGTGTGCTCGGGGATGGGGCACGCTTCCACTGCCTCGTCTCCCGGGACAATATAGTTCCCCCTGGGCAGGATGGAGTCCCTCCTCTTCAAGGTTTCTCTCAGGGTTGTCCAAATGCTAGAGGGCCCCCAGCCAACCTGGGTGACTAGAGGAATGAGCTCGAGAAGCCCACGGAAGTAGTCTGGCTGCCTCAGGGCACCACATGTAGGCTCTCAACATGTGAACTGTCCGGAGGTGCCTTCTCACAAAATACAAATAACAAAATCAAGCAAGTAGACATCACGTTTGTTATTTATGGGGGATGGTGACATCGGTATTTATGTTCTGTGTTATTAAAAATCTATCTATCTCCCAAGGTTATTCCAGCCAATCTGGCTGTTGGTTTGAAGCAGGGTGTGTGCTCCGGCCACAAGAAGAAGTCTCTTCCAACAACAAAGGGGAAGAAAGAAAGCTGTAGGTTCTGCTGCGGGGAGGGCGGCAGGGAACACGAGAGGTGGGGACCCGGGGTCCTGGCCCCGGCACGGCTTCCTGTCCACCCCGCCTGCTCTGCGATGCTGGGAGTACCCCTCAGGCCTTTGCATTTTTTTCCCTCGAGACCCTGCTGGCAGACAGACGAGCCATTCACATGAGACTTGTACTTCTCAAAGGCTCCCCTCTGTCTCCTCCTCAGGGTCTGCAAGTTCCCTCTGCAGTTCCATCAGGCAGCTCCAACGGCGTAGAGCTTCCCCTGGGAAGCAAGCAGGCAGCTTGTGGGACTGAAGCTATTTCAGAAAGTGCCGTGTTTTCTGTCCTTACAACCGTTTTGTTCAACAAGGTCCCTGGGCAGAGGACTTAGAGAGCAGGCATCAGACCCAGCACAGACAGAAGCCGCTCACCAAGACGTTTCATCCTCGGAGCTGGCTGTGGCCAGAGGGTGAAAGATGCAGAGCTTGAGCGGGGCTCCGTGGCGCACAGCGCTCAGCCCTGGAAAGGGAGGACGCAGGCTCACTATCAGCCAAAGCTTCTCGCAATTCCACGGCCAGGTGTGTACAGCCAACCCATCGCTTTGCCAACGAGGACTGGTGGCTGACAAGTGCTAAGCAGCCGCTTCTGAAACCGCTGGTGCCGGGTCGGTCACTCACAGTCTAGACCGGTGGTTCCGATTCTTGTAAACACTGGATTCATCTGCAGAGCTTTAAAAACTTCTAACACCTCAGGGGGCGCCTGGGTATCAGTCAGTTAAGCGTACGACTTCGGTTCAGGTCATGATCTCACAGTTCGTGAGTTCGAGCCCCGCGTCAGGCTCTGTGCTGACAGCTCAGAGCCTGGAGCCTGCTTCGGATTCTGTGTCTCCCTCTCTCTCTGCCCCTCCCCCGCTTGCTCGCTGGCGCTTGTGCGCACGCGTGCGCTCTCTCTCAAAAATAAATAAACATTAAAAAAAATTAAAAACTTCTGAGACCCGCTGTCTTAGTCCATTTGGGCTGCTATAACAAAATATTACAGCCTGGGTGGGTTATAAACAACAGAAATTTCTTTCTTTTTTTAAAAAGATTTTATTTTAAATAATCTCGATGCCTAATGTGGGGCTCAGACTCATAACCCCAAGATCAAGAGTCTCCATGCTCCACTGACTGAGACGGCCAGGCACCCCCCAGAATTTATTTGCCATAGTTCTTGAGGCTGGAAGTCGCAGATCAGGGTGCCGGTGTGGTCAGGGGAGTGCCCTCTTCTGGGTTGCAGACTGCTGACCTTTGGTACTCACAGGGTAGAGGGGGCTTGGGAGCTCTGTGGGGTCTCTCTTATAAGAGGTTTAATCCCATTAATGAGGGATCCACCCTCATGACCCAAGAAACTCCAAAGGTCCCACCGTCTAATCCCATCACACCAGGCATTAGGATTTCAACATAGGAATTTTGAGAAGACACAAACTTTCAGACCACAGCACCTGGGTGCCACCCCCTGGAGGTTCTGATGTATTTGGTCTGGGCATCAAGATTTTTTAAAGCTCTCCAGATGACTCTACTGTGCTGCCAGAGATGAAAACCACTGGCCTGGACATTAATTTGAGGAATGGCATAAGAAACTTGGAAGGAAGCAACAGGCCCAGTAGAGGATTTCCAAAGAGACTCCGTTTGCAGTGACTGGTAAAAGAAACGAAAGAGGTGGGTGTGCTCTGCTTTAATGAAGGTCACTATAAGTCATGGGTCAGGTTGAATTTCCTGTTGAAAGTCTTTTAACATCACGTTAAGTGTGGTAGGTTAAAAATGGCCGCAAATTCCTTATTACTTATTGACAAGGGGTGCCTAGACTGGCCTTGGTGACAAGCTTGGGCAACAGAATGAAGTGGACATGACCTTCTGGGCCTATCTAAGAAGTCTTGAAGCCACCACCTGGGGCTTCCTGGAATGCTACCTCTGAGAACACCAGCCGCCATTTAAGAAGGCTGATTATCTTGAGACCGCCATGCCATGAGGAAGCCCAAGCTATGCACACGGACAGAGACGGACGTGCAGCAATCTACCTGTTCCAGACAGCCCAGCGCAGGCACGCCACACACAGGTGAAGAAGTCACTTGGATATTCCAGTCCCAGCAGACACAAGGGGGGCAAGAACCAAGGAGTCACCAGCAGACAGCCAGTACTGAAGCCACAGACACATAACCCCAGTCAAGTATCCCATTCCTTTCCAGCAATCTCTGGACATGGGAGCCACCCCAGCTGAAGCTCCAGTCACGGAGCAGACATGAGTTGTCCCTGTTGTGCCCTGCTCAAAACCCTGACCACAAAATTGTGAGAGGAGAAAGGCTGTTTTTACACCACTAACTTCTGGGGTGTTGGTTATGCAACAATAGATAACCAGAACCACAGTAGTACATAAATAAACAGTCATTGTACAAGATTCAAAGAATATAGATGTATACAAAGCAAATGGGGAAACTTTTCCATCACCCCCTCATTTCACTTTTTCTCCTTTTTATAGGTAACAGCTGGCTGTACATCCTACCCATTTCCTGACGTGTTTACACATGTATATGTATTTGTTATGTGTACGTGTGACGCGATACACATTTTCCCAGTTTTTTAAAATAACAACAGTGCGCGTGGATCAAGATGCACAGGCCTTGCGTACTCTCATCAGATGCACGGTATGCCACAGGATGGGCATTCCACACTTGTACTTACTATCTCTTCTACTGGTAGACATTTAGGTTGTTTTCAATTCTTGGTTTCATGAACAATTCTGTGAGGGACATCTTGTAGTGCGACTTTGCATACATCCAGCCATTTCTTTAGGATAGTCCTAGAAATAGAATAACTGAATCAACGGGTATGTGCATTTTTTAGGCTTTTGGGGTGGTAAAATGGAACCTAAAATTTACCATTTTAACTACTGTTAAGTGTACAATTCGGTGGCATGAAGTACGTTCACATTATTGTACAACCATCACCAGCACTCGTCTCCAGAACTTTTTCATCATCCTGGACGGAAAGCCTAAGCACTAAATAACTCTCCACTCCCCTCCCCTCCCAGGCCCTGATCATGACTACTCTACTTTCTGTCTCTACGAACTTGAATATTCTAGGTACTTCATATAGGTACAATCATACGTTTGCTCTTTTGTGTCTGGCTTACTTCATTTAGCATAACGCTTTCTAGACTTAGCCATGCTATAGCATGTATCAGAATTTCCTTCTTTTTCAAGGCTGAATAAGTGGGTAGGTACATCACTCAGCCAGGGCCACACAACTGGTTAACGGAAGGCACTGTATTCTCACTGAGGCAGTCTGGCCCTGGAGCCTGTGCTATGAAGGCATATGAGGCACTCACAGGATTCTTACATCACGCATAAATTTAGTGCCAATATACGTTAGCTTCAACCGTTAAGTGTCACCCGTGGCAGTTCCAAAGCTATGATTTTTGGTGTTTTTTTTTTTTTTCAACGTTTATTTATTTTTGGGACAGAGAGAGACAGAGCATGAACGGGGGAGGGGCAGAGAGAGAGGGAGACACAGAATCGGAAACAGGCTCCAGGCTCTGAGCCATCAGCCCAGAGCCCGACGTGGGGCTCGAACTCCCAGACCGCGAGATCGTGACCTGGCTGAAGTCGGAAGCTTAACCGACTGCGCCACCCAGGCGCCCCGATTTTTGGTGTTTTGATACCCTCCTGCCACCACTAGATCAATCTTGGAAAATGTTCTGTGTGGTCTTTGATGTCTGATTTTAGCTTTGACTTACAAGGTTGTTTTCTCCTAACTACTGCCTGCAGCATTAAGAACTGTTTCTAACTGCTGTCTTCTGCAGATGGTCCTTGGGGTGGGGGGTGGGAGGGGAGTGTCCACTGTGCTTCTACCGCCAGCCCCAGAGACCACGTGCGAGGGCACCCCCTCCAGGAAGCAGAAGTGCCACGTGAGCTTGGGGATGCACAGCTAGGTCACGCCCTGTGTGAAGGCTCTTGTGCAAATACTAAGACCTTCCTGGGCAAGTGGCCTTACCGTCATTTCAGCTCAAATTTTTTTAAATTGTGGCTTCTGTTGTGTGACATCAAGGGAGTCAAGGCTTGAGACCTTAAGTCTGTATCTGCATTAACTTGATGCCTGCAGCATGTGTGTGCGTGTGTGCGTGTATGTGTGTTTAAGTTTAGAGGTAGGTTTGTGCCGTGCGTTTAACTTCAGAGGCAGGTCTGTTCTGTTTCTCCGGTATTGGCAAACCTCACATATTATTTGAAAATCTCACATATGTGTTTCTCTGTGGGCACAGTCTGCATTTTAAAAATCATTTTCCTACTCCTCTGCACTGCAATGAAAAAAAAGCGTTCCGGTTAATGAGGTTTTATTTAAGTTTTTGCTATAAAGAATAATGAGCAGGGGCACCTGGCTGGCCCAGTCCTAAGAGCATGCAACTCCCGATCTCAGGGTCATGAGTTCAAGCCCCATGTTGAATATAGTTACGGACTATGTTTCAAGTGTCACAAAAAGTTTAAATGTTCATTGAAAACCACAAAGATGTATGGAGCACAGAGTGAAAACCACAGCCCCTGTCTCTAATTCTACTTTCTACAGGTGCCATGTTATTTCTTGTCTCCCTTCAGATACTGGAATTTTGAAAATATTTTGCATACTTTTTACAAACGTGGGATTATAGTGCCATACTGTACCACAAACACGCTTTTATTCAAGTTCTGTAGTGACCGTCTCTGCACACGAGCACATGGAAAACCACGGCACATTTCCAACAGACGCGGCGCAGTCCATGGAGCAGATCCACCGAAATGTACTCGGCCAGTGGTCTGGTGATAGGCATTAGGTTGTTTATGGCTTCTAACTAATTGCCAAGTGTGGCAGGCAAGGGAATGTTCCACAAGGTTGACGAGGATTTGAGTAAGAAGGTGCCCCTCACACTGATAGGGGGAAATCTGTTACTAGACGGCCGACAGGACTCACAGGGGAATTCCAGACCTTGCCCGAAGACTCTCCTTCTGGGTTCTTCTTCCCACCCCGCTTGCCCCGCTCCAACAGGCTGTAAATTGTCCCCGCTGCTGACGCTCGGGAGAATGATCTCCTCTGAGCCTGCCGGTGTAAAATAAACCTCCCGCCTTCCAAGATCTCCACGTGCCGCTTGGTTCTTCCGCTGGCGATCCAGACCAGGTTATGTAACATTCGGTTCCCTGACGGGGAAACCCAACCGCGCCGGCCCACTGTTGCCACCGGTTTGGGAAAATGGAGAGGCGGTGACGGAACGAGGAGCCTCAAGGGAGAAGGCGCACCCTGACTGGATTTCGGCAGTCTCCCGCTCGGCAGCCTCGGGCCAGCCTGCTCTGCCATTCCTGCCGGACTCGAGGAGACTTAGCAGGTGAGGCCCTGGACCCAAGGTCGAATACCGGAAGGCCTGGGACCCAATTCTGTCCTGTCCAGCCCACCCATAGTGGTGGAAGGGGAACCTGATCATTCCCCGGAGACCTCAGTGGTCTCACAGGGAGAAATTCTGTGGGAGGGAATGTAGCAACCTCTGGTGTGTACGTGAGTGTGAATGTGCGACTCGGTCCGGCTTGCCTGCTGAGTTCGATTCTGTGGCTCCACGGGCGGGCACCCTTAAGGTCCCCAAAAGCCCACGGAGTCTGAGTGGACCCATCTGCAATTCCATGGTGAACAGCACACAGTCTGTGCCGGCATCGGAATAGTTTCCGATCGTAAGTCACAAAGCTGAGACTGCTACAGCTAAGTGTCACCCAAGTTCCTTCGGGCCACGGCCAGACAGGCATCTGACTGGTCTCCCCATTAGAGGGGGCACGCTTACACCTCTGTCTCACGGGAACATTATGGGGTCGGGACAGAGAAAAAAAGGTGTTTTCAGGAGACTATGGAATTAATATAGCCACCGGCAAGTTAAGGACCTTATGTGAGTTGGTGTAGGATGGCCCTCAGAGGGAACCTTAGATGTCCCAACGGTCCGCCACATCTGGCATGCTGTCGCCACAGACCCAGGTTACCCTGATCAGCTCCCATATATCGACTCCTCGTTAGAGACTGCCCAAACCCCTCCCCCTTGCGTGTGATCTACCTGCAACAAACAGGGACAGGCTAGGGTCTTCGTCGCCTCGACAAAGTAGCTCAAGGAAGGTCAACAGAAGTCCCAACCTCCACAAGTTCTCACTGGCGATCCAGAGGAAGAACCAATCTTGCCCCCACCATATGAACCTCCCGGTTCCCGATACTCTGCCGCCTTCGGTCTCCCCACCACCTCTGGACCCAGCAGATCTTCTCTCCCTTGGACCAGTGGCCTCGGCCAGGCACAGCACTCTCCAGGTGCCGGTCCACAGCCACCGGTACCAAGAGGCTCTCCTCCGGGGGATCCGAGCAGGGGCTAAGAAGCCCGTGAGTCTGCCCAGCCCAAGGGGAATCCCCTGGGGATCATTATGAGCGCCTACGCGAGGCTTACACCCGTTTGACCTCGAGGCACAAGAGAGCCACAACAAAAGGACAGGGAAGGTCCAGCTGCCAAAAGGGGGAAGCCCAAAACCTCCTTAGCAAGGGATCAATGTGCCCACTGCAAAGAAAAAGGACATTAAAAGAATAAGTGTCCCAACCAGGTAAAGGCCCTTGAAACCCAACCGATATGCACAAGAACCCTGCAAAAAAGACTTCATAGGCCTGGCAGGAATAGATTCAGATTGAGGGGGACCAGGCTCACTTCTTCTCGGCCCCCATGAGCCCACAGTCAAAATAAAAGTAGGGGGCCAAACTATGACTTTTATGTAAACTCGGGGGCCACACGGTACGGCATGAGTTCCTCTACCTACCTGAGTGCCCTATCCCTCTCCTCGGCCAGGATATACTCTCAAAGCTGGGGGCCCAAATAACCTTTGGGCTAAAAGACGCACCAGCCTCCAACTGAATTAAAAAATGGAGGTTCTCCTGTGCCCAGGCCCAACCGAGCACCCACCTGAATTCAGGACTGCCCTCCCCACTGTATGGGCCTAGGACAACCCCCGCCCCCCCCCCCCCCACCGACTTGCCCACCACCGGCCCCTGTCATTGTAGAATTAATCCCAGGGGCTCGACCGCAGAGACAGTGGCAATACCCCCTCCCACAAGAGGCAAGGGCAGGCATCCAAGAACACCTGACAAGACTCAAAGAAGCAGGCATGCTGGCTGAATGCCAATCGACCTGGAACACCCCACTTTTGCCAGTCAAGAAGCTGGGAGGAGGGTATCCACCCAATTCAAGAAGTGACCGTCTCCTTGCACGCAGTGGTCCCAAACCCATACACCCTCTTCAGCCAGATTCCAGGCTCTGCCAGATGGTTTACCTGCCTAGACTTAAAGGATGTCTTCTTCTGCCTCCGCCTGCCCCCCCCCCTTCCCAAGCCAACCCTCGTTTGCCTTCAAGCGGACCGAAGCAGACACAGGGCGTCAGATGCAAATGACTTGGAGGTGCCTCCCACAAGGGTTTAAAAAACTCGCCTGCCCTCTTTGGGGAGGCACTGGCCAGAGACCTCACTGGCTTTCAAAGGGAGGCCACACACTGCACCCTTCTCTAGTATGCGGATGAGCTCCTCCTTGCCAGCAATACCCAAGAGAATTGTACAGAGGGCACAGGGCCCTCCTCCAACTTCTGTCGAACTCAGGGTATCAGGTATCATGGAAAGAGAGCTCTAGAGCTGGAGAAAAAGAAGGTCATCACTTCCCTACCCCAGACACAAACTAAGAGGGGGCTACAAGAATTCCTGGGGGCTGCGGGATTCTGCCGAATCCAGATTCCCAGATTCTCAGTAATAGCAAGATCTCTCTATAATCTCCTGTTAGGGCCAGATCGAGAATGCCCTGTCTGGCAGAGGAGGCCAAAGCTGTCTTCCTAGAGATAAAGGCCGCCTTGGGGCAGGAACCAGCCCTTGGCCTGCCGAATATAGAAAAGCCTTTATTCTCTTTGTGCATGAGAAGGAAAAGGTCATCCTCAGGGTTCTCACACAGACTGTTGGCCCTGTCGAAGAGGATGGACCCAGTGGCAGCGGATGGCCACTATGCCTTAGGGCACAAGCGGCCACAGTTCTGCTCATTAAGGAGGCAGAGAAACTCACCCTGGGACAAGAACTAAGGTTCCCCATGCTGTCACATCTCTCACGCCTCTCCAACTCCCAGCTAGCACAATAGGAGGGGCTCCTCTGCAAGAATCCACGGGTCACTCTCAAAACAGTGTGGACGCTGAACCGCACAACTTTCCTACCTTCCAAGAAAGAGAAACCAGATCGTGACTGCTCTGAGGTGACCAAGAAAGTTTTCGCAAGCCGCCCGTATCTGCGTGACCAGGCCCTAGAGAACCCAGACCTCACCTTGTTCAGGGACGGTGGCAGTTTCATCACAGAGGGCGCTCGAAAGGCAGGGTATGCAGTGACATGCCTTAATCCAAGCCCTCACCATCAGCAAGGACAAGCGAGTCAACTGACTCCCGGTACACCTTTGCTACTGTACACACACGGGGCAATCTACAAAGACAGGGGCCTCCTCACCACGGCGGAGAAGGCCATCAAAAACAAGGAGGAAATACTAAAGCTCCTCGAGGCTGTCTGGCTTCCAAAAGAAGTTACAGTTCTACCCTGCAAAGGACACCAGAAGGGAGACGACCCTACAGCACGAGGAAATCGTCTAGCAAAGGAGCCAAGGTGGCAGCTAATAAGGAGGTAGACACAGCTCCCTCCCTTATCCGCGCCGCGACCCCCACCAGGAGTTCAAAGAAGAAATTGTCCCCCGGTTCGGCCTGCCGGCCACAATCCACGGTGAAAATGGACCTGTGGACATTATACAAACTTTAACCAGCTCCCTCAAAGCTTTACAATGTTTACCGGCCTCAAAGCTCAGGGAAAGTAGGGCGAATGAATCTCACCCTCAAGGGAACCTTAGCCAAGTTCCGCTAGGAAACAGACCTCCCATGGCCGGACCTGTTGCCCCTGGCCCTCCTGCGTGTCCACTGCACACCAGGAACTCAAGGTTTCTCCCTTTTTGAACTAATATATGGAAGGCCCCCTCCATGTTAGGGAGCCTCCCAGAAAGGAAATAAGAAAACAACTTCAAGCGTTAGGGGCCACCCTAAATGAGTTTCAACGATACCCTCGAGAAAGCACCAATCTCTTTAGGATGCCCTGTACATCACTTCTCACGGAGGGACTCACTCTAGGCCAAAGACTGGAAAAAAGATCCTCTCAAACCACAGTGGACTGGGCCTCATACTGTTATTCTGGCCACCCCCACTGCCCTCAGGGTCACAGGTATCACTCCACGGGCCCACCACTCCAGAGTCAAGAGGACCAATCCTGAGGAGCCTCAGACGTGGAAGAATGACCCAAGTCCGATCTTCAGCCCTGCTCCAGCCACACCCTGGAAGCTGGCTGGTCTATGCAGGGCAGAAGCTTGAGGACTCACCAGTCCTATAAAATAAATAGACTGTTCTTACTCCTTGCCATCAGATTGGCAGAGGTTGCCCCAGAAAGCTGGGGAAACAGTGAGAGGTTCCTGTCCGCAATCACCTTCCTCTTATGGATAGGCTGTTTTCTTGGTATTGATTGCCTCCAATCTGGGCCCCACCGTGGAAGAATCTGGGGGGTTTAAAAGCTTAAATGTGGTGTAACCTCTTTCAGTCTGCTGGTTTGCCTGCGAGTAAGGTTGCCAGTGCCATTTGGGGGAAGTGTTTGCACTAAAGTATGTGCCTCAAGCTTCAGGAAAAAGAGATTAAAAGATTCTCAAGATAAAAGTCGGTGCTTAGATTACCCTTCAGTCTTAAGGCTTGGGTTAAACGAGCAGTGTTACTACCCGTCCTCCTAGGGGCAGTGATAGCCACGGGGATAGGGACACAGGCTCTTGTGTGGGACTAACGAGTGGCCAACTCCCTAGTGTCCCTACAGAGCCAAATAAGTTCCCTGGCAGGAGTTGCCCTCCAGAACAGATGGGCACTTGACCTCCTCACTGCCAACAAAAGGGGCACCTGCATCTTCCTCAGAGAAGAATGCTGTTACTTTATAAACCAGTCAGGAACAGTCACAACCAAAGTCAGGGAACTGAGAGAAAGGACCAGCCTGAAATAAATAAAGATGATGCCCTCGAATACGGCCTATATCCGTTTAAAGGGGCATCAAAGGGGGGAATGATAGGGGAAAATCTGTTATAAGACGGCCAACAGGACTGATAGGGGAATTCCAGTCCCTGTCACAAGACTCCTGTTCTGGGTTTTTTTCCCCACCCCGCTTGCGGTGCTCAAACAGACTATAAGTTGTCCCCGCTGCTTAAGCTCAAGGACTCAGACCTCTGGAGAACGATCTCCTCTGAGCCCACCAGTGTAAAATAAACCTCCTGCCTTCCAAGATCTCCCAGTGCCGCTCGGTTCTTCTGCTGGGTGATCCAGACCAGTTTCCGTAACAACACTACCATGCAGGTGACAGTCTGGTTATGCTTAACCTGAGACTAGAAAGTAGTCTCGATGGGAAGGACTTAAACAGAATGTTGGAACTAGAAATACAGATACACCTAGTGGAGTGTTCCTCCCTCGATTCTCCTGCAGTATACGCGGATCAAAGATCTTTCTTGAAGGTGAAATATGTAAGACAATGAAAAAGTACGGGCGCTTTGACTGACGTGGGCATCTATGCCTAGAAGTCCCTACTAGGTTCCCCCAGGTGGACTTCAGGAACTCCATGAACCCCCTGAAATGACACACGAAACTGCAGGCGCTGGTGTTTTCCTGAACAAAACCATTATCTCTATGGCTCACAGCACTTCCCTACATTTTTCAAAATGAATGATATAGAAGGGTTTAAGAATCTCTACCCTAGGGGTCTTGCTGTTTGAAAACCAACAGAACGGCAGTGCTGGCGACGGGCTGAGTGACCCATTTCTTTCAATGCTCCCATCAGGACCAGGAACGACGGTTTTCTCCCCTCTCTGGAAGCCAGGAGACAAGGGTTCGGGGCAAGGGTGCCCCACGACCTGCCCGTCCTCGGCCGGGCACGGTCTGGGGTACACAGTGGGCACTCGGTAAATACTTGCCGTAAACACGAGTGAACGAGGTCTACAGGCTCTTACAGAGTGGAGGGCTGGGGGAAGCAAAGGCCGCGGCGCAGCCCCCGCGCACCCACGTCCGCCAACCTCGGGCCACCGTGGACCGCGACCACCGCCACCTCTCGGCATCGTGCAGGGGATACCAGCGGCGACCGCCGCGCCTCCTTGGCGCTAGGCGCGGGCCGCTACGGGCAGACGCAGGTATAGGCTGCTGAGGCCGCCAATCCCGACCACGGCGCCGTGCCCCAGAGCCCCCTGGGACACGTAGGCCCCCGTGAGCCCGCCCACCCGCCCTCCGATTGGCTTTGCGTACCCCCGGAGCCCCCTGGGAGACGCAGTTTAGGGCACGCTGGCCCGGCGCGGGAGATCCAGGCCGTGACCGCGCGGCCCGTGGGGCGTCAGCCCCCTGGGCGGGTCGCGTCTCCTACCGCTCTCCCTCCCTCGGGCCGAGCCCTCGGGGCCACGGCGGAGACCGCGTGCGGTGTGGTTCTCGCTCCCAGCGCCTGGAGCCGACACTTCCCTTTTATCCTCGGGCCGCTCTTCCCGTAGACACACCCCGTGCTGCCCAAGCAGCCTTCCCTGGGAGCGATTCTCCCACGGGGTTGCTCCCGGGCGTGAGACCCGCGGAGCGGGGTCTTCCTGCCCCCACGCGCCGAAGTGAGTGCGGCCGCGGGAACCGCGCGCCGTGGGCGGAGGGGGTCTCGGAGGTGATGGCTGTTCGGGGACGGGGATCTTCCGTCCGCCAACCACGACAAGCCCGGCGCTGAAGGAAGGTGATACTGACTCACGGTGCCAGGCTCTTTTGCATACATTATCTCACTGAAATTCCCAAACCACCCATTTCACTTAGAGGAGACCAGCTCAGAGAAGTCGAATAACTGGCCCCGGTCACACAGGTCCTAGATCTTGGAGTCCCGTTTTTTCCCCCACTACTTTGTGCACATTGGAGGCTCAACAACAGTTTCTTTCTTTTTTTTTTTTTTTTCAACGTTTATTTATTTTTGGGACAGAGAGAGACAGAGCACGAACGGGGGAGGGGCAGAGAGAGAGGGAGACACAGAATCGGAAACAGGCTCCAGGCTCCGAGCCATCAGCCCAGAGCCCGACGTGGGGCTCGAACTCACGGACCGCGAGATCGTGACCCGGCTGAAGTCGGACGCTTAACCGACTGCGCCACCCAGGCGCCCCTCAACAACAGTTTCAATACAAGGTGCTGAATGACCGAAGCACTCGGGGCAGCTTGGCCGCGGGGAGGGGGGTGGGGTGGGAGGCGGTAAGGAGACAGGGAGGTGGGAGTGAGGACAGGATAATGTAAACCAAACCTCAAAGGATGCCAAAGAAGGGAGAGCAGTTGCCTTCCAGGCAACTGGGTTTTTCTCTTCACTAACCTGTAAGCCTTTGACGGTCAGTGACTGTACGCGCACAGCCAGCCTCCTAGTAGGGTCCCTAAAAATATTGTCAGAACAAATTTTTTTCAATGTTTTAAATTGTAAAATGTTTAAATACAAAAAAAAAATTGTAAAGAATAAAATGAATACCCTCTTACCCTCTATATAGATTTAACAATCAGAATAAATAATGTATAGCACTTTGTACCTTATGAAGCTTCTTACTTGGCATTAACATATTGCAAATGAAACTCATTGGTGAACCAACCAAGGAACTATTCGACACCACAACTGCACAACATCCACAGTTCAAGGCCACCCACAGTAGCCTACCTTGGGGATCTGGCTTGCTCTCCGTTTCCATCCTGCTCGGGAGGTTGTAGGTGGCCAAAGAACTTGGTTTGTTCTCAGAAAGCAAAGTTACAAATATGTGTCTCAATGGGAGGTTCATTGCCTGGAAATTCACTTTGAACTTGAGAAGTTAGCCTCTCAAAGTCTCAGATTTCTCCCTTAAAATTTAATAGACTGGAGTGTAGGGAGAGTTGGGTCACAATGGGATCTATTCAGCATCGTATTAACACAGGAACTCACTCTTCCATGATCTTGCCAATGGTTCGTTCTTTTTCTCAATAACAGATACGTACTATATTTAAATACCATAAACCTTTATCATGATGGTTGGGGGGGGGGGACAGGACTGATACCCCCTTGAAGGCAAAGCTAATTATAAAATACTTTTAAAAAATGCTTTTAATGTTTATTTATTTTTGAGAGAGAGAAAGAGATGAAGTGCCAGTGGGGGAAGGGCAGAGAGAGAGGGAGGCACAGAATCAGAAGCAGGTTCCAAGCTGTCAGGGCAGAGCCCGATATGGGGCTCTAACTCATCAACTATGAGATCATAACCTGAGCCTAAGATGGGTGCTTAACCGACTGAGCCACCCAGGTGCCCCTCAATCAAACATTGTTTTTTTGTTTTAATTTTTTTTTACATTTATTTATTTTTGAGAAACAGACAAAGTGTGAGTGGGGGAGGGGCAGAGAGAGGAGACACAATCTGAAGCAGGCTCCAGGCTCTGAGCAAGCGGTCAGCACAGAGCCTGACGCGGTTCTCGAACCCACAAACTGTGAGATCATGACCTGAGCCGAAGTCGGATGCTCAACTGACTGAGCCACCCAGGTGCCCCCCCTCAATTAAA
This sequence comes from Lynx canadensis, assembly GCF_007474595.2. NCBI lineage: Eukaryota > Metazoa > Chordata > Mammalia > Carnivora > Felidae > Lynx > Lynx canadensis. Next base: position 3,026,651 of record NC_044318.1, on the reverse strand, counting down.
CACTGTAAAGACATTCCGAGACGGGCGCCTGGGTGGCTCAGTCGGTTGAGTATCTGACTTTGGCTCAGGTCACGATCCCATGGTTCCTGAGTTTGAGCCCTCTGTGGGCGGGCTATAATCTTCTTTGCACGTTTTTTCATTAAAGAAAAAAAAAAATTACTGGAACCTCAAAAAATGGAAGCTTAGTGATCTTCTCTTGACCTAGAGGCCTCAGTGTCGTCAAAACACTACCTTATAAGTCCATGATCCAGAAATGCCCGTGTTGCGAAATTATCACTGCAATTGCAAAATATCCTGCTCTGGACTGGAAAGCCCAACTTCCTACCCAATCCTGTCGTATGTACGTGAGCCTCAGCTCAAAGGAGTTTCCCGGCAAGGGAAGACAGGGCAGGTTGTTGCACTATTTGGTTTCTGTCTCGGCAGGGGGAGGCTGCCTGCGACGTAGCTGTGTTACTGCCTTCTGGAAGCTTGTACAGGTCCTGGTCCCAGAGATGCGCAGTCAACACCCTTCTTGCCCAACCTGAGAATATCACACATCTAACATTTGCATCACATGTATGCATTTGGATCCATCCATTTTTTTAGAGAATATGTTGGGTTTGGGGTTATTTTTCTGAGGAGGATCCAGAAAACCAAAAGCACTGGATACTCTGTAAAAATATGAAGTACGAGGACTGACTGGACAATAAGAAAAATTCAACTAAGCAGAACTCAATCTAAGAATGATCCCAGGCTGGTCACACACTGGCAGGTGACACACGGTGCTGTTTGTCCTGCCAGGCATCAGAATGTTGTAACTGACCTGTGGTCAGAATGACCATTTTGAGCCTCCTTGGTCAGCTGGAAGAAGTGACACTACTGGTTAGTGAGGAATAGTAAAATAATAAATTATTATCATGCACGGGGCACCTGGGTGGCTCAGTCGGTTGGGCGGCCGACTTCGGCTCAGGTCACGATCTCGCGGTCCGTGAGTTCGAGCCCCGCGTCGGGCTCTGGGCTGATGGCTCGGAGCCTGGAGCCCGCTTCCGATTCTGTGTCTCCCTCTCTCTCTGCCCCTAACCCACTCGCATTCTGTCTCTGTCTCTCTAAAAAATAAGCAATACATACATACATACATACATACATACATACATACATATCATGCAGATGGACGATATTGCAAAGTGGCTAAAAGAGGGAGTTTGAATCCTGGCTGAGTCACTGGGCAAGTCGCTAAACCACTAATCCTGGCTGTAAATGAGGATGATGAATCCTGCCCTAAGGGGTGCTGCAGAGATTCCAGGAGATCATGCGTAGAAAGAAAGCCGTGCCTGGTACAGAGCACGCACCGTTGGAGGGGAACTGTGTTACCAACCAAACATCTGTAAGCCAAAAATTTCATGACAAAGACAGAAAGTTTAAACCAGGACTTGCAAATGACACCGACTAAGTGACAGAAAAGTCACCACTTTGCATATACCATTGTAGCAAATGATTTAGGAAAGGATTGCTGCCAAATGCCAAAACCATGGGGTGAAAGACATTTCCACACACTCGGGCTACTTACTAATTACAAAGAAAAAATAGAGACATCCTGGGGATGCCTGCATGTACCCTCAGTCTAGTAACAAGGAGACACCCAGACAGATCTAAACTGAGGGACATTCTGCTTGGAACGCACTTTTCAAAAACATTGTCTTGACAGAACTTTAAGAGGTGGGTAAGTGTGAGAGTGTTCTAGATACAAGCAGGCGTCAGAGATGTGACACCTAAAAGTGATGCAGGATCTCTGATTCAGCCCCGGATCAGAAAGGGGGAAAAGCTGTCAAGGACATTATCACCATGGCAACTGAAGAAATCTGATGATGGACTCATTAAACTATGATAATGATGTTAATTTTCCAGAGTGTGATGACTGTATTCTGAGTATTTAATATATCCTTGGGGCGCCTGGGTGGCTCAGTCAGTTAAGCATCCGACTTCGGCTCAGGTCACGATCTTTCAGTTTGTGGGTTCGAGTCCCATGTCAGGCTCTGCATTGACAGCTCAGAGCCTGGAGCCTCCTTCAGATTCTGTGTCTCCCCGTCTCTCTCTCTGCCCCTCCCCTGCTCATTCTCTCTCTCAAAAAATAAATAAACATTAAAATAAATAAAATAGTATCCTTATATCCTCGTTCTTAGTACTTAGGGTATCTGGTATTTGGAGTAATATCTGATAATGTTTGAGATTCATTACCGAATGGTTCAGAGGGGGAAAAAATGAAAAAAAAGTTCATGCATGTGTGTATGTAAGAGAGAGAATCACCAAGTACTGTAAGATGTGAACAGTTGGTGAATCCAGGTAACTCTTCTCAACTTTTCCGTAGGTTTGAAATTTTTCAAAACAAAAAGTTGGGGATAAAAATCAGAAAGACAGAAAGCAGAAAGACAGAAGCAGTTAACTGTGGCAGAAGTCAGCTCACCACACATACGACTTGCATTAGCTCTGGAGCGACTTCTAGAACCCCACACTGGGCCATGAGCTCCAAAGGACACCTATGCCTTTTTCACCCTTCTTTCTCCAGCATCCTGGCATGGTGTCCAAAATATGTGTTTAGGGCACCTGGCTGGCTCAGTCCATAGAGCATGTGACTTTTGATCGCCGGGTTCTGAGTTCAAGCGCCGGTTCAAGAGTTCTGAGTTCAGCTGAGTTCAAGTTGGATGTAGAGCTTACTTTAAAAAAAAAAAAAAAAACTTGTTACACAAATGTGCATGGACCAGCACCCTCCCTCGGGGGTATGCCCTCAGGAAGCCGGGGCAGAGTAGGAAACAAATCAGTTTGACGTTTCCACGCAAGGTGTTTTGAGGCCTTCACGATGCTGAAAGTACCAGACAGCTGGACCTACACCAGCAAGGGTGACACCAGGGCTTGTGTCCTGGCACTGCCCTTCTGGCTTCGCCTCCTTCTTGGTGAGGGAAGGGCAAAGCTTGTGGGGCTGCATTTGTTGATTCCATCCCCCCCCCCACATTTGCTCTGGAGAGTCAATAAAATCCCAGGAGTCTGCAGGAGAACAACTGGCCAAGGGGACAGACCCTTTTCCTCTTCAGCGTGGGACCAGGGCTTTGTTCCTATTCCCCACGCCCGCCCCCATATCCTGGGAGGAGAGAGGGAAGCATCTGAGTGCCTGCTCAGGATGAAGGCTCTGGAATCCGATCCCAGACCCCCTTCCACGCACACACATATTTACCCGATGCTCTGCAGGCCGGTATGTGGAGGTGAGGGGTGGGACGTCTGGAGGACCATGTGTCTGGAAAGGCGTTGTGCCCTCCCAGCCCTCTCCAAACCTGTCAGAAAGAGAACATGAGCCAGTGATGACACTGGGAACAAACAAACAATGACACTCACAGATCCATTTTCACCAGAGTGCAGAGTGTTTCCTGTGCCTTTTCCGTTATTTCACAACCTGTCTCTTTTTACTCACCCTCTGGGCTCCAGGACAGAAGCTGTTTCAGACATCTGGCTCCGGCCTCTCCTGGTCAACACCATGATCAAGACCCCTAGTGACCATCTGCTGCACTCCCTGGAGGGGCTGGTGCCCAACGACTTTGAGAGGTTCAAGTTTAAGCTCCAGAACACCAGCCTGGAGAAGGATCAATCCCGGATCCCCCGGGGCCAGCTCCAGAAAGCCAGGCCAGTGAGGCTGGCCACCCTGCTGATCACCCACTATGGGGAAGAGTGTGCCGTGCGGCTCACCCTGCAGGTCCTGAGGGCCATCAACCAGAACTTCCTGGCAGAGGAGCTCCACAAGGCGACTGACCCAGGTAAGCAGGTCCCATGCCCTTGCATCCTGCAGCACGACTTCGGGCTGTTCACGGGGTGGGGCGGAGGTGCAAGAAAGAACTTGGGTCTGGACCAGTGTGTTGTGACCTGAGGATTAGGAGTCCCGGGTTTCCCAATGACCGCAGTGACACTGGCCGAGCAATTCCTTTCTGCCGCTCAGGTCTTTGGAGCTGGGTGAGCATAGCCAAAGCTCCCAAAGGCTTAAAAAAAAACACAAAAAGACTGAGATTCTGACTGTGGGACAGAATCAGAAGAGGCAGGAGCTAGATGCCTGATCTTAGAGGATCCTGCACTTCCTAAGTGCTTAACGCTTGTGGACCGACAAGTATCTTGGGGAGAGGACCCACCTAATTTCTTTTGAGCTCTCTGACCCATTTCACAACGGTATTCTAAAATTCCCAATCCTTTTTCTTCCTTTCCTCCATCTTTTCTCTTCCCTCGTTTTCCTCCCTTCTGCCTCTTGTTCTTCTGCTCCTGTTTGGTTGTAAGTTTCTGATTTCATTACACTGTGATCGACGAATGTGACCTATTTGATGTTTGCTTTTAAAGATTTTTTGTGTGTGAGATTTGGGGGAAGAGCTAATACGTGGTCGGCTTAAAAAAATATTCTTTCTCGCTTCTCAGCCTTTTGGTTAAGATCAAGTGTAAAAAAATACTCTTTAGTGTTTGAGTATTTCTTCTACCTCCAGACTCCAAGGACACATTAGAAATGCTTTCCATGTGTGTTTTTTGAAGTAGAAATGTTTAAATAACATGGAACTTCTTGCTTTTGAAAGAGTGATGGATTAAACAGTAATTGGAGTCTAGTGTCATCTGATGAGAATTTTTTTTTTTTTTTTGGATGAGGAGAATTTGTAAGTTACTTTGTTATGTTTTAAAACCTGGTTATTAGCATCTTCAGGGCTTTCCCCCCAGTTCCGGAGCCAGTTCCAAGAACTTACCATTTTCCTAGGAAGCAACATGTTTTTACAACAGCCAAGTGTTTTAAACCACTCTGAGGTCATTTCAGTAAGAGCTTCTTCAAACGAAACATTAAGGTGCTAATTACAAAAAATCTTCATTTCTTTACTAGAGTAGTGGTTTTCAAGTTACATCCCAGGAAGATGTTTCAGGGATTCTTTGGAATGTCAGCAAATACTTAATTCAAATTTTATTAACTTTTCTAACTCACAAAACCAACAAATTCATGTTAACATGTGTCATTAGGGGCGCTTGACAAACACCTTAATACTTCTTTATTGAGGGATTTTTTTTTTTAATTTTTTTTTTCAACGTTTTTTATTTATTTTTGGGACAGAGAGAGACAGAGCATGAACGGGGGAGGGGCAGAGAGAGAGGGAGACACAGAATCGGAAACAGGCTCCAGGCTCTGAGCCATCAGCCCAGAGCCCGACGCGGGGCTCGAACTCACAGACCGCGAGATCGTGACCTGGCTGAAGTCGGACGCTTAACCGACTGCGCCACCCAGGCGCCCCTATTGAGGGATTTTATAAGTGAGCTTTGTACATGTATAATCATGCACACACTTATACAAGTAAACTAGGGTTTTTATGTATTTTATGTATTAAGAATTCTGTGTAAGACTTTATATTGGACGTTCTCCTGTCAAAGACGTTTGAAAAGCACCATTTGGGAAATATAGAACAACTAATTAGCATTTTCTTATTTAATGGTAATTGACTGCTGTTGCCTAGAACGCTCTGAACTTCTGTAATTTTTTTTTTAGACAGAGCACGAGTGGAGGAGGGGGAGAGAGGGAGAGAGAAAATCTTTTCAAAATTTATTTGTTTTTTAAAAAGACAGAACGCACGTGGGGGAGGGGCAGAGAGAGAGAGAGACAGGGAGACACATATTCGGAAGCAGGCTCCAGGCTCGGAGCTGTCAGCAGAGCCCGACGCGGGGCTCGAACCTGTGAACCACGAGGTCGCGACCCGAGCCGAAGTCGGACGCTTACCCGACTGAGCCGCCCCGGCACCCCAAAACCTCTGTAATTAAGAGGATTCCCCTTCTCGCCCTTCTCCCAACCCCTGGCCCCGAGCACCACACATTTTCATGCCTTTGCATCTTGCTGTCTTTGCAGAGTCTCTGATACAAGAAAGTGGCGCAGACGGTTCAGCAATGTCTTGTTCCTCCGGGGAGAATAAGCCCAAAGGCCTGAGGATACCAGATGTCCTGGAAGGTGATAGGCAGCGGCAAAGTGGTGACGGGGCCCCCAGTCTGCCATCCAGCCAGCCTGAGGCCGGAAGGGGGACCCAGAAGAAGCCTCAGGGAAAACGGAGAGATCAGAAGACCTCCGAAGGCCTGGATATGCTGGGCAAGCCAGGGGCTAGGAACGCGACTCTGTCCTCCAGGAAATGCCCATTCCCTGGCAAGCTGCAGGGGGAAAGGGGGATCGAACCCAGTGTCAGGCTACGCAGGAACGCCAGCTCTTTAGGAAGGCTCCAAGGACTGAACTATGGGTCGCTTACTGGGTCCCTAGGAAGGACAAAATCCAAAATAAATGAAGCACATTTACCTTCTGGACAGAAGCGCCCCAGAAGTCTTGAAATTACCATTTTTTCAGGAGAGAGAGAAGTCCCCAACCCAGAAACTCTTCTGTCTCAAGAGAAAATGACAAGTGACAATCCAGACTCGGCGGCCACCCTCAGTGAAGTGGCCACTCTGAATGTAGGGGCTACTGTGACTCCAGAGAAAGGCTTTAGGAATCCAGAACATTCCATGAGCCCGAAAGGGGGAGCATTCAGGAACACACTTCCCAATGTAACGTTGACTAGAGCAAAGACGACCTGGGAGCAAGCAGAATCTACAGGACCTTCTAAGAAGAACGGAACTGCGGGTCAAGAACCCCCTGAGGCCTTGACAGAGGTGGTAGGCGGTGAGTTCCATGAGCCTTCAGATCCAGAAGTTCCTCCTTCTTCAGGTGAGAAAGGACCCCAAAACTCACAAGACCTGGCATCCTTAGAGATGGTGACCAGTGCACATGTTCCCGCACAAACCTCCTTTTATCCCCAGTGTATTTATGTCGCCAGATGCCTGGATTTCCCCTGACATCCCCGACCCTTTGGGAATCTGAGGTAGGATGTGAATCCTGAGAAAATGCACGTATGCACATGTTCACAAAATGCTGCATCAAAGTTCAGCCAGTCAGTTCTTAGACACCCTGAAGTCCTTTAGAATTCCAAGGGATTCATGGACTCCAGCTTGAGCATCTGGGAAAGACTGGGTAAAAATACCCGCTTCTCACAATGACCCCATGGCAGTATGTCACGGGGCTGAGATTCTGCCATTCACCCCTCTCTCTGGGCAGCAAGGAGAGCTGCTGGCTAAAATGCTAAATGTCTTTCGCTTAGGGGGCAGAAATTAGGATTATGTTGGGTTGTGGGTGACAGAAATGCCAACGTAATGCTAACTGACACAAGCTAGAAGTTCGTTTCTCTTTCATATACGTGACTCACAGGTAGTTCATAACAAGGAACCAGGCTCCTGCTGCTTTTCTGTTCCACCAAGCTGGCTCTCAAGCTCATGGTCTCATTCCGAGCAGCAGGGTGGAAGGACAAAGGAGAAGAGTATCACTTAGGCAAGATTTCCAGAAGTTTCTAGAAGCTGCTCGTGATGCCTCCATTTATATCCCTTTGGCCAGAAAGCAGTCAAATAGCCACACCTAACAGCAAGGGAGGCTGAGAAATGTAGGGGTTTGCAGGGGGGTTGGGGGTGGGAAGCAGCCATCAGTTGATGGGAAGCAATCAATTCTATCACTAGGGAAGGAGGGGAAAATGGTTACCAGGCAGGCCTCCCACAGTCTGGCTTACAGACGTGATAGGAATTCCTGGGACCTTGTGAGAGGGGGTGGGAGGGGACTGATGGATTGAGTGTGTTTCTGTTTCTTGTACCTCCTGTCATTTCTGCCTCGTGAAGTTGTGCTGTGGTCCTGGGGCACAGCTGGTCGCAGCTGTTTCTCATCATGGTGGGTTAAGCCCTTCAGCCTTATAAAGTCAAATCCCTTTCTTTACTTCTGCTTAAGACTTCCTGAACTGGATGGGAGGAGAGGTCTTTCACTGAACACACACTTCTCAACTCCTTACCGTGTGCCATCGACTCTCCTAGGGGTCAGGCTGCGAGTAAATCCACGTCCTCAGGGAGATCCCGCTCACGTCTTGAGCAGCCTGGGTGGTTTTCAGCGGCAGAGCAAACACTGGTCAGAATGTCTCGCTGCCTTTATATCACCTGCCAGATCCGCGTCTGTGTGGGAAGAAGGCATAGAATTTATAACAAAAGACCCTTCTTTAGGATAAATACCCAAGGATTGCAAGTCTCAGGACTGCCCTGAGATCTAGCCCTTAGCCCTCAGTTCCAGTGGGTGGTTGACTGCCTTGCTGGAGCGAAGTCAGGGGAGGACAAGCTAGAAGCGGCCACAGTCTAACCAGGAACTCATGTGTCCCAGGCGTAGGCTTGCTCCCTCTGCTGTGCTTGGTAGCACCCCTGCATCACACCTTGGCTTTGTCACTCAGGAACTTCTTCCACTGCCGTGTCTCCAGGGAAGCCACGGGATGAGGCTGTGTATGTCCTTGGCCGTGCCCAGGAAGGAGACCCGGTTGGTGGCACGCATGTGCGCGATTCCTGCAGACGCTCCGTGGCTTCCAGGGATCCCAAGACCTCAGACAGCTGCTCAACTAGCTGGCTCCAGAGCCAGGCCCCACTCTTGGTAAAGAACTCAGGAGACTGCAAGCAGCAGGAGGGCCTGCATATGACCAGCTTGAGCCCCAAGGCCCTGCCACAGTGTGAGCGACATATGAGGCAGGCCCAGTTGCTCTTCTGCGAGGACCACAGGGAGCCTATCTGCCTCATCTGCAGGCTGAGTCAAGAGCACCGAGGCCACCGGGTGCGCCCCATCGAGGAGGCTGCCCTGGAATATAAGGTAGGGCTCCCTGTTGCGGCCGGGGGTGGGGGGCTTTCTCTGCTGGTCACTGGGACGTGCCAGGGCAGCTTTATTTTCCCAACAACCCTGGGGGGGGGGGTGATGCATTAACCAGCATTCTTGGGTTGTAAATGACAAAACACAACACAAACCAAACCAGCAAGGAGGGAATTTAGTGGTTCACGTAGCTGAGATCCGAGGGCACTGGCTTCAGGCATCGCTGAATCCAGGTGCTCACAGGTCTTTATGAATCTCTCACCACTTCTTGGCTCTGCTTCCCTTATGAGATGGATTCATTCTTCCTCTTTCCTGGGCACCCTCCCTATGCTCTTGGCTGCAGCACCATCCGCCTTTCTCCCTACAGCAGATTTTTCCCTCTACAGTTGGCACCAACTCCAAGTTTAAACTTCACAAAGTGCCCCTTTTCCAGGAGCAAATTCAAAAGCAGCTGGAGTATCTGAAGGACTTGAGAAAATCTGGGGAGGAGCAGAGATCTCAGGGGGATAAGAAGACCGCGGACTTCCTGGTAAGGCCAGGGGTGTTCTGTGGCCAGTCCTTGCCTGGATTCACCCCTACAGAAGGAGGGAGGGGACCAAGTGTGAGCAGGGGGGTCCCCAAATTATGTTCTGGTTCATAGGGAAACAGAACCGATCACATATTTAGAACCACCTGCTTTGGGGGCTCCTGGGTAGCTCAGTCGGTTAAGCATCTGACTTTGGCTCAGGTCATGATCTCACGGTTCATGGGTTCGAGCCCTGCATCGGGCTCTGTGCTGACAGCTCAGAGCCTGGAGCCTGCTTTGGATTGTGTCTCCCTCTCTCTCTGCCCCTCCCCTGCTTGTGTGCACTCTCTCTCTCTCTCAAAAACAAATAAACATTAAAAAAAATAGAATCACCTGTTCTTGACGGGGCAAGGAGGTGACAGGAATCCAAGGATGAGCTTGCCCCTGGAGAGGGAGACCCACCTCCAGCAGGGAAGGGAATCTCCGAGGACCCTGTGTTTCTCATACTCGCCGCAAAATGGTTCAGCGAAACTAACACCAGTGGCTGTTGGTGAGGGATGGGATTGAGGAAATGGGAGGTGAGACTTTTCCATTTTGTTTTATTTTTTTTTTAATCTTTTTTATTTATTTTGAGGGGGGAGGGCCAGAGAGGGGGGTAGAGAGAGAATCTCAAGCGGGCTCCAGCCTGTCAGCAGGGGGCCCCACTCAGGGCTCAATCTCACGAACCGTGAATTCATGACCTGAGCCAAAATCAAGAGTCAGATGCTTAGCCAAGTGAGCCACCCAGGTGCCCCAAGACTTTTCCATTTTAAATAGTCCTCTGTATCGTTTTTATAATTGTTGTCCATTTTATTTTTTTTACAAACACCATATTGATTTTTAAAATTCAAATGGTTAAAGTCGACATTTTCTTTAAAACTGTCACTTTGTGGTGCCACGTATTTCAATAAATACACTTGTGGGCCTTCCTCTGTGGAACTTGGACACATAAGTTACTTCCTTTTTCCTGCAAGCGAATTCGCCTCCCCCAATGAGCCTTAATTTGCCTGACGCATTTCTGTCAGGCATCTCCTGACACCACAATGGGGACACCATCTCCTACCACACCACAATGGGGAACAGGCAAAGATAACAAAGGGCAGGAATGGGGACAGGCATGGCATTGGCCCAGGTGTCTGACTTGTGGGAAACTCATGAAGTGTAATGAAAGAAAACCCTATAATCCTAAGTGGCTTGGAACGTGTGGGTGAAGGAGAGGTCAGGGATGCCCCTGTCATGAAGGTGAGGCAGAGCCTGGGTCTCAGGGAAACTCAGGTGGACAAGAAGGTCTGCCCTTCCCTTAAGACACTTACAATGACATGAGCCCCTGTAGAAAGGTGATGTTGTTTTCCCCTTCTGTTCTTCCTCCTTCTTTCAACAGTCAAAAAATTTTTTTTTGTTTAATCATATGGAAGGGGGAAGGGGAAGCTCTTTTTTATAGCACAATGCCAGCTAAAACAAATATAGAAGAATAATTGAATTAGAAATTTTCCAGGGGCACCTGGGTGGCTCAGTCAGTTGAGCGTCTGACTTCGGCTCAAGTCATGATCTCACAGTTCATGAGTTCGAGCTCCACATCAGGCTCGCTGCAATCAGTGTAGAGCCCACTTCAGATCCTCTCTCTCCCCTCCCCCACACCCTCTCTCTCAAAAATAAACAATAAAAAACAAAACATTTCCATTACACGAGCACCGGTATAAGAATTGACACCAACAGGGATCATCAACAGATGCTAAAATTTTCAGCAGGAGATTGTAAGAGAACAGGATACTGACTCCTCCGATTACTTGATAATTATAAAGAAAATAATGTATATTTACAGTGGAGAGATGAGATAGACCCCTCCTCAACCAAGAGACCGATCTCAGTCTCACAATAATAGTGAGGGACAAAGTGGACACTCTGCCTCCCCGTGCCATGTGCTAGGGAAGCCAGAGCACTAAGTATATGGTATTCTTGTCCACGACATGTAGCCGAATTTAATCATGGGCAAAACTATCAAACAATTTTAGAACAGTAAACATGACAACTGGCCTGTCCTCTTTAAGAAAGAAAAAAGCCAGTGTTGCTGCCATCGACAACCACCACCAAAGGTAAGGAGACATTTTTGGTTCAAAAGGACCAACTATGCTTTTGAGCCAAAAATGAAACGACTTTTTTTTTAAGTCCAGATCCTAGAGGATCCGAAGGGGCTTCTCTCTCCATGGAGGAAGGGGAAGGTGCCCTAGAGCCACTTCACCTCTCTGCAGGAACTCTCTAGTGATGAGGAGAAAGAGGGTGGTAGAATATGGACCAAGGGCTGACCTCTGTGCAATGGTAGTGGAGGTCAAGTTCACTTCACATGAATGGACGACGGCCTTCATTCAGAGCCACACTGAAGACCTTCTACATGCCAACACTTTGACAGGGAGTGAGGTCTCCCTCCTGGATGATTTGGTAGTTACAACCTCGTCCATTTATAACCCCAGGTAGAGGCCATCCGCACACTGGCTTTCAAGGAAGAAAGAAGGTGACACCGGGTATCTTAGTGTCCTGTGGCTGCCGTAACCAAGTGCCACGGACAGAATGGCTTAAACCACAGAAATATATTCTCTACAGTTCTAGAGGCCAGAAGTCCAGCATCAAGTTGCTGGCAGGATTGGTTCCTTCTGAAGGTTTTGAGGGAAAGACACATCCCGGGATTCTCCCCTCAGCTTGTTCACCTTCTGCCTACGTTTCTTCACATGGCGTTCTCCCCGTGTGTCTGTGTCCCAGCTTCCCCACTCCAGGATGACCTCATCTTAACTAATTGCATCTGCAATGACGCTGTTTCCACATAAGATCATATTCTTTACGTAGTAGAGGTTGGGATTTCAACATAGGTATTTGAGGGGATACAAATCAACCCATGACACTAGGTTTCAGGGCATTTTACGGGAGCCAGCCCCTGCCACTCTCAGTCTGTTCTGGAAGGTTCTGTCCATTTTGCCTCCTGCTCTGAAATGCAGGCCTCCAAGAAGCTGAGGAAGCCTGCCTCTTATCCATCGCCAGGAGGTGGGCTTCTGGGGATTCTCTGGGCACACACACCCAGCACCCTGCACAGACCCCCTACACCTTTCTGTTCCCCAGAAACAAATCGAAACCCGGAAGCAGAGAATCCGGCACCAGTTGAAGCAGCTGTACCATTTTCTGGAAGAGCAAGAGAAGTTCTTCATGGCCTCCCTCGAGGAGCTGGGCCAGACCATTGGCCACGTCAGGGAGTCATACAGCACCCGAGCGTCCAGAGACATCGCCCTTCTCAATGAGCTGATTGGGGAGATGGAGGTCAAACAGAGCCAGCCGGAATGGGAGCTCATGCAGGTGAGTGTGGTTGGACCCGGCCTTCCCCTGACCGCTGTGCCCAGCAGGACGACATGGGCTCCCAGCACTGCAATAGTTCTACCCAAATCAGTACAGGACGAGAGTCTTACGTCCAGATCCCCTTGATGAGCTCTCAAGAGCCCAGGGTGTCCCGGCATTCAAGGGATCCCCTGGCATCTCCGAGAAGAGAAAAGCAGGGCTTGGGTGTGGTTCTGCTGCAAGCCCCACTGGGCGATGAGAATTAGAACTGGGGAGAGGTGCCCACTTTTACTGATACCCTGGGGCTGAGAGATCAGGAGGAAGGGCCAGGAGTCAGCACAGCCCCTAGGAGACTGGTAATGGAGAGCTTCCCTCTTTTCTCTCCTAGGACATCGGAGTCACCCTGCACAGGTACCGAGAGGCTCCCTCCTGTTTCCTTGGGTGTGCTACAGGAAGCAGTAGGGGAGGCATTCCTAGGAGGGAGATGCTCCCAACCCCGGGTCTGTGGCTCCTCCTGGGCTTCTCCCATCTCCTGCAGCTTGCAAAGGCCTTTTTGGATTTGTGTAGGGAAAATGGGAGTGTGATCAGGAGGAAGAGCACAGGCTGAAGACCGGAAAGAACAAACACAGCCTGTGGTGCTAACGGTGGTTCCTAAGAAACCTCCCTAAAGGCGAATTGCCTCACGAAAACTGTTCCTGCAGAAGTGCCTCCCTCCCTGAGCCCACGAATGCTTATGGGGAGGGAAACGCCTGCTAAGGGCGGAGATGCTAAGCCCAGACCACAGGGGAGGGAAGAGAAAGGGAGAGAGGACGACAGGGGAGGGAAGAGAAAGGGAGAGAGGACGACAGGGGAGGGAAGAGAAAGGGAGAGAGGACGCTGGATGTTAACAGTCATCCTGGGAGCTTTACAAAAGCCTGACATCCAGGCCCTGGCACACAAATTCAACGCAAATCTCCAAGAGTCTGACCCTGGCATCATTTTTCTTGTCCTTTCCCCGGTTTTTTTTTTTTTGTTTTTTTTTTTGGTGGTAAAACATATCTTACATGAAATTTACCACTTTAACCATTTTTAGATGTACAGTTTAGTGGCATTAAGTACATTCGTATTATCGTGCAACCGACACCACCATCGTCTCCAGAACTTTTTCATCCTCCCAAATGGAAACTTCATACTATTAAACCTTAACTCCCCACTGCCCCCTCACCCAACCCCTGGCAACCACCAATCTACTTTCTGTTTTTGTGAATTCGACTACTTGAACTGCTTCAGAGAAGTAGAATCATTCCGTATTTGTGCTGTTGTGCCTGGCTTATCTCACTCAGCGTAATGTCTTCAAGGTCCATCCACATTATAGGATGTATCCGAATTTGGTTCATTTTTTTAGGCTGAGAAATACTCCATTGTATGTCGACACCAATATTGTTTATCCTTTCATCCATCAGTGGACACTTGGATTGCTCCCACCTTACAGCTATTGTGAATGATGCTGCTACAAATACATCTGTTTGAGTCTCTGCTTTCAATTCTTTGGGGTATATACCCAAAAGTAGAATTGATGTGTCATATAGTAATTCTATGTCTGGTTTTTTGAGGAACCACTATACTATTTCCCACCGTGTCTACACCATTTTACGTTCCTACCACCAATGCACAAGGGTCCCAATTTTTCCAGGTCCTTGCTAATACTTGTCATTTTGATTTTTTTCGAAATAATAATAGCCATTCTAATGAGTCATATCTCATTGTGGCTCTTTGTTCTTCTTATCATTTCTATTTCAACGGCAAAAGACCGAAGAAGTGTAATTAATTTGACCTAGCTAATTCTGGGCTGAACATTTCAATATCAGCACCATTTTCAGGCCACTATTAAAAGTGATCGTGGTTTTGATATCAGTGTTTTTTAAAAACCCCTAGGTCAGGCCAATCTGTGGCCAAAGTTGAGGACCAGTGTTTAAAACTCAAAGTCCAGAGAAGACTTTCTTTGCAAAACCCAGGCAGACTGGGTGTGCCCTGTGGAGGTTGCACCTTACTTCCAGCTCATGGGAACTACCCCTAGGCTCCTGCCTTCTCTGGCCAACAGTCTTTTTTTAATTTCAGAGAAAGAGAGAGTGCTCGTGGGGGAGGGGCAGAGAGAGAGAGAGAGAGAGAGAGAGAGAGAGAGAGAGAGAGAAATCTTAAGCAAATTCCAAGCTCATTGTAGAGCCTGACTCGGGGCTCAATCCCACGACCCTGGGACCATGATCCCAAGATCATGACCTGAGCCAAAATCAAGAGCCAGACGCTCAACCGACTGAGCCACCCAGGCGCCCCAACAATCTTTTGTCTCTAGGGCCAAGATGGTGACTGTCCCTAAGCCATGGGCCACTCCTCCAGAGGTGGAAAAAAAGATGCATTTGTTCTACCAGAAATCAGAGTTTGTGGAGAAGAGCATGAAGTACTTCTCGGGTAGGTGGGCTAGGAAGAAAATGGGAGGTACCTGCTGACTTCCTCCCTGAGATCCACATAGCCCAGAACCCCCGGGCATCTCTTCCCCATCGCCCACGGCCATTCTGACGCCACCTTCAGCCTCTTCCTGATCTGTCCCTAGCCACAGAACCTAACTCAACCTCCCTTTCTTCTTTTAGAAATTCTGCATTCAGAAATGGACACCATCAATGGTGAGTACAGTGGTGGTATAATGTGCTTGCCAGGGGCTACTGTGATATTCCCTATGCTTGACTTCTGGGCATTATTTAGAAGAGAGAGAAACACGCGTATCAAAGGCAGAAGAAAGCCCTCATAGGCTCTGTACTGGACTTGTTGGTTGGGTCGTCTCATCAGACCACAGAGTCTCCAAGGCAGACCCTGGGGTCTGGGAGGAAGGGGGTTAATCCAAGCAGAGGAAGCAAGGTCCTGAGCTGGGATGGGGGTCCTTGTCTGTCCTGGTTGCAGTGACCAGAGTAGATTTAGCCTCTCTGAATTGGGATGCTCAGGGATCCCCCCTCTCCCATCTTGTTTTTCTCTATAGTTCCAGAACTCATTTGCGCTCAGACACATGCCGGTAAGTGCCCAGACCAAGGCAAGTGGCCTTCACCTGCTGGGTCTCCGTGCTGACCTCCACTGAATTCTAGAAGAATGTCCCTTTGCATGTTTCCTGGAGGTGGGGAGGACCCTGTGGGGATGTTGCCCATGGACCCCCAGCTAGGTATTCTAATTCTCTCTGCAGTTAATGTGATTCTGGACACAGAAACTGCCCACCCCAATCTCATCTTCTCTAATGACCTGAAAAGCGTGAGACTTGGAAACAAGTGGGATCGTCTGCCTGACAGTCCAGAAAGATTCGATAGTTGCATCATTGCCCTAGGCCTTCCAAGCTTCCTCTCTGGCCGCCATTATTGGGAAGTGGAGGTAGGAAACAAGACAGGGTGGATCCTGGGTATCTGCAAGGCATCCATGAGCAGGAAGGGGAACATGACTCTGTCACCTGACAATGGCTATTGGGTGGTGATGATGACAAAGCGAAGCGAATTCCAGGTGTCCACCATTCCCCCAACGCGCCTGCAGATGACGGAACCCCCCAGACGTGTCGGCATCTTCCTTGATTACACCACCGGAGACATTTCCTTTTACAATGTAACAAACAAATCCGTTATCTACACATTCACCAGCTTCTCTTGCTCTGGGCCCCTTCAGCCTATCTTCAGCCCTGGAACACATGATGGAGGGAAGAACACGGATCCTCTGATCATCTGTCCAGTGGGTGGCCAGGGGCCTCCCTGAATGCCCAACACTTTGCATCTCTCTTCTGGCTCCCAGCCTTGTATCTTGAATCCGTATACTCAACTGTCATTATCGAACACTTACTGGGTTTCAGCTGCTGTGGGTAATATATCGAATAAGAGAATAGCGTCTATGTCCAAAATGCCTATGGGATGGTTGCAGAAATAAGCTAGGTACACAAATATTGGTAAAACAAGGGTGAAGGGAGCACATGTACTGATGATACCTCAAAGGAGGAAGTACATGGCTGTTGCTTAATAAATCCTTGTAAGAATTAGCACCCTAAGATGTCCCCGAGACAGAAACCTCACCCTCAGGTTCCCTCAGAACTCTATGGCAAAGATGTGTCCCTTCATTCCATCCCCCTCTTTTCTTGAGGACTTGGAAAGCTGAAAAATCAATCAAGCAGACTGGGCCTCATAAATAAACCGATTTGAAAATTTGGTCATAATTGCACTCGGTTTGCACTCAATTTGTTGTCACTTAGTCGATCACTGTGAGATCCCGCTTCCCTACTGAACACCATGAGAAAGACGGAGCTGCTCGAGTGGGAAAAGAGACACACATTTCAAGTGTCAGCTTTTAAAAAAAAATCTGTCCTGATCCATGGAGAATCTGTGGAATATTGGGTGTTCTAGTTCAGGTACTCCCTCTGTCATCCCCCATTTAAAGAGATGCAAAGAGAAAGGATGTAAGAGGGAAAAGAATCAAAAGAATATTAGACTCTAAACCTCTCCTACTCCAACTCATCTTTCCATTTTCATGCTAGAACCTAGACTGGACTCAAGTTCTCCACAGTTGTGGCCAGAACATGAAACAAGGCCTTGGTTCCTTCCTGGAGTTTGGTTCTATGCACACAGTTGATACTCCAACACAGTTCATGTGTTCTATTTGCTTAGCTGTTCCCAGTTTCCCCTTGATGAAACCTTTCCATGAACATCTTCCTGTATTTTCTCCACCACCTCCCCGTACATATATATTTTCTGTTATTCATAAAATGGCTTCAGAATGTGAACTATTTGATGACACTTGTTACAGCTGGCCATACAACCCTTCAGAAAGATTAAATAATGTTTCATGCCCAAAGTAATGTTTGTCATTTAAACATTTTTTCTGCGGACTCAGTAGAGATGTAATGGGGTTTTACCTATGTTTTAATTTATTTATTTCATTTATTTCATCACCTGTTAGTGAGGCTGTGAATTTTCCATATGAACTCCTACTTTTCACTTCATTCTACAGGAACAGCACAGTTCCTTTAACTACTTGCTATGTAGAATCTAGATAGGGAACTCAGCTGTCTGTAGTTCCATAAATATTTTTATGGAACTACATAAATATTTTAGATACTAAACATTTGTATTTGTAAGATGAAAATTTCCCTATTTTTTTTTTCATTGAGATAGAATTCACATACCATAAAATCCACCCTTTCAAAGTGTATATTAAGGGGCACCTAGGCATGCAACTTCGGCTCAGGTCAAGATCTCACAGCTTGTGAGTTCGAGCCCCGCGTCGGGCTCTGTGCTGACAGCTTGGAGCCTGGAGCCTGCTTCGGATTCTGTGTCTCCCTCTCTCTGCCCGTCCCCTGCTTGCGCTCTGTCTCCCCCTCTTAAAAATAAGCATCAAAGTATGTATCAAGCGGGTTTTAGTATATTCACAATATGTACAAACCTCAGCACTAAATCCAGAATATTTTCATCACCCCCAAAACAAGCCCTACATCCACTGGCAGTCACTTGCCATTCTGTCCTATCCCCAGCCCCTGGCAACCACTACCCACTTTTTGTCTCTGTGGATTTGCCCGTTCTGGACACTTCATGCCAGTAGAATCATACAATATGCGGGCTTCTATGACTGGGTTCTTTCGCTTGGCATGTTTTCTAGGTCCATCCATGTTAAATGATGCGTTAGTACTTCATTCCTCTTTTTATTGCTGAAAAATAATCCACTGTAGGGACATACTACATCTTGTTTAGCCGCTCATCAGTTAATAGACATCTGGATTGTTTCTTTTCAGCCATTATGAATAATGCTGCTATTCCCATACAAGTTTTTGTATGGAAATATGTTTTCATTTCTCTTGAGCTTATACCTAAGAATGGAATTGCTGGGCCACGGTAATTCTGGGATATCATTCTGAGAGACTGACAAACTATTTCCAAAGTGCCTAAGCTTCTTTTCAAATATTAATGGCCATTTAGTTTTCGTGACTTCATAGCCTTTGCCTTTTGTCTTTTATCAGCTGGCAGGAGTTCTTTGTATGTTGGGAATGTCTAATTCTTTATCTGGTCTTTCTTTTACAATTGCTTTCCAGTCTATTCATTATTTGACTTTATTAATACTGTTTCTTAAAGTTTTTTTTTTAATGTTTATTCATTTTTGAGAGACAGAGAGAGACAGAGCATGAGCAGGGAAGGGGCAGAAAGAAGGAGACATAGAGTCTGAAACAGGACCCAGGCTCTGAGCTGTCAGCACAGAGCCTGATGCGGGGCTAGAAGTCACAAACTGCGAGATCCTGACCTGAGCCGAAGTCGAATGCTCAACCGACTGAGCCACCCAGGCGCCCTCAAAGTTTTTGTAAAATACAGTTACACAGGATTATATTTTACTTTAAGGCATTTTGGTTTCTTGCTTTGCGTCTACATTAACGTTCTTTTGTGTTCTTTTACTGGTTATTAAATTCCATTTTTTTGTGTACAGTATAAGGAAACGAGCCTTACTTTCTTTCCAGAAGAAGAGACAATTTTTGCTTAGCATCATCTATTTTACGCTAAGTTGAAATGCTACCCTTCATACAGGTTCACAGACATTCAGGTCAATTTTGGTATTTACTATTCTTTTCTACTGTTCTATTTATTGACTCCTAGTTCAAATCATACTGATCTTATTTATTTTGAGAGAGAGACAGAGAGAGAGAAGGAACGTGAAGGAGGGGCACAGAGGCAGGTAAACAGAGAATCCCAAGCAAGCTCCACACCGTCAGCATGGAATCTGATGTGGGACTCAAACTCACTAACCATGGGATCATGACCTGCATACTTTTTTTTTTTTTTTTGAGGGGGCAGGTGACAGTGCAAGCACACAGGAGGGGCAGAGAGGGAATCCCAAGCAGGCTCCGAGCTGTCAGCGTGGAGCTAGATGCAGGGATGGAACCCACGAACCACAAGATCATGACCTGAGCTGAAATCAAGAGTCCCCCACTTAACTCACTGAGCCACTCAGGCCCCACCAGCACCCTTTTTTTTTTTTAGTTTATTTATTAGAAAGCACACGCCTGAGCAAGGGAGGGGCAGAGAGAGAGGGAGAGAGAATTCCAAGCAGGCTCCATGATGTCAGCACATAGCCCAACACAGAGCTCTGCCTCACCAACTGTGAAATTATGACCTGAGCCCAAATAAAGAATTAACCGACTAAGCCACTCAGGTGCCCCCAAACCATACTGCATTGCTTGAAGCAATTTTTGTTCTGTTTGCTTTGTTTTGTGTTTGATGCCTGGAAAGGCAAGTATTCTTTATTTTTACAAAAACTTGTGGTAGAACACAGTTTTGACACTACTCTGTAACATATTAAAAAAAATTCTTTTAACGTTTATTTATTTTTGAGAGACAGAGCACGAGTAGTAGAGGAGCAGAGAAAGAGACAGAGAATCTGAAGCAGGCTCCCGGCTCCGCACTGACAGGCTGACAGCAGTGAGCCTGATGTGGGGCTTGAACTCCCAAACGGCGAGATCGCGACCCGAAGTAGGACGCTTAATCGACTGAGCTACCCAGGCGCCCCTTCTGTAACATATTTTAAACCATGGCTAAGTGAGTCACCTACAGTCAAGGTTAAGAAAAAAATTTTTTTGTATTTTTACTTTTGTCACCCAGCCGGAGGCTGGTGTTGCTTAGAGGAATAAGGCGATCCCTGCCCCGAGGTTGTCACAACCCTGAGCAGTGCCTCACTGGGGAATAAACCGAGTACAGGAACAACGCAAGGAGAAAGGATGCTTAGGCCTCCGTGAGAGGCTGAGGACGGAAACGAAGGCGACTGGAGAAGGACCACTAGGATTTCTCTGAAAACAAGATGACCCGTTCAGAACGCACGGTAGAAGCTGGCAAGCAGAGAAAGGGAGGGTCGCCCGGCTCTGACCTACGGGCCGCCCCCGTCAGGAGGGACAGCTGTGACAGGACCCGGAACCCGGCAAAGACCTTGACCCACCACCCACTCACCGCCTCTGCAGTCCTTTGACCCACACTGGACGCTCTGGCGGAAACAGCCGCCGCCTCGCTCAGATCTTCCGGTCCCAGAGACAGCCCACATCCGGCCGAGCCGCAGGGGTGGGGTGTGGGTGGGATGGGAGTGGGACTGCCCCGTCGCAACCGCCGCGCCTGGCGGTCACCCGTTGGCTATTTGGAGCCGAACTACATTTCCCAGCAGGTCATGGAGCTACACCGCCAGTACCTGGAGAGGTGCCAGTCCGTCATGGAGGACTGGGGCCAGCTTTCTGCCTTTCGTCTCCCAAACAGAGCCCCAGACACAGCGGCTGCCGCCACCCTAACCTCCCTCTGTCGCCGAGGGGTCTGTCGCCGGCCTCGAGCCTCGCCTTCACAAGCGCAGACTGCTCGCTCCGAGCGGGGAGACCAGGCTTCCGCACCGGAAGCGAAGTACCGGTCGTGACGTAGCAGCTGCGGGGGGGGGCACCCGGTCTCCCAGAAGGCACCGCGCCCGGCCGTGCTCCTGAACTGACGGCGGCGCTCGCCAATAGTCGCCGGCGGCCTGTGAGGGCACTCCGAAGGGCGAGGGGAGGGCTTGGCCTCTCGCGCCTAGTTTCCCCGTGTCTCTGCGCCTGGGTCTGTGGGCCGTCCCCTGCAAGCTCCCAGAGGCGGCACAGCCCCCGAGAGGTGAGGGGCTCCGCGAGGGCGGGAACCAGGCTGACGCGGCCTCTAGGGAGCAGAGCTTGGTCCGTTGCTGGGAGTGCCTGACCGGCTGGGGAGCCGGGAACGTACCCCGGGCAATGCCGCTGGCTGGTCGTTGTGGTAAAGGTGCCCCTTGGCCGGTGGGAGAGGCTCCAGAGTGGGCCTGGCCTGCTGGCCCCTACTGGGATGTCCCTTGCCGCTCTCAACGGGGCTCTCACGGCGGAAAAGAGTCAGCAGGCCATGTATGGACAGCTCTTGGGGGCCTTGCGATTGCTCTTTGAGCCATCAACTGCCCCCCCCCTTCCTCCCCGAAGGGCATCTGAGGGACCCGGGGTCCTAGGTGCGCATTACGGCTTGATTCAGTGGCCAGGCCAACTTATAAGCAGATGCCCTTGGTGTCGGACCCCAGGTGTCCTGTCTTCTAGCCCATCGCTCTTCCTACCTGCTTGAGTTCACCCGCTCTTCCCAGTGGAGTTTGCATCTCCTATTTCTCGGGAGGATGACCCTTGAGGTTTGGACATCGTCCAGCTTTCGTTCTCAGATCTTCCTTTCAGGCCAAGCTTGTTAAGAGTGTCTAGTTCAGGGACCTTCCGTTTCAGTTAGGAGTTCCCCCACCCCAGCTTACCTTTCCTTCTGCTTTACATTTCGTGTGGCCTCACTCTCCAGGCCATATACTGGGGTGCAGGCATGCCTACCTGGTTTTGTGGGTAACCCATGGTTTCTCTTGTCTGCAGCTTGGCTATCTGACAGATTTCCTTCGGTAAGAGGGGACTCCTGAAGCTCTGCAAAACGAGTGTGGTGTGTGATTTCAAGGCGCGATGGCTGCAAAAGTGGTTCCATTGCCCCTAAAGCCAAAGCGGTCCTTTATACTGAGAGTTCCTCCAGACTCCAAGCTGGGCCAAGACCTACTTCGAGATGCTACTAGTGGGCCCAAGACCATCCACCAGCTAGTTCTGGAGCACTTCCTCACCTTCTTGCCCAAGCCAAGCGTGGTGCAGCCCAATCAGAAAGTCAAGGAGACTTTGGTTATTATGAAGGATGTGAGCTCAAACTTTCAGAACAGATGTAAGAAGTATATGCTGTTTCACTAGAAGAGAAGAGAATGGTATTGGGGTCTGAAATAGGTTTTCATGTTAGTAATGAATTCAGGTTAGGATAGTGGGTATTGAAAAAAAGGAGTGGATTTTAATAAGTCAACTGGGAGAGGGAGTATTTTTTTTTTCTCAAGCTGTCGCTTGAGTGGATTGCTGGGTGTGTGTAAAGCCATGGAATAAACTGTGTGTAACTTTCCATAGTGGAGGGGGAGTGTATATCTTTTTACCATAAAGAAATTTGGGTGAATTGTTTAATTGACTGCCGTTTATGTGGAATTTTGGAAATTTTGTGCTTGTTATGGGCATCTCCAGACTTTACCCTCCCCTTTACTAGTGAAGAGAATTTAAAAAAACCCTTAAGGGAATCATTCTTTTCGTAATGAGGAGACCCTAGATACAGGTTCAAGACCCTGTGATTTACGGCTTGAGCTCTTCCCTGGGCTCACAGAAGCTGAAAAAAACCATGAGTTGCCTTCTGAGGGAGTGAGGACAGTGTGGCCTCAAGGTGTGGTTAGGGTTTCCATATTAGAGTCACTGACGTTTCCATTAACTACAGCTTCCTCTTTCCCCAGTGCAACCTCATCCCATAGTGAAGCTTCTACCCAGAGAAGGAATCCAGCAGAAACAGGACACATTGTCTCTGTATCTGAAAACTGAGCCTGAGGTGGGTTCGGTTTTCCCGTTCACTGTTTTGAGTACATCACCTTCTCTGCTCTTACAGCCCTCCCCGCTCAGTCAAACCCATATATATGTATTAAAAAAAAAAAAGATATTCCCTTGTAAGGAGAGTGGGCTTGTTTTCATTGCCTCTGGACGTTTCTCTTCTACTTATCCTTTGGCTCCTTTCTGAGCCTGGGTTTCCTGTCTGCTGCATCTGCGTAGGATTTATAGGTCCCTTTCACCTTCCCTTCCCTGATCCTTGGGTTCCAGCCTATTTTACCAGCAAGGATGTCAAACAGCCTCTGTTATTAAGAGGAATGGGGTCTGTTGCTCTTTCAGGAACTGGTGGTCTTTGAGGATTTGAATGTATTTCACTCCCAAGAAGAATGTGTGAGCCTAGATGCTACTCAACAACCCACCTCAGAGAAGGAAGACAGTGTTGGGGAGATGATGTTATTGGGTAAGAAATCTTGTGTGTTCATATTGAATGCTATGGGAAAAGCATGTTCTTCTATTTCATCAGACTTTTTACTTATTTATTTTTTAAATGTTTATTTTAATTTTGAGAGAGAGAGAGAGTGAGCAGGGGAAGGGCAGAGAGCGAGGGAGAAAGAATCCCAAGCAGGCTCTGTGCTGCCAGCACAGAGCCCGATGTGGAGCTCAAACTCACGAACTGTGAGACCATGATCTGAGCTGAAATCAAGAATTATATGCTTGGGGTGCCTGGGTGGCTCAGTCAGTTAAGCGTCTGACTTCGGCTCAGGTTATGATCTCACAGTTTGTGGGTTTGAGCCCCACGTTGGGCTCTGTGCTGACAGCTCAGAGCCTGGAGCCTGCTTTGGAGTCTGTCTCTCTCTCTCTGTCTATGAAAAATAAACATAAAAAAAAATTGGATGCTTAACCGACTGAGCCACCTAGGCACCCTTCATCAGACTTTTTAAACACCTGATTAACACACTAGCTAACGTACATGTTCACACTCGTTTAATTTTTATTCCACGTGGCAGAGCTTGCACCAGCTGTGGGTGGCCATTTTTTGTGTATCTTTAGGGCAGCAATGGTGGAGGGGACTTCTCTTGGTAAGCAAGACCTAGAGCTAATGTACTGACATCAAATATTCACACAGATAAAAAATGCAGCCAGGTTGTTTCTCAATCCATTTTCTGGATCTAGTGCTAATCTCCCAACATGTGTATTTTAAATCGTGTTTTCATTGGGTGCATGAGTCTTTTTTTCCTTGATGTCCAAAGGCTAAGAAGTCTACTAGTGTGAATGAAAATATATCACACTATTGGTAGAAATGATATCTAGCACTTAGTACTTGTGTGTTATTATGTACGAGGTACTAGTCTAAGTGCTTTGCGTGCATTTATTACCTCATGTATTTCTCACAATACTGTAGGACGTAGGAATTACTACTATTTTAAGATGGTGAAACTAAAGCAGAAAAAGGTCCATTGCTAAAGGTCACACAGCAGTAGTTGGCAGAGCAGGGATCTGGACTCAGGGATTCTAACACCAGAGCCTGCAGCCTTAGCCCAGAGTTGTACGACCTTCCTGATGCATTTCTCACAATTGTTTCAGTGAGTTTCCTGTATGGTTGGTGAATGGATCCTTCTTCATTTCTGCTTATTTCCCAGTAATGGTTAAGCAGCATTCGCAAATGAGAATACTGCATACGCACTCATGTGGCAGCAGTTCTCTGAGGCTGTTGAGAGATGATTCAGCCTTTCTCTACAAATACACTGCTATCCAAGTGACCAGCCTTCAAAAATCGCTTTGCTGAGCGCCTAATACTTCTTACTTTGCCTTCAGGGCTGTTTGCTTCTGAGGCTGAAGCAGAGCAGAAAGTGGATTTTGTGAGTTGCCTGGGGTGACAAAAATCCATGGCTGTTGAACTCTAGTTGTCTTATGCTGTATGGTCAGGGTAGTAGTACATAGTGAGCCTGCTTAATTTTCCACAAGTTATTTATTCTATGTAGTATTTTTTGTTAAGCATATATATACATATTTATAATAATAATAATTGTTATTATTATTATTTAGAGAGAAAAGAAAGCTCACGAGGAGCGGAGAGGCTCAGAGGGGGAGAGAGAATCTTAAGCAGTCTCCATGCTCAGGGCAGAGCCCGACATGGTGTTCAATCCCATTACACTGGGATCATGACCTGAGCTGAGATCAAGAGTCAGACATTTAACTAACTGAGCCACCCAGACACAGACACACACGTTTTTTTAAAGTAAATTCTGTGCCCAGAATGGGGCTTGAACTTATGACCCTGAGATCAAACATCACATGCTCTACAGACTGAGCTAGCCAGGCGCCCCTGTTTTTCTTTGCTTGTTTTTTTTAATTCAAGTTAACATATAGTGTAGTATTGGTTTCACAAGTAGAATTTAGTTATTCATCACTTAGACATAATACCAGAGCTCATCCCAGCAAGAGCCCTGCTTAAATGCCCATCACCCATTTAGCCCACCTCCCCTTGACCAACCCTGTTTGTTCTCTGTATTTAAGAGTCTCCTAGGATTTGTCTCCCTCTCTGTTTTTATCTTATTTTTCCTTTCCTTCTCCTGTATTCGTTTGTTTCTTAAATTCCACACGAGTGAAATCATATGATCTCTGTCTCTGACTTATGTTGCTTAGCATAATACACTCTAGTTTCATCCACGTTATTGCAAATGGCAAGATTTCATTCTTTTTGATCGCTGAGTAATATTCCATTATATATATATTTAATATTCCAATATATATGTATTATACTACATCTTCTTTATCCATTCATCAATAGATGGACATTTAGGCTGTTTCAATAATTCGGCTATTGTTGATAACGCTGCTATAAACATTGGAGTGCATGTGCCCCTCCAAATCAGCATTTTTGTATCCTTTGGATAAATACCTAGTAGTGCACTGCTGGGTTGTAGGATAATTCTATTTTTTAACTTTTTTTTTTTTCCTAAGTTTACTTATCTATCTTGAGAGAGCAAGAACACACAGGAGGGGCAGAGAGAGAATCCAAAGCCGGCCCCGCACTGTTAATGCAGAGCCCAACGCAGGGCTTGAACCCACACACTGCAAGATCATGACCTGAGCCATAATCAAGAGACGGATGCTTAACTGAGCCACCCACACGTCCCTATTTTTAACTTTTTGAGGACCCTCCATACTGTTTTCCAGAGTGGCTGCCCCAGTTTGCATTCCCACCAGCAGTGTAAAAGGGTCCCTCTTTCTCCACATCCTTGCCAACATCTGTCGTTGCCCAAGTTGTTCATTTTAGCCATTCTAACAGGTGTGAGGTGGTATCTCGTTGTGGTTTTGATTTGTATTTCCCTGATGATGAGTGATGTTGAGCATTTTTTCAGGTATCTGTTAGCCATCTGGATGTCTTTGGAAAAGTGCCTATTCATGTCTTTTGCCCATTTCTTCACTGGATTATTTGTTTTTTGGGTTTTGAGTTTGATAAGTTCTTTATAGAGTTTGGTTACTAACCCTTAATCGGATATGTCATTTGCAAATATCTTCTCCCATTCTGTCGGTTGCCTTTTAGTTTTATTGATTGTTTCCTTCACTGTACAGAAGGTTTTTATCTTGATGAGGTCCCAATAAGTTCATTTTTGCTTTTGTTTCCCTTGGCTCTGGACACATGTCTAGTAAAAAGTTGATGCAGCCAAGGTCAGAGAGGTTGCTGCCTGTTTTCTCCTGTAGGATTTTGATGGTTTCCTGTCTTACCTTTAGGTCTTTCGTCCATTTTGAATTTATTTTTGTGTTTGGTGTAAGAAAGTGGTCGAGTTTTCCCAACACCATTTGCTAAAGAGACTTTTTTCTATTTTGTCAAAGATTAGTTGGCCATATGTTTGTGGGTCTATTTCAGGGTTCTCCATTCTGTTCAATTGATATATGTGTCTGTTTTTGTGCCAGTACCATACTGTCTTGATGATTATAGCTTTGTCATACAACTTGAAGTCTGGAATTGTGTTGCCTCCAGATTTGGTTTTCTTTTGCAACATTACTTTGGCTATTCGGGGGATTTTCTGGTTCCATACAAATTTTAGGATTGTTCTAGCTCTGTGATGAATGCTGGTGTTATTTTGATAGGGATTGCATTGAATGTGTAGACTGCTTTGGGTAGTATTGACAGTGTAACAATATTTGTCCTTCCAATCCATGAGCATGGAATGCTTTTCCATTTCTTTGTGTCGTCTTCAATTTCTTTCATAAGCTTTCTATAGTTTTTAGCGTAGAGATCTATTACCTCTTTGGTTAGGTTTACTCCTAGCTATCTTAAGGTTTTTGGTGCAATTGTAAATGCGATCGTCTCTTGATTTCTCTTCCTGATGCTTCATTATTGGTGTAAAGAAGTGCAACAGATTTCTCTACGTTGAGTTTATATCCTGCAGCTTTGCTGAATTTATGTGTCTGTTCTAACAATTTTTTCGCTGGCATCTTTTGGGTTTCCACATAGAGTATCTTGTTGTCTACGAAGAGTGAACATTTGACTTCTTCCTTGCCAATTTGTATGCCTTTTATTTTTGTTGTTGTCGTCGTCATTGTCTGATTGCTGAGGCTGGGATTTCCAGTACTACGTTGAACAACAGTGGTGAGAATGTACATAGCCATCATGTTCCTGACCTTAAGGGAAAAGCTATCAGTTTTTTCCCATTGAGGATATTAGACTAATGTTTTCTTATTGTAGGGAAGAACATAAAGAGATCGGATTTATTACACTGACTTTTTCTTCAGTCTTGGGTAAAACTAGCATTTATTTTAGGTGACTGGTTGGTGGGTAGGTTGTCAATTCCAGGAACACTTTGGCCATAGACCTTGAGGCCCTGAGGCCCAATTCTCACCCTTTCCATTCCCCTCCCTTGCCTATACCACAAAGCTGAAGATTTAAACTTAGAATCATTCACTAACATTTAATAAATGCTACTTGCTTTTTCCTTAGGCAGGGTTGAATTCTGGAGTTATCAGTGAGTTAAAATGATACATAGTGCTCCATTCCTGCCCTCCAAAGCTTCCGGTTAAAGAATAAACTTATCTTAAAAGATAAGTCATTCACCTAAAAAGATAAGCAGTATGGGGGCGCCTGAGTGTCTCAGTCAGTTAAGCGTCTGATTCTTGGTTTTGACTCAAGACATGATCTCAGTTTCGTGGGTTTGAGCCTTGCATTGCGCTGTCTGCACTGGCAGCACAGAACCTGCTTGGGATTCTCTCTCCTTCTCTCTCTGCGCCTCCCCACCTCATGCTGTCTCTGTCTCTCTCTAAATAAATAAAGTTTCTGAAAAATTAAAAAAAATTTTTTTTAATGTTTATTTTTTGAGAGAGACATAGAGTATGAGCAGGAAAGGGGCAGAGAGAGAGGGAGACATAGAATCTGAAGTGGGCTCCAGGCTCTGAGCTGTCAGCACAGAGCCCAACATGGGGCTTGAACTTAGAAACCATGAGATCATGACCTGAGCCAAAGTCAAACACTTAACCAACTGAGCCACCCAGGTGCCCCTAAAAAAATTTTTTCAATAAAAAAAGATAAGTAGTGTGAAACCATTTTAACTATAAAGAGCTATGAGAAGGTCAAGGCCAGATTTGGAAGTAGGAATAGAGTTTAGAAGAAGATGGATTTGATTTTAGATGAGATTGAATCCATGATAGGAAATAAAATGAGATTATTTTCTGGGTACTTGAACATTAGAAATTGGAGGTCACATGTAGAGATCTGGGAGTCAGTAACATTTGGTCAGTTTGGAAAGGGAAAAGTGTAATGGAATGAACCTTGTGGGTAAGGAATCACAGGAGTGTCCTTGACCGAGGAGAACAGAATGTGTGTCTCAACTCAAGTGAGCCACATAAAACAACTAAAAATGTAGAAAAAAATTCTTAAACACATTCTCAGTGAGACAGTTCTTATGTTTGTATCTGACGTCTCCTGTGGCAAGAGAATATAAACCTTTTCAAGATTGTCTACTTACTATGGAAGAAAGAAAGATTCAGTAGATTCCAAAAAGTAGAAATAACACAGTAGGATCTATCACAATGTGATACAACTAGAAGGTAAAAATGAAACTTGGGGGGAAAAAGTCCCTTTCACCTAGAAATTTAAAAACTATTAAGTAACCTTGGATTAGAGGGGAAGTACAAATTAAAGTTACATAACGTTTGGAGACTATACTCTGTGTCAGCATCTACAGTATAACCTAAAGTGGTACTCAGAAGAAAATTTATGCGTGTATAAACACACACATTAAGTTAGAAAAATGAAAGTAGGGGCACCTGGGTAGATCAGTGGGTTGAGCATCCGACTTCGGCTCAGGTCATGATCTCATGGTTCATGGGTTCGAGCCCCGCATTGGGCTCTGTGCTGAACGCTTGCTCAGAGCCTGGAGCCTGCTTTAGATTCTGTGTATCCTTCTCTCTCTGCTCTTCCCCCACTCATGCTCTGTCTCACTCTCTCAAAAAAATAAATAAATGTAAAAAAAAATTAAAAAGAAAGAAAAATTAAGCCTCTGGTTCAAAGTTAGGAAAACAGTACAATGAAGGAAAACAGAAAGAAAGTATTAGTAAATACAAAATTGGAAATCAGTAAGTTAGAAATAGAGGCACTAATACGTAGAAAGATTTAAACAGAAGTAGATAAACCAGTTTCCATAGAGGAAGTTGGAATTGTCAAAAAAAACTAGCCCCCAACCCAGGGAAAGGACCCTCAGTT